>NC_143016.1:38339660-38667910 GCF_055824585.1 Amblyomma mixtum | reverse complement strand
AGCGCTGCTGTCGCCAGAATCCACGGGTGCGAGCTGCCGGAGCAGAACCTAGGCTCCTCCGCCGAGAGGACCCTGCCGTTCGCGCCGCCGACAATACCCAGGAGTTCGCGGTGCCGAAGTACAGGCCTTTCAGTTACCGTTCACGCTGCCGAAGCGTAAGATCTTTGCCGCCGCCAAGAGGACCCAGCAGTTCGCGCCGCCAAAGCAGACAGAGCTGCGCTCAAATTTCGCATTAAGCAGTCCCTTCGAATATTTCGGAACAAAATGATGTTGCCACTTATGAACAGAAGGGCTGCCGCTTGCGGGTGCTGCCGTTTGCGAACAAGGTGATGCTGCGCTCAAGAAATAAAGGTTTGTGGTTTATGGCGATTCCCAAAGCGACTCAGGCTATGAGGGACACCGTAGCGAAGGGCTCCAGAAATTTCCACCGCCTGGGGTACTTTAACGTGTCCTGCCTCTTAGAGCAGGGATTCTCCCATTTTCGAACAGTGATGTTGCCGCTTATGAAGAGAACAGCTTCCGCTTAAAAACAGGGGTGCAACCGCTACGAACACGGATCCGGCGTGTGCGAACAGCAAGGTGTGGGCATTTGCGACCAATGATGCTGATTTCTTTTGCGAACAAAGCGTGCTGCCGCTTACAAACAGGGAGGAGATGACGGTTACGAACAAGGGTACTCTCGTTTGCAAACAAGTTCTTTGTAGGTTATATGTTTAATGTCCTGAAGCACTCCGATTAAGCTCGCCGTGGTGGAGGGCTCCGGATAATTTCGGTCACCTGGGGTCCTGTACCTGTCCACTGCCATCGCACAGTACACGGGTGTCCAGCATTTCGTCTCCATCTAAATGTGACCGCGTGGCAGGGATCGAACCCGCGTCTTTCGAGTTAGTAGCAGAGCAGCATAACCACTAAGCCACCGCGGCGGCTTGTTTGCAAAGTGATGCTGCCGCTTACGAGCAGGAGGGTGTTGCCGCTTAAGAACAGTAGTGGTGTCATTTGCGAACAAGGTGGTGCTGCAGCTTACAAACTGGGGTGCTGCCGCTTATGAGCAGGGGTGGCGCCATTCGCGAACAAGGTGATGCTGCCGCTTACGAACAGGATGATGCTGCCGTTTACGACCAGGAGGATGGCTGCCGACCTCACCGGCGATGGAGTTGAGCGTGCCGTTGCGGCGACGGGGCTCGGTGCTAGGGCTGCGGCTTCCAATGGCGCCGCCGTGGTGGCCCTCCTGGAAGTCGTAGTTCGCGGGCGTCACGTCGAGGCCGGCCTTCTCAGGCGAAAACTCGAGGATGCCTCGGCCGGACTCGGTGCGGCGCCCGCTGCCCGTGGGACCGATGCCGCCGTCGTCGCCCTCCTCGTCGTCGGAGAAGCCCA
The DNA here is from genome assembly GCF_055824585.1 of Amblyomma mixtum. NCBI lineage: Eukaryota > Metazoa > Arthropoda > Arachnida > Ixodida > Ixodidae > Amblyomma > Amblyomma mixtum. The sequence continues at coordinate 38,666,536 of NC_143016.1, read as the reverse complement.
TCCCGCCGACGCCGAAGCCTCCGCCGTCGTCGCCGCTCGAGGAGCCACGCCGGCCGCGTCGCCGCCGTCTCCGCCGGGCGCGTGGGTACTGGTACGCCTGGCTCCGGGACTCGCCTGCGCGCGCGCCTCGCTGTCAGGCTGCGTTGCTGCTCATCAGGCCACAGCAGCGCAAGGTCGATGCTCCGAGATCATTTCTCTCCGCGGCTAACCGGACGCGCAGTGCAATGGGAAGCATACACAGCGTGTCTACTGTGTGCGGGTTATTAAGCAATGCTTATATATTTACATAAAACTGAAGGCTGCTCGACGAGGTTGTACGTGTTCCCCGCACATAAGAGGTGGCTCGTTGATGCGAAACGTGATGGGAAAGAACGAGTTTCACAAGCATAAGAGCGCACAAACATTTGGTGTACCATATATAGACATGATGTGTCTAGGAGTGTGTCGTCAGTCAGTTGGACACCAAAGTGCATGTGTTGTGTGGCTTCGAACCGTCGTCACCGATCTCTGTTATCAGACGCTTCGCTTTTTGCGGTTCTAAACCGTAGTTGTGAATGCGCCTCTCCGCGCACATACCGGATATTCATGTATCAAGTTATACACGCTTGAGGACGGACGCGTGGGCTGTTGCTCGTAAAAGTTGTGTTACTCTTTCTCCATAAACTGCACTAAAAAAAAAACACTCTTTTCGATCGAGACACCTTTTTTTTTTTTTGTCTAGGCGTCGTAGTTACACAGAGAGCTTGTGTCAGTTTCTAAACAAATTTCTTTTTTTATTATTGTACGCCCTTTAAAATTGTCCCTCAAATCTGCTGAACTGTAGTTTAGGGTTCTAGCACTAACCTTACTCAACTAACCCATTAACTTCGACTGCTGTCGATACTTCTACGTTCTTGGGGAGACCTCCGAGTCCTGGGGAGGCAAAGCCCAAGACGTATAAAACATATGCTTCGCTCCTTGATCCCTTTATTCTTCGGAAAGGAAATGTTTTAGAAGACAAGGCTACTATAAACCAGAACAGAGCATCTGTCGCGGCCTCGCTCGCCTGCGTTGGTGCCCTACTCTGTTATACGCGCGGACAGTTTTCTCTGGCACTGCAGCCAAGGTTAGACAGGAAACGGAAGGAGACAGGCCTTTGCCCACGTGCCACTGCATCAAGCAGTCCGGCCTGTAAACGAGCGTCCTTTCTTTTTCTTTCTCCCTTCCGGTTACCGAAGACTGAAGCGTTCCCGCTTCGGTCTTAGGTGGCCAACGCAATTTCTTGACCGCCGCTCCTTCTTCAGTTGCCCGATGCTATAACTGCAAGGGGTGGCCCACGGGGCCGTTCAACTGTTCAGGGTGACAGAGGGAAAAAAATCATTCGTCTAAACTGTTTCATCTACGTCGTCTTCAACACTACATTCTAGCGCGGAATGACACCTACGCCTTGGTCCTCCAGCCTTTGCTGCAGTAGCCCAGAAAGCTGTCGTCCGCGAGTAAAGTCGTGTCTTGCAAACCTCCTGAACGGTTGCGTGCTGCACCAGTCCGCGGAGGACAGGCTAGCACATCGCATTAAATATCCACATTCAGCTTGTGGCCTGAGGAGCCAAGCGGCGGTCGCGCACCTTCCTCGGGAGAGCTGGCGGGCCGGTTGTGCATGGACTTCCCCCTGAAGAGGTCCGGGTCCACGCCCTGCTGCTCGTCGTCCCGCAGGTTGAACGTGATCTCCAGGTTGGAGGAGAACTGGTCATGGAATTCCGGGTACATGTCTAGCACGTCCAGGAGGTCTTCGCGCAGGATCTTGTGCAGGTCGCAGTAGGTGAGCGCTCGCACGTTGCACGATGACTTGCCCACCGTGCCGTACAGGCAGCCGTTCTCACCGAAGATGTCGTCTTTGCCTGCGCGGTAGCAAAGGAATTTCACCACGTCCACACAAATTTCACTGGTTCATTTATCAATATATTGGATAATTATTTAGCTGACTGATTAAGGGAAATTTATTGATGAATTGATTCATTTGAATGATTTATTAATGCGAAAACATTTCCAGGTTATGTCGGCGGGGTCGTGTCCACATAGCGTGTCCCCAAAACATGTCCGCAGCAGTTGTGATGTCCTCAGAAGAGGTTAGCGTCAAACGAGTGGTTGTAATCGACACAGGATGATGTGAGGATGATGCCCGAAAAAATTATGTGAATAGGAGGATTAGTTAATCAGTTACAGCCAATAATATAAAAAACGTTTCAATAGCACTGACGTCTATATAGTGAGTGAACGGGAAAACAGCAGTGGACGGTAAAATAGTAGCAAACTGTGCAAAATAGCGAAATAAAAGTTCAAAATTAATTTAAAAGTTGTTGAAGAATGAAAAGTAATCAATTATTAAGTTTGATTGACGTGGAGTAATTAGAGCTTCAATTGTAAGCAAAAGTGAATGAACGGTTGAATAGGCTGGTCGGGTATATAGTAAGTGGGCGGGAACGAATCGTGCCGCCAGATTTTAGAACTCAAAATGGGTTACTGAGATGAAAAAATGGTAGAATCAGAATAAATCGATAATTAAGCAATTAGTTCATGATTGGTGAGTGAAAATAATGAACAATATGTAGCTAAGCAGTGAATTAGTGACCAATTTGGTAATTAATGATCGATCAATGAATATGAATATTCATTGCTATTCATATTCATATGAATTCAATATTCAATATTCATATGAATTGCTCATTGTGAACAAGGCTCCCGTTAGGGAGCCGAAACGTCATCTCATTCCTTCTTTTGGTCGGCGCCTTCTAATTTCGTCATGTACCATCCCGACCAGACGGGTTTCCGTCAAACACTAGACTTCAAAAATGAATCAACAATTGATAAATCGACGAATCGATAACCAATTGATTGGGGCGACGAGTGCCGAGGAGGCGTCAATACTTTTGCATTCTTTCAATGCGGGTTGCCGCAGTGATCTCTAACGTTTTTTTAGTAATGTATTTATTCATTTATTTGTTTACAAAGGGTGAGAAAAATTCTGGCGGAATTTGCCGCCTGTTTATTTTTTCGAGAATCAATTGCAGATGAAGAAACTGTCGTAAGACACACGAAAAAATTGCAATACAACAGACGTAGTGCAAAACACTCGTATAAGGTCCCATTAAACAGGTCATTTTTGCAAAAGAAGTTCTGTAACGAAGAACCATTAAGCTTCAGCCAAAGCACAATATTTTGCGGAAAGTTAGCCGCTTGAAAAGATGGGTTGATGAATTGAGCGCGTACGATATGAAACTTCTTCATTTGTTCCGCGTAGCCGAGCAGTGAAGTCCTTCGCAATTACATACTCGTGTACTCGGCCCATGCAGCTGTTCTTTAAACTGAGCGATCTCCAGCTGATTGAAAGAGTAGGTGCTTGGCGTCACAACAGTAAAGTCTTGACGAAGCCAGACATTAATCAAATCCCGGTAAAGACAGAAAAAGGCAAGGCAACAACTTCCCGGAGTAGCTTTTTCTTTGCAACATTCCTGTCTTTCACATCGTTCCCTCTTGGGCATATGTTCAAGTTGGCTCCCGTCAATTAGTAACACAATCTTAAAAAATTCCCTATAGCCATCGCCTCAACTGGCTCCCTGCCGCCATCTGTAACGTTTACCTTCTCTTGAGATACACTCCGTCATCCTGCCTAGACGACTCTACTGATAATCTATTTTGTCTCTACAAAACATCCACAGAACTCACACTCTCGCACCCACTAGTTCCTGTTTCAGTGCCGAATCGCAACGCGTGCCACCCTGGCTTGTTTGGAGGCAAAAGAAACGCCATGAACCGAGGTCCACTCGGCTGCCCCGCCAACGATCGCGCCGATGCACAACTGGACACGTAAACGACTCATTCCTGGCCCCATCTGAATTCAAGGTAATGGATGACGAGACGCCGGCAGTAAAACGCCCAAGTACCAAAAATAAAGACCAAAGTGAAGATGCTCGCCGCAGGCAGCGAGAAGCCCTGGCGGCGCTATTGATCCCAAGTTTTGCGGCGCCTGTCGGGCTTCGTCATCGATCCCAAAGCTTGTTTCCCACTCGCGTCCCCCAAACACCGCCGCGGCCCGACTGCCGAAGCCTGCCCATGCATAATGCGTGCGCCTCCCTTGGCTTGCGCCGGATGGGAAAACGCGGCCGCTAAGCGAAACCTAAGTGAATGGCTGGTGGGAGTACGTGTGTGCGCGGAGAGTCCCGTTGAAGCGTCGCGCGTGGGCGAGGGCTGTTAGCCATTGCGGGGTAAAAGAGAGTGGGTGAAAGAGTTGGCGGGGCGCACGCCGGAAGTTGTGTCGAATGCGCGGAACACGCTATTCAAGACGGAAAGGAAATACGGCAGGAGCAGGAAAGTACGCTTTTATTTAAGGGTACTGACTGGTGGTCAGCGGGAGAAGGCAATCTTCCTGAACCCTTGCCTTCCTCAACCTTTGACATAATCCCTGAACGCGCACAACAGAAAAAACTTGGGTAATTTTGTTCCCGCTATCCGGGCGCACCTATGACCTAGAGCGAGAGAAATATTTTGTGCGTTGTCGAGGTGTTAGTTGCATGTGATCCGTGGTAGGATACAGGGCATTAGTTTCCTGACTGGTCTTTGGTTACGCTTTGCTTATGATTAATCGCAGATGATGTATCTTTGCGGTTAATCTTCAGAAGAGTAATGGATGCTCTCTGAAGGTCTGGTGGTTCTGGGAACCCATTCAATGAGTGACTGACCCCTGCAACACTTTTTGCATTTCTCAATTTAAAAAGTAAACAGCGCTTTCGTACAAGGGCGGCTTTTAATGACGCCTTACGTGATGACGACAGACATAATCGACAACGAACAACGTTTGGCACCTATGTGCGGGCCACATATAGTAATAAGCTTTTCAGAACTTGTGGCAGGCCCTTGCGACTTTATTTTATTTATTTTTATTTATTCATACTGTTAACCCTCTGCATGAGGGTCATTACAGGGAGGGAAACATATACAGACACAAGTGCAATTCTCTTCGCTAAAAAAAGAAACACTCAAATGCACAGAATTACAGATTTGCACAGCAATCTTCCAGGAACGCGTTCACACCTATCACAAATTTGTCTACATCTGTTTGGTCCACAACGTCACTTGGTAGTTGATTCCAAATTTCTACAGCATCGGGAAAAAAGGAGTAGCGATAGACATCAGTACGTGTAATAATAGGTTGTAATACCTTACTGTGATTTTTCCGAGGGCAACGCTTCAGGGGAGGTGCAACATAGTGATGTTTATTAACTTTGACTTTATCATTCATTATCAGAAAAAAAAGTTTCAATTTCTGCTTTAGTCTTCTTACTTCTAGTGATTCTAGCTGACACTCTTTTAGCATTGCTGTGACTGAATCAGTGCGGCGGTATTTAGAGCATATAAAACGTGCTGACATCCTTTGCAATCTTTCCAGTTTCCGTTTTAAACCCTTTTGATGAGGACTCCACACTGCACTTGCGTACTCTATTATTGGCCGCACGAACGTCTTGTACGCAATCAATTTAATTTCTCTAGTCGCATTCGGCAACTTCCTCCTCAGGAAACAGACCTTCTGGTAGGCTTTTAAATAGACATTTTCAATATGGGTGCGCCAGTCAAGATTATTTGTTAATGTCACTCCCAAGTACTTGAGACACTTTACTTGATCTAAGGAATTTTCACCGATATTGTATCGAAACATCATAACATTCTGCTTCCTTGTTACTTGCATGTAATTAGATTTTTGGTAGTTTATTTCCATACCCCATTTCAGGCACCACGAGTTTAACGACTGAAGACATCTATTTATGTTCATCTGATCTGCCGGGGAAGCCACAGGAGAGTAAATAACTTTCACAGAGACATGCGGACTTGTCACCTGCAATAGCTCCGTAGCAAGTTTAACGCCCTCAACGAGCTTGCGTTGGCAGAGCGAGGGCTCACCTAGGATGGCCATGACGATGTCATCCTTGAGTATCTCTATGGTTCCGCGAGAGATGAAGTAGAGGCCCGTGATGACGTCTCCGCGATGGACGAGTGTGTCACCAGGCGGCGCATGCGTCGTCTTGAAGCGCATCGAGAGTGCGCGCAGGCAGCCCGGGCTCGCACCGCGGAACGCCGGGCAGTTGTTGAGCAGGTTCCGGTTCAGGTGCAGGCAGATGTCCGCCTGAAGGCACTCCGGAAACCCCTGCGGCAGTTGCGCAGGGAGCCACGCTTATGCAGCTGCAGGGCCAGCAGGCAGATGCCAAAGAACTCTCGTGCTTCGAGAAAAAAAAAAAAGTTCAAATTTGTTCACTGCCGACCAATCAAAGCATCTAGGCACGCCGCATTGCCTCCGCGTGGACTCGCATCGTGCTGCGTTGCCTTTGTTGCACAGGCACTTCAGAACACTGCAACTCTGCTAGACCTCTCCTTTATTCATTAAAGTCTCTCTCTCTCTCTCTGCTAGCTGAATCTGCGCAGCTTCGATCTCGTTTTCATGCAAATCGCACACCAAAGTGACGAGTGTTTTAGGGTCCGCAATAATCCCTTGGTTAGTTTTACCAGAATCAAAATACAGCAGTTGAATAAATTTTGCTACACTAACGTATTCACGTTCACCGACACTCTGACGGTCCTTGACCTGTCCACGTTTCATCCAGTGAGAAAGGAAAATGAAGAAAAGAGACGAAGGTTTTGTGGATGGTTTGCCGCTCACCTTGAGCACCATATTCATGTCGATACCGTTGGTGTACGTCCAGGCATGCTGGAAGTACTCTTCTAGGCGCTGCCTCAGGGGGTTCGGGATCTGGTGGAAGCGGATGAATTCCTTGACCCTGAGCAGCTGCGTGTGATACCGGGCCGTGCCCGAGTACAGCCGCTGGATGATGGCCGAAACGTTGCCGAAGATGCTGGCGTACATGAGTGCTGCAACGAGCCGCACCAGTGAGGGCGCCACACGAGCAGGAAGAAAAACATTGACGGCGCCACAATGTAAAGCTGGAAGCTGACTTCGACGTGGAACGCAGTTCGTAATCGGTCATCCTGCATTTCAGGCGTTGTGAGAAGGTTTCGCAACACGGAGATAAAAAAAAAACAAACACTGAATTTCTTCGTCCCTATAACGACGCCGCGATATCAAGGGTCAGTGCGCGGTATCAGGTGCGGCTGGGGTATGGCCGGTGGTTGGTGCTTCTCTATGATGGAGGCTTCACTTCCGAGGTTCCAGACAGGCGGTGGCATTTGCGTTTTGTAACAATGCTACTTCTTTCGCAGTAATAAATGAATATAAAATTAAACGCAGTGTAGAGTACATATTTCGCTTTCTGGCTGTATGCTTGAATGGAAAGAAACCAGAGAATTTTCAGGTTTCTGTGTCCCGAAAACATTGCTTCATTTGTGGACTTGCTAGCTCTGATAGGACTGCCACAAACATCTGTAGAGCCACTTTCTTGCTATCAAGTACGGGCAACGAAAACACCTATTTACCTATCAGCACCTCTACTGTAGCGGTGAGGGTGGCAGAGCGGAATGTGTTACGGTCGATCTGATTTCGTTGGTAGCACCGGCCTAATAAAGCGAGTCTGCCGGCTGTAGGGAACGCCGTACACTGAGAGGCTCGGCATTAATTTCGGCTCCCTGGTGTTGTTTTGTTTCTTTTTCGTTTTTTTTTTTTGGCGTGCACCTATATCTCAGTACGCGATTGCATAGAAATGCGGCCTCCGTGGCAAGGATCAAATGAGCGAACCCGTGCTGAGCATCCGAACGGTATTGGCAGTGAGCAAAATGGAAGTAGTTTGAGAGGAACAGGAAGCGCTTGGGACACATCGAGGTTATACGTAGGTTATCGATGTTATACGTAGGTTTGAAATTCGTGCAGAATTAGTCTAAATGTCACGTCTGAGCTAAAAACAGCAAATCACAAATGGAAGCAAAGTATTTGCGAAGGACGTGTCTCTGAACATCGAAGAAGGCGGGGTTAGTCCCCTCCAAAAACACGCAACGTGCACTGGGGAAAAAAAGTGCTAGAGTTTAACCTGCCACCGTCGCTTCGCAAGGCTTCACGGGGAAATTACATACGAGGCTGGGCCACAGAGCCGCTTTCACGCGACACTTCAATAGTAAGCAAAACAATAGCTGATTTTCAGAGAAATGACTCAGCAGTGTCAAGTAGGCAGCCCCGAGTCGACTATGGCCCGAGGCTTCCCATAAAGGGGCGTCCAGTGTACTCACATCCGATGAGCATGACGAGGATGGAGAAGATCTTCTCCATGTTGGTGTTGGGCGATACATTCCCGAAGCCGACCGAGGTGAGGCTTGAGAAGGTGAAGTATAGCGCGGTGACGTACTTGGACTTGATGCTGGGCCCGCCCTGGGTGCCATTGATGTAGAACTGGTGCGTCGCGTTGGCCAGGTGGTCGAGCCAGCCGATCTTGGGCTGCCGGTAGGGGCGCTCCGCATTGGCGATGGCGTACCAGATGCAGGCCAGCCAGTGGGCGATCAGCGCGAACGTGGCCATGAGCAGGAGCAGCACGGCCGCCCCGTACTCCGAGTACCGGTCGATCTTGCGCGCCACGCGAACCAGCCGCAGAAGGCGCGCCGTCTTGAGGAGACCGATCAGCGTCGTGGTCTGCGTTTCGGGGGCTCCCTTTCCTCAGAGTGACTCCCACACGCGGCTCTCGCTACAAAGCGGCCTTCATCTCTCTTTTTCTAATGCCTACGCTGTCACGGGGCAAGAGCATCGCACTCAGGGCCGCTTACCGGATTTGAGCTCGACGGTAATGTCCCGAGACACAGCCTGCCACAAAACATCAGCGGACCTTCCCTTGATGAGGAGAGCCCAGATGACAGCCTGCCACAGAAACTAAATTATGAGCTTGGTTCCTATATTCTCTCTTATTCGGAATAATGTCCTTTTCTGTGTACTCAGCTTACGCGGATAGTGTCATTCCGAATGGCAGCGAGACGACGCAAAGCCTACTACCGCAAGAAGTCTGAGGAGAAAGCGTATTCAAGGCGGGTAACTCACAAACATGGTAGACATCTGCACAGAAATGAAATCTGCGATTACGAAACTATTTATAAGGGCTTTAGGAGTACTCATTATGCAACTGACGGAAGCAGTAATGGAGAGTTATCAACTTTATATGAGGCCCAAAGCACCGTAAAACCAGTTTAGTTTTATAATACCGCTTATGTTGTAACTTATAAATGGCCGTGTTATGTGAAAGCTCCGATTAACTTCCGCGGTTCTTTTCTTTTTTTCTTTTCTTGTGTTGCTTAGCCATTATTGCCGCCAGGAGTACGTTATGACGGTATCTTAGTTTCGACGTGCTCTGCATTTCGTTTTAATACTGCAAACCTGCAGCGTCCTAAAGTGTTGGCGCACCTGAAAAATGCGAGCCGCCAATCACCCGTGTTCAGTGTGAGCAACGCGATGGCAGTGAGGAAAACCAAGCCCTGTCTAGGGACCAAGCCTAGGGACCTAATACTTCTTTAAGCTCAGCTCAGTTATTTTACGCCACCCTCTAACACTTTCAGCCATGTCAATGACTCCTACTTGACCATGCTTATTGCCACCTATTTATCACCGGAAGGGCAACGTTCCAGTGGCCGCACCTTTCCGCTTCTTGTGGTATTAGCAATGCTCCTTGCTCTCCTGTACTCATTCTGATTACCATACGTATTAAGTACAAAGAATAGCACAGGTTTAAGCTGCAAACGGCTGCCACGCTATAAATGAAGTGGGCGCAAAACTTAGACAAGTACCGAGAAGAAACACATACGACAACTGACAAGCGCTACTACCAACTCACCGACTACTACCAAGCGCTACTACCAACTGCTGGCAGGGAATTGGTAGTAGCAGTTGTCATTCGTCGAATCTGTTTCTTCTCGGTCCTTGTCTAAGTTTTGCGCCCACTTAATTTATATCATGCAAAGCCAACTTGCCCGACAGCACGCTCTCCTGGTCTTCAGAGTTAAATCTCTGCTTTGTTTCTCGCCGCGAAATGCAGTCATAGCTGAGTAACGGTTCTCCGCAACTTGTGCTGCACACCTGGCCTCGAAACAATATCGATAATATCACTTTTTCGGCCCTGATCAACCCCAGAACAGTGCTTAGATATTTCGTTCTCTATACTGGACAGCATTTTTGTGCGGAGGCACCAAACCTAATAAGATATATTCGCACGAGAATGGCTGACATTTTCCACCAGCGTTGATCACCTCCGCCTACTACCGCCTTCGCCACAAACATAAGCAGCTTCAATACGCACATGTAACTATTGGACCCTTAATTTCTGTCCTAAATAAAGCCGCTTACTACTACAGTAGCGTGCGTTTTCGGTAATCTATAACACCTCGCATACGTACCAACTGCAAGCATTGTGCCCCTCCGCTCTTGCGTGCCACTTATCGACGCTTCAAATGCATTTTTGTAACTTTGAAACTCGATGCAAACTATCCAAAAAAAAAAAAAATGTATCGCTATCTTAATCAATGATTTCTTCCAAAGGAACTAAACATACGAAGGCATCCGTCTGCAGCCGCGCAACAGATTGTTCATGACTGGAAGTATCAATCCTAGGACTGCAAAGCTAGGAACTGAGCACTTTGGAAAAGAAGTTTCTGCTTGAAGATTACAGGCCAATACATAGACGCGCACTACAAAGAATACATACTGAACGGAAGGGTTATCAATTATGCAAAAAAAAAAATACCGAGGATAATGCTTTCCGTATACGTCACAGTTCTACGGAACAGCGACCAATGCAGAACATTTACGCTGTGACGAGGGAAGCGGGTGCCATGCACTTTTCAAGTTGTACACGGTGTCTATTCCCAATGTGAACTTTTGTTCGGCACGCAAGCTGCCTATATTATATTAATTATATTGCTGGAATCACGTCAGTTCGAATCACGTCACCCTAAAGAATCATCTCAGCACTGACCAATCGTGGATTTCGTAAAGCAAGGCTGGAAACTTTTCTGAGACGACAGCCGAAATTCTGTCGAATTAATAGCCAAAGGAGAAAATTACCATTAATGCGAGCTGATTCCCTAAACACACACGTACTCTATAAAACATTCAGAGGAGCGCATAGTGGTTTGGGAACTTCGGAACAGCACACAGCGTAGAAGCAGTTCAGCATAACGATGCTGTTGCAATGCAAAAAAAAAAAAAAACGAATTACAAGTTTTCATGCTTGGCTCTGTCTTTGGACGAGAAACAGCATATGTTGTGAACGTAAGCGAGAGCAGTCCATAGTCGGATACAACTCAAGAATGCAGCGGCGAAGGCCTCTCGAAGGATACTCTCCAGCCAATGGTGTCGACGTGCTCTCAAGACGTCGCGGCTAATCCTTTTGCTTGACATCGCAGGTGACTGACAGTCGCCTCGGTGAAATTATTTTAACCACGACGGCGTAACAAACGATCCACGCCACTGGCTGGAGGACCTCCTTTGGGGGGTGTTTGCCACCGTGTTCTTGGGTTGTATCAGACTATATTGCAGTATCTGAGCCAACTGAAGGTGCTGGTAGAAACGAAGAAGAGAAAGAAGCGACGCGCGCCTCGCGTTCGGTGCGGAAACGGTCTAACGGAGAAAAGCGAAGCGGTGAGCGATAGCCGGTCAGCAAAGCAACGGTTAAATATACGCTCGCCAGCGGCCGCCACATCAGCGCACACGCGGAGTAGACACCAACGGCCATCACATTCCAGCGACCCAAGCAAAAGAACGGTCTCTGCGTACATGCACCGCGGCAGACACGCAGGCACACAGACAGGCAGTTCAGGCAAGACGGGCGGCTCACAGACCAGCCAAGCGACAATGGCTACGACCTTCCCTTCTTGGATTGCCTATCGGCCAAACGGTGCTGTCACTGTCACTCGCGTGCTATGCTGCGCATGTTCCCTCTCTGGCCTATCTTCTAATGCTTAACTTTTTTTTTTACCCCTGGCTTGTGAAGCTGCTTTTCCTGCTGCGTAGCCAGGAAATATTATGCTTACCAAGAAGAATAGAGATAAAAACAGAGATATAAAACTTGATCCTGCACGTTTGTGCAGGATCAGACAGGGGTCAGAAGACATAGCTCGTTAAGTGCCAAAAACAGTCGCACGTTAACAAGGCTGATTTCTATGACTGTGCCCTGAAAGCCTAGCAGCTGCTTTGGGATAGTGCAAGAAAACGCATACAAGAATGCAATACGCGTGCTGGTCCTTTCGCGCTGTTCGAAGATGCTTAGCGCGCAGTGAACTGCTGGCAGCAGCCAACTCCGCTGGCGCTGATGCTGACCTGCGCGCTAGAAGTGCTGAAGGTTGCTTCCTTGAGCGCTAGAAGTATTGATAGTGTCTCTCTAGCTCAGCTAACACGAGCACGATAAAACGAGATCGGTCAGCGATAACCCACGGCTTTGCCGTGCGCGACAGCTCACGCCCGAAATCATTTATCGCTCTTGTAAAGACCTGTTTATGGCATCACTGCATGTAAGCTCTGCAATCAGGTATCTCCTCATTCTGCGCAGTCGTTCCAGCATCATAACTGTTCTCAATATAGGTTTGTTCGAGACATCGCAACGGTAACGGTGGCATTTCGTCAGCCATCGCTTCGTATTCCTCCCGAGTTCCTCCTGATGAGGTGTAGTCTTTTCCCCTCTGTCGTGCATCTACCCTCGAAGTTTTCTACATGCTAATCGAGCAGTCCTATAACCACCTCCTCCAGCATCCATACATACGCGCTGCTCGGGGGCGGCGAGACGCGAACAAGACTATGCATCTAGCGAGGCTCTATTCGCAGACAGCGACAGACGAATCATCTACCGCAACCACCAGCGCCGGAGTTTGCGCCTTGGCGCGCTCCGCTACAGAGGCGGGACGGGGGGCCGCCGTGCTGCTCCGGCGCGTGGCCGCTGCCGCGCCGATCGCCCACCGTGCGGGCCGCATTGGCCGCCCGCGCACGGAGGGGGAAGAGACACCGGTGTGAGTGCACGCACCACCACGACGACCACACAACAGGCACAACCAACGCCACCACCACCACAGTCAACGTGTACGTGTGTGCCCTTAACGCCAGTCTCTAAACTGCAGGGAGAACGGCGTACGTGCAGGCCTGGAGATTTGGCGTCAACGTGGAATGGCAGCTGATATGCTACAATGGTCCTCGTACCAGTGACCTCATAAATTTAGCACCACCGTTGGAAAGCTGCTGGCAGTTATTTTGCTCACACGTGCAGGCTTAGAGATTTGGCATCACCTTCTAATAATAGACGGCAACAACGACTCGTTCACGAGCAGACAAACGAATTGTTCCTAGCATCTACTATTCAAGTTTGATGCCAAAGAACACCTAACTTAGAAAGCATTTCAAGAAATTTTGATATATAATTTTTTTACGTTTAACTCGACTGAAATAAATCTCGGCCATTCATTTCCTTCTTTATAGTCTCCTCTGAACGCCTGCAACCTTAACGCAGAATTTTTTCTTGTTAGCATACCTGTTAAATTAGAAGAAGCTTGAATAAAGCAGTTCCGTAATGCTGCGCATGTCCTAAAGTGAGTGCCCTTGCGGCGCCTCTCAGCAAAGCATCGATTCATTGGAGCTCAAATCAAAAGCGTTAGCGAAGTACCCAGAAGCCTTGAAGTGAAAAGACGAGATAGGACTCGCTTTTTTCCTTTCGCATCGCTAGATGCCGAGAGGGCGGTCAGCGGAATCTATCGGACCGTGCAAGCAGCAAGCTTACGGAATGGCCGTTAACTGCAGGCGCTCTCTAATACCGCTGTGTTGTAAGCGTCTCCAAGGGTGTTCTGAGCCATCTCCCAAAGGCGTCGATAATGTTCACCGCTCTGAGCTCGAGCCAATTGAACGGCGCCGTTTTCAGCAGTGTAGAGGCGCGTTCGTGAGCAAGTATCGTTTCACACACAAGTACACACACACACTCAGAGAGAGATAGAGAAGAGAGCAAAGAAAACAGGGGAGTAAAGAAGGCTTGATGCAGTAACACCAAAGACGTCCAGTCAGTCGAGTAACACGCAGCATGAGCACAGTCATCTTCAAAAGAGCCTCTCCGCCCAGACACCGAATTGAATTTGGAAATTTTGAGCAATTCTAATTTTTTTTAGCAAAATGGAGATTTTGAGGATCTTTAAATTGCTATGATTAGGTGCCCTAAGCACGAATTTCCTCCCGAGCAACAACGTGAATAAACCATGATAGCCTTAGCCTATCAGATTATAGCCAAAAAATTATAGGCAATGTGAAAGGCACCGGCCGACGACTGCAATTTCTGTTATATCAGCTCAAAATGATGTGATATTTTCTGCAGTGAAAACTGTAAAACAGCCGTCCAATACAATTGTGATACCGGCGTCCCACGTCAGGGCTCTTTTCAAGCGACGTCAGGTTACAAGACCAGAACAAAAATAAAAAGAACACTGGTTACCATGTGCAGGCACAAGAGAGCTGCTTAAAGAAGTGAGCACGTTAGAGGCAACAGGTTAGAGCTCATAGACACGGGAGAAAACAAAACTCCTGAGCCACCGGTCGCAGTCAGAAATGAGCCAAGAGCAAATGAGGCGACCACAAAACGTGACCTCATTCTTCACCAAGCATGAAAATTTTAAATACCCATTCCTATAGGCTACTGTTAGTGACTTTATAGCAAGTTTCATTTATTTTTTCTGAAAAACGGTGGATGCCCGTAATTTGGGGCACGCAGTGCGAATGGTAGCGTTCACGTTTCACAAGTTAACGCACCTCAGGGAAGCCAAAAAGCTGCCATCTAAATGGTTATTTTCTTTTCATCCTGAAGCAGTGCGGAGTCAGTCGAAGCAAACAAACAAACGATGCCCATATATAGCGAAATGGCCAACATGTTGTTAAAAAAAAAAGCAATCGGCTGCTGTGTACCATCGTTCACGGTTCTAACTCTGCACGAAAAGAAACAAAAAAAAAACGAAGCGTAATTTTTTATTCGCTCCTCGGGTCACTCCTGCTGTCCAGTGGCTCACGAGGACGTCTTCACAACAGCGTCAAGCAGGAGACACGTCTACGTGGGCATGCCTAAGGACTCAGCCTACGTGGGGCAGCCGTGCCACAAACTGCGAAACGCCTTTCGGCGACGCTGCACCCCGTCTAGCTACGCTAGCCTAGGCACACGAGGGACACAGGTACAGAGACGGACAGTGAGAATGCACTCTTTCCACAACTCTCTGAGAGAGACCGGCGGCGCACAGTGCAACATGTGACAGCACGCTAAGCAGACCACGAGGCAGACAATTAGCCCACACAGACGTACAGACTCGCTACATTTGGGGGTGTCCACACACTGGCGTGCGCGCTGAAAGGCATCACACAGAGGCCGCTCGGCAGCAATTAGCGTCCAGAGACGCGGTCGGGTCGAGCAAAGCTGGGGCGGCTTAAACTCGCCGATGTTTAATGGAAGGTTGCTGAGAGGGCGGCGAGACGGGTAAACACGGAGATAATGTAGAAAGAAAACTGGAAAACACACAGTGAGCACTTCAACCTATGGTAATCACAGGCTTATTCAGATGGCACAGAAGAAACACGCAGTAAAGTAATAATGTGCACTAGCTGTTCTACCAACATATCATTTGCATAGTAAAAGTCGGGGCTAAATATTCTTTGTCTACCACTAACAAAAAGCTGGCATGTACTGAACATGTTTACTGCGCACTCTTCTTTGTTCCTCGCAGCAAAACTAACGCAGTTATTTGATTCTCGTAGCGCTTTTTCCATGTCCAATTTTTCCTGCGTTTTGCCGATGCAGCTGGATGCAAGAGTTGTCAGTCCGTGCGACTGCCTGGCACCACATTAAACTTCTGAACCATGCCTAAGGCACAGTGATTGCAGTAACAGGCGATGAGTCGCTTTCTTATTGCTTCGTAGAAACCTAATGCATAAGAGTGGCATATGAAGGCTCCGTTTTGACCAACTTCGCTGTTTACCGACCGACCGTATATGCGAAGCCTGTGAGTACCTCGTGGTGTAAATCTGTAAGCTGGAAAATGGGATTTGCTTCAGAGAGCTACCGTGCTGGCACATCAAAGAAGCCAATGTTTCGTGCATTTAGTTAGTGGCAAAAGCTGCAATTCAAGCGCGAATATAAATAAAGTAAATGAGCATTTCTTCTTCGCCAAAACCCGCGCCTGACGTTATATGCTCTCCAAAGTGATAATAGATTTAACACTATTTTGTATTCAACTTTTATTGGCGTCTCAGTTTCCAATCTGCGCCTTTCATAGTTTAATTACATTTAGCCTGTGCAATTATTTCTCCGAGAAAACGACGACATCACGTTGTATGTGCTGGCAACATTTTAAATAAATGCGCAACTTTCAACGAAGGATGCCCGAAATATTGTTTCCACTGTCAGTCAATCAAACAAAGGTGTCTTAAACAAACAACCATGCCTAGATCCTGCAAAAAGTACTTGTACAATCGAAATCATTAGCTCCCGTTTTTGCGCTGCATCATATTGTAGCTGCACAACTTCGTATAGTGCCTTGTCATATGCTGAAGCCTCAATCGACTAACACGTCATATTTACTTCGTATTACAAAGAACATTCTTTATAGCAACATGCACGGTTTCTTGAATGAAAAAAGTGTGCCACTTTAACATTAACTACAGGAGTATCGTTAACAAATTAAGTTTCATGTTGCTTATAAACCCAGGCAAATAAGTGGAACGCTAAAATTCTAGCAGCACAGATAGCCGACTAATTATTGCACTGAACAGTAAAAGCATCCTTAATATTCACTGATGGCCCAGAAACACAGCGCGTCAATGCAGATATATCAAGGAACACACAAAGCACTTCATGTTGTAAAATGAAACGAATAAAACATTGTGGATTGTAAGCTCCGACAATCGCGACCTCCGAAAGGAAAACCTTTCGAGAAATTGGCAGCAAGCGTGAACATTAGCAGCTTTCAACGTCATTTTGACCGGCGATAGAATGATCCCCTACTTCAGCCGTTGCTACGAGCAGAGATGCCTTAATGCTTGCCCTGTATGTGGTCGCATGTCATATGAGAGACACGACGCATCACTGGCTTAAAAAATGACCCGTAAACAATGTATCTCTGTATTCCTTATAGATGTCGAAAAAGGCAGAACTGAGCCGTAACATTACAGCTTTCCTAAACTGCGTTTGGGCTACCCGGGCTGCCTCGTGAAGGTTTCTAAGCGAGCTTCCTCCGTTCCAACCGGCGCAGGCGAGTGAAGAGACGCACAAGGCTCTCACCTCGTCGGTCTCGGAGCCGAAGAGGAGCAGGTCGAACGGAATGGCCGCCACCACGTCGATGATGAACCAGCCGCGGAGGTAGTGGACGGCAATCTTGCCAGGATGCGAGACCACCTCGTCGTTAGAGTTGACGTAGGTGGTCCGGAAGTTTATCAGGATGTCGATCATGAAGAATATGTCCACTGGGACGGGTTACGAGAATCAGGACAGGAACGATTACAAAATTCAAGGGAGCACTTTGTTGACCTAAAGTGCGGTGAGGCGAAAGCCTTTAG
Organism: Amblyomma mixtum; assembly: GCF_055824585.1. Classification (NCBI taxonomy): domain Eukaryota; kingdom Metazoa; phylum Arthropoda; class Arachnida; order Ixodida; family Ixodidae; genus Amblyomma; species Amblyomma mixtum. The sequence continues at coordinate 38,649,030 of NC_143016.1, read as the reverse complement.
CGCGGTGTTGCTGCCTGTGTCACTGATGTGGGGCTAAGATGCTAATTAAGTACAGAGTTTTTTGTGAATCTTAAATGCTGGAGACACTTGAGAGCGTTTGAGAAGCATCCGTCTGATTCGACGCCTTTCTGCAAACACTCTCCAGCGTCCTAGACAAGGAGAACTACATATGCTTTGGCAGGAAGTAGCATAGCCATTTGCACGCTCGGCTGCGGAACGGAAGGATGGTGGTGCGAATCCCATCGTGGACAAAGATTTTTTCTCTGGTCTGACTAGAAAAAGCGTGACACCTCTGCTGACAACATTCTGTCGACAACGATGAGGCATTAAAGGCTTTCGCCTTAAAAGGCTTCCACTTTACTGCCGCTTAGGACGCCACGGCGTGTTACGCAGCGCGTTTATGCAGGCGTAACCTCGACCGGCTACCATTACCATTTATGCTTCAAGTGACGGATATAAGGAGGCGCTGAAGAAGGAAGCGAGGTGGGGGAAGAGAGAGAGAGGAAGAGGGGACGACTTAAGTAGCCCAACCGATAACCTCACTTTGCAACAGGACCTTGACATTATTGCATCATGGTGTGAAAAATGGCAGATGCCTTTAAATCTTACTAAGTGCAAATCGTTGTCCTTCACTCACAAACACACCTTGACGAATCACACTTACAGCATTTCATCAGTCCCTATAACCGTTGCAAAATCTTATAAATATCTAGGTGTACATCTCACATCAACACTTTCTTGGGTCACCCACATTAGAACCATTTGCTCCGACACTTCACGCACACTTGGCTACCTGAGAAGAAATCTGAAATCTGCATCACCTAACATAAAACAACTCGCGTATGAAACATTTGTGCGGCCAAAATTAGAGTATGCATCATCCATCTGGCACCCATGGCAATCGTATCTCACCATCGAATTGGAATCAATCCAAAATCGTGCAGCTCGGTTCATAACTTCATGTTACTCAAGAGAAGCCAGTGTCACCGCCCTCAAGCAGTCCCTCCGTCTCTCAACACTAGAATCACGCCGCGTCGTTTCCCGCCTATGCTTACTTCATACATTTTATCATAACACAAGATCACGGCACGCTCTATTAACCGCCCCACTACGAACGTCCTCCCGGCTTAGTCACGGTAACCCAATAGCACGCATCAGTGGCCACACGTCTGCTTACAACAACTCATTTTTCCCCAACGCAATAGCACTATGGAATTCACTGCCTAACGACATCGCTGCATGCACTGATCACAAAACATTCCGCGAGAAAATAAAAATTCACCTCACATAGATCTTGATCACTTCCGCGCTCTTTGTAGCGAGTATTGCTTGACATATCTTTAATAAATGATGTATAACCTGCTGGGAAACCCTGATATGACTACAACCCCTTTTATGTTTGTTTGTATGTTTGTTCTTTTATTGTTATGCATGTTTTCATCATCGCCGTTGTAAACAGATACATGCCCCCCCTTATGTAATGCCTTCGGGCCTTTAAGGGATCAATAAATGAAATGAAATGAAACACGCTTGCGGATTAGAATCACCTGACGACAACGCATACATTGAGCTGCATGGAGTCCAGAATTAAGTCCCGAGTTCACTCAAAATTGTGGGCTCCAATAGATCTCTAGATCACTTCAGTACCATGAGAGAGAGAGAAAGAAATTTTAATGAGGAAAAGGTGGACCATGCATGCCTTACAGGCTTCATATTTTATTTTGCGCACTTTTTTTTTAGATTTCTTCCTCAGAAGACACACTTTAATTCACATTCTTGCAAGCGGACATCCACTTCTACGGTGGTTCGAGCGAGCATTCACTGCATGGGGCCGCCGCAGTGGCTCAGTGGTTATGCTGCTCGGATCCTGACCCAAAAGACGCGTTTTTTTTTCTTTATTTGTCTCTTAGACAGTGTCTAAGAGGAGGCCAAGGCTAAAGGCTAAGAGCCTGGCGAGGCCTTGGCCCCTTGTACAATTTTGTACAGCAACGAACAGAACTCAGGCATAATACTTCGGTCAGTAGCTCGACCGTGGATCTCGACAGTGGCGCTCGCATTTCGATAGAAGAGAAATTCTAGAGGCCCGTGTGCTGTGCGATGTCAGAGCACGTTAAAGAACCCCAGGTGGTCGGACTTATCCGTAGCCCGCTACTACGGTGTCCGTCATAGCCTGAGCCGCTTCGCGACGTAAAACCCCATAAAAACAAAAATTAAGCGGCCGGAAGTGAAAGCGCTCAGCGTGGCATTCATGTACCAATGAGGTCGATGACTACGATGGGGTCGTCGCCGTACTTCCGGTTACGGCGCGAATCCGGCCTCTGCTGGTCCAGGAGGAAGGCGGCCACGTAAGGCGTGAAGATGGCCGTGTAGATGACCAGCAGCAAAATGACCCAGTCCCACACTGCCTTGAATGGCGAGTAGTGAAGGATGGTCCACTTGTGCGTCCTCGGCTTCTGCAGCTTGTACTCGGGGAGCACGTCCGCGCCCAGCGACAGAACCTGCGACAGCGCCGGGGGCCGGGCCAGGGCCCACGCAAGAAGGGGGGAGTCTCAGCTTCACCAGCAACGCGACCGACGCGCACCCAGCGTCACGCTGCTGCGGGCTGTCGCTCTTCGTTAAGGGGGCCCGACCGTCCGAAGATTCGCCCGAGGAGCGGCCGACACTAAGGCCACCTGCTGCTTGCAAGATCCACGGTATGCACTGCCTGAGCGGAGCTCACAAATCGCGGCGTAGGTTTTGCGCAGCTTTTTTTCTACTCCAGTTAGAACACCTTACAGTCTGATTGGGATGCTTGGCAGCAGACAAGCGAGACTCCAGTTGAGTTGCCTAGCTGGTCAACATTTTTTGGCGGCAGCTTCTGGTTCATGCTTCTCGGAATCCTGCTGAGGAGCTGCCATATCTCACTCTGACTCACATACTACGACTCTCTAATCTTTTGATGCGAGAATCAAAGATAAAATGAGAAGCTTAAATGCCATTCAGGTTTATAAACCACGCACTGACATTCGGCTGGGATGTCTTTTGTCGTGTCAGTACGTTACACTGAATCAGGGACACCAATCCGTGCACGATATTATTTTCAAGTGGTTTTAGAGCACCGTTCCAGGTAAGTCCCCTTAGAAGCGCTGTAAGCCGTAAAGCTTTTGGTGGCAGTGTCGAACCGCTCCCGGACGCATCAACGAGCGGGACCCATTTAGCGCACAAATGCGAGCAAGGCTTTAGTAGACTTTTCCATTAACAACATAGCAACACCTCCGGACACGCATACGGCGCTCAGCGGGCAGATACTGTACAAACAGATAAGAGACACGACACAACGACAACAGCAACACGGTTTGAACGGGTCGGATACGCTCGAGGGAAGAAGAAAAGAAAGAGAGAAAAAAGAGACTCGGTTCACGGCAAACGCCCATGCTGAGTGTGTGCGAATAAATATATACACAGTCCCGAGCCATGCAGCAGGTCTCACGCATATTCAAGAGCGCCCATGGCAAAACCGCGACACTTGGCTCGGCTACCAGGCGGGGGCCTTGCTCGCGCGACAATGCTAGGCAGCGCGACGCCGGTGCAGCGTTACAAGGGTTGTGTGTTCTTTTCCTTCTTTTTTCTTTATGCCCGCGTACGTGATCGTCGCGTAGGTTCTGTTGCAAGAGCTACGAACACCGCCGCTGGCGTGAGGCGGCGGAGGCATGCGACGCAAGCCGTCAGGGACGACAGCCACACAGTGACACGTGCAGGCAGCGAAGCAACAGCGGCGACAGAAACCGGCCTCAGCTGTCGCAGGGCCTCTTGGGCACACCATAACGCCAGTTGTGGATTGCATTACAGTTCCTGAAATAGTGAGGCCCCATGAGGGCGAGTTGCTGAAACCAGCCTCTCATCACATTACCGGCAAATGTTCCGCTTTAGAAAGTCTTCAGATCAATGTCAGGTAGAGACCGTAGCTATTCGTGGCACAAACGCGAGTCCAATAGAAAACGCTGGGTAAGTACCCACTGGGTAAAACACCGATGCTACGAATTATTAGCCTTACATGCGCATACTGCCGACTCGGAAAAGTCATATTCGGCCGTTCAGGGCATTCAGCCTGCAGACAGGTGCGCAAGAAACATGCAGTGCCAAGCAAAAGAAATGGCCCCACACTAGCCCTGCTTACAAAAGCATCCCCTGTATTGCTGAGGACGCAATTTTCTCTGGAAAGCGCGAGTGGTGGCGCCACGTGATCTAATCTACACACAGCGACTTAAGAAAAGAAGACTCCAGAAAAAATCTCCTGGGGCATCGGCGCCGTGACAGTGAGGCAGGTTTCTGGCCCGACCGACAGCATCCATCAACAGCGGCAGCAGCAGCAGCAGCCATCTGCAGTAGCAGCAACAACAACGGAGGCAGAAGCAGCAGCAGCAAGCAGTTAGTCGTTCACACGGCGCATGCAGGCACAGCAGCTAAGGTGATAGAGGATGCCCCTCCTACCGCCGTGGCGAATCGAGGCTCCGTTCCGGGATTTCGTCCAACGCACGTAGCGGCGTGGCACCGCGGCCGCCCCGCTGCACGCAACCTCTTGGCACCAGCGCGCTCGTGTGCTTAGCACGCTTCAGGAGTGCGTGTGCCTTGTTTCACAATTGTCTCAGGCGTGATCCTCTGTCACCGATTCTGTAGCCCAGTCATATCCGCTCACGGCATCGATTTTTTTCTTGGCTAAATATGTCAGCACACTTCATGAACATATAGTGCGATACTCTGCGTTCTTTTACGTTTTTTTTTTTCTTTCGCCTTTCATTTCATTCAGCGTTTGCGAAACACGATTGCAGCGACCTCGTTAGGCGCATCACTGCAATACAAAGAAGCAGGCAAAATTCGGCTTATACAACTGGATAACGCGTAATCCGAGAACTCATACGCACCGTACTTTCTTTCGGAACAAAAACAAAAAAATATAAGCAAAAACATCACAGCGGCACCTCGAAGGCGTTCTGTTATGACCAATGAGAGGCTAATAATGCACTTGCGATACGTTCCCTTCCAAACGTTCTTAGCCTTTTTGTTCCTTGCTGACGTCGATCTCTCTTGTGTGTTGCAGCTTCATGAATAATATAAGAAAGCATGGCAGATGGACAGCGCAAGCGTGGAATGTGACGTAGAATGCTTGAATAAAAAGGTAGCGCAAAAAAAAATGACCACAGGGGGAAGACACCGCAAACACGAACGCTACTAACAACGTTAGCAGCGTTCGTCTTTGTGGTGTCTTCCTCCTGTGGTCGTCTTTTTTTTTTTTTTTTGCGCTACCTTTTTTTATTCAAGTATGTGTCACCAACTAGCCACAGCAGCAAGTTTTATTGGACCGTATAATGCCTTTCTGCGTATCAGCGCTGCAACGTATTAGCTTCACCTAGCACCAACCTTTCTGTAAGCATAACGCTCTTCTCCCGGCGCGAATGTTTTATGAAGATTTAGGCAGAGCTAATTATTGCGCAGAAAAGGAGACTTCAACATTTGAGAGGAGACAAAAAAAAAGGCATTTAATTCTGACAGCACTCTATAATAGCGAGCACTATCTTTCAGTTATCTACCGCATTACCTATCGTTCAAATCAACCTGCTGTGCCCCTGTGCTAGTACCTGTCGTTTTCTTAAGACCGTTTTGTTTTTGCTTTTTGTTTTTTAGCAAGCTTATTATGTCAACAAACGGAAAAAACAACCAAACACTTATGCTTCAACCTAGTTTTACTCCGTCGGCATTTTTTGACTACGAGGCGCAAGATAGGAAAAGAGGCGCAGCGCATCACTAAGCTAGTCTTTCAGCTTCCCTTATGTATTCGACTGTAGTAAACCTTAACACAGACGTGCCCCCTCAATGCAGAAAATTATCACTAATCAGCACTTAGTGCCACTAGGGCTGCGACAAGGCATCATCATCATCCTCAGCCTGATAGATTTGAAACAGTCGAATGTAGCCCCCGCTGATAGGCCTCGAAAGCAAGCGTATATCCGAGAAGGAAACGCATCAGAGCATGGAAGTAAACGGAGCACATTCGACGACAGCACGGAGGAGAATACCTCTCTAGAATAGGTAATGTGAGCGACCATTAGCTCCACAGAGTGAGATTATATTTAGCGCAGTTTCGGCGCGAGCAAAATGGACAGCTGGTGAAGCGCGGCGGTGGCGTTCCGAGAAGCAATGTCGTCCAGTGACTGCATGTCCGATGAAATAAAATATCACGAGAACAGAGGGCGCACAAATAAGAACGAGCTTTTGTGCACCCCTCTAATATTCTCAAATCTTTTTTGAGCTAAGCCGCAACGCAGGGCTCTGAGGCAAGTTCTGGCAACGAGCAGCGCAAAGCAGCTTCTCAAGAGTGCCACAGAAGCAGTGAATCAGAGCTGTGTAAAGGAGGTCTTCTGCACGCAATAACGTGACGCTAGCCTAACCTATTTCCTGTAATTTTTATCGAATTCGCGCTTGGCGACTGTTCCCAACAATACTACAGAAATATTTAAGGCGCACGAAGGAAACTAACTCAGCATAAACAAAACCCGGCAATGCGTGCGTAACCACAAGAAATGCACAACTCTGCAGAGAGAAAGAAAAGTAGACACAAATAAACTGAAAACGGTAACACACAAAAATACCATGACTACGGCGTAGCCCTGTCTTTCATCATGGCAGCCTTTATTTTTTTTCTGGATGCAAATATAAGCCAAAGACTGAAAACAGTGAGTCAAAGTTCAGCGCTTCTGGTACGAATCTATCAAATGCAGAACGCGTCTCATTCACCCATGACTTACAGCCAACTGTCTGGTTTCCGGACTCTTGTTACTTTCTGTGTATTTTTGTATATTCACAAACAAGTCATTTTCCGACAAAATTCCAGACCTCTTGCTAAGAGCTTTACCCGCTTGTTGCATTCGGGCCGTATAGTTATCAAACTCCGATCACTGTTCCTACTGGTGGAGACATTGGCGACGCACAAGGAACGTGCGTTTTGCTTCTATTCAACTCGTGATTCTCTAAAGCAGAGGATATTCAGTGCTTTTCGCAGATAAAATACATCTTTAGCGTTCTGAAATTTGTGATGTGCTACTTGCGCGTGAGGCGGCCTCACAAATATTCACTGGACTTCATCTTTTTTTCTGCTCTCTCGTGGCTTTCCTCTCTCTCTTACATTATATTTTTTATGTACCTTATCTAACGCACACGACCTAATTTCAATTATTTGTCCCTTTGCTTTACGTACCTCTATTTCACAACTTTCTTTTCTTTACTGCCAAACAAGAGTGTTTAGTCACAGTTGACTTCTGCTTGCGACCACAGAACCTCCCGCTTCTTTCGATCGTTGAAAAAAAAAAACAGAAATAAAAATTAAAGCTTCACCGTCGTGGTGAACCAGAACAGACGGTCGGGACAAACAAGGCCGCTCCACAGGGTACACGTGAAAACTGCGTTTCCTTTTTATTTCATTGTTTTTGTTTGTTTGCTTTTTCGTACATTGGGCGAATGAAGGAAGAATAGTGGGCAGCTGGCGCGGATAGCTTCGGGCAGCCGCCAGGCGGCGCGCGCTTCCACGGCTGCTGTCGGCCCGAATGGAGTCCAAGGCCGCCAGGGTCGATGCCGTACGTGGCCCGGTCACGCACGCTTCCGCCCGCTCTCGCCACCACTGCGCCATGCCGTGCACGACCGGCGGAGCCGATAACAGACAGAGGAAAACGACACGGACGCGCAGAATGACCCCAATTCCACCGGACCGGTGCTGTTTTGCCACCGCGGAACGCGTGCAGAAAAAGAGCTACAACACTCTTGTTGTTCCTCGTCGAGCTAATGTTTGCAAAGAGCGCTGAAGTGATACGTGAAGAAGGTATGTCATGTAAGAAATCTTCACCCCAAGCTTGCGTGCGTAGCCTGCGAAAGTTGCCATGAAAACTTTGTCAGCGAATTCAAGCGTTAAATGAATAAGCTCTGCGCGAATTCGCAAAGTCTGGAAAGGGTCCAAGGAGAAAGGTTTGCATCGCACTTTACGACATTCACGTACTTTAAGAGAAGCCTCCGTGGCTTCTCCACAGCACATTTCGTGCATTGTTGAGCAAAAACAAAACACGCTCACAAAGTAAATCCTAGCAGCCGTTCCTGTGCCGTCATCGGTTATGACTAAACTTTGTTTCAACTAGAAAGTCTTTCGTCCTAGAGCTGACCTGCTTTCATTTGCGTTCACGTGAGAACAACTGGCTCTGAGGTAGATTTTCTCTTTGTTTCCTTTCATGCATTTATTCCCCTGTAGAGGTCGCCCAAAGTGAACGAGAGAGACTCCCCACAGTGACCGCTACCTCTGTACAATGATATTGCCGGCATACAAATATTCCTTATGACTGTTTCCTGTGAGACACACGACGCACTGCTGCTCTTTTAGCTCTTTCATAAATTCACCAATAACATAAGGGTACATTCACTGACATGCGGCCGACCTTAGCGTTTGTCCAGGAGAATTAACAATACTGTCAGGTTCAGACTCATTTTGAGCGAAACGAAACCCTTCATTTCATCTTTGTTACTTCGTGCCTTCAAATAGCGGAATAATCTATCTGACCATATGTCTTCCATATCTAATCGCCAATTATTTCACGAGAAGCATCTGGAACATTTAAAAGGTCACCGAATAAATTTGCCTATTATCTGTCTTTTTTTCTTTCTTTTGTATTTTACAGCTTTTTGTTCGGGATTCCAGGGTGACCTGTATTTGCTGAAATTTTGTAACGGCTTGGCTCGTCATTTATTCATTATTTTTTTAAGCCTTCTGTGTACCCCTTACTCAATGACACAGCGGGCGTGTAAGGCATAAAAAATAAATAAATTACGTAATTAATTTCCTGCTCTTGCAAATAGTTATAACTACCAGGAATCTATAGGGAGTATTTTCCATGCAGTCCGAGGCCCAAACCATGAAACGTGAATTCGCCGCTTCTCAGAGCAATTGAACTGCGAAAAGAAAAAAAAATGTCATGAGAATACGGCTCATCCTCCCAGCACCAATTATTATATGTATATGTAGACATACGTGTTTGAGCATTGATACACTGAAAGAAAGACGACAAAGAGGAGCACCTGTTGATAAAGTTATTTGTAACGAAATTATTTCCTCTCTGGTATTGCCGTTTTGCTAATAGTACACCTGTAACGAAATGTCATATATATCCACTAAAGGTTTCCCTTGATGAGCAGATCCGAGCAAACAACGACATGAGAAAACACGGGCGCAAATTTTCGCGCAGCCGGAGATGCAAGTCATGAAACGGCAATCCGGGTTTTTTTTTTCTCTTGATCAGATTGTTTCTTTGCCATGCTCCTACGATCGCAACTCGATTTCACTTGAATATCCGCCGAACTGAAACCGAAATCCCCGTATTCGAAATCTTGCTCTCTGTAAAGGGTGCACCGTTGCAAGCAGTACAGCTATGCAGAGAAGACATCTCCATCGAAACCAAATGGAGCGAAGATGTAGAACTGCTCGCATAAGCGTGACTTGGAATTTTATTTTAAAACAGTATAACAACCACTTTTAGATAACTAACAGATAATTAACAAGAACCATTTTATTATGAGAGTAATCCTGGTTTCTACAAACTGTATACTCAATATACTCCGCAGGACCTATCCACAAACTGAGGTGTCACCTTATAAGGTTCTAAGCGCAGCAAATATAAAGGACGATCTCAAACATGCGATAAGTAGCTCGCGACCTTTTCGGAGCTGTGGCAGTAAATCGTATTGTCTTCTGTGAGGCGCGTTCGGAGATTATATGTGTAAGGCTAAACTGGTCTGCATCTTAACATCATCCCAACCACCAGTACCGACCAGAATTCAGCATGTCTATAGCTGATTTTATTCGTGGCAATAAAATAAGATATCGAGTGAGTGAGTGAGTGAGTGAGTGAGTGAGTGAGTGAGTGAGTGAGTGAGTGAGTGAGTGAGTGAGTGAGTGAGTGAGTGAGTGAGTGAGTGAGTGAGTGAGTGAGTGAGTGAGTGAGTGAGTGTTAGTGGGTGTTAGTGAGTGAGTGAGCGAGCGAGTGAGTGTTAGTGGGTGTTAGTGAGTGAGTAAGTGAGTGTTAGTGAGTGTTAGTGGGTGTTAGTGAGTGAGTGAGTGAGCGAGCGAGTGAGTGTTAGTGGGTGTTAGTGAGTGAGTGAGTGAGTGTTAGTGAGTGTTAGTGGGTGTTAGTGAGTGAGTGAGTGTTAGTGAGTGTTAGTGGGTGTGAGTGAGTGTTAGTGGGTGTGAATGAGTGAGTGAGTGTTAGTGAGTGTTAGTGGGTGTTAGTGAGTGAGTGAGTGAGTGAGCGAGTGAGTGTCAGTGGGTGTTAGTGAGTGAGTGATTGAGTGAGTGAGAGAGTGAGTGGGTGAGTGAGTGAGAGAGTGAGTGAGTGAGTGAGAGAGTGGGTCAGTGAGTGAGTGAGTGAGAGAGTGGGTGAGTGGGTGAGTGAGTGAGTGAGTGAGTGAGTGGGTGAGAGAGTGGGTGAGTGAGTGAGTGAGTGAGAGAGTGGGTGAGTGAGTGAGTGAGTGAGAGAGTGGGTGAGTGAGTGAGTGAGTGAGTGGGTGAGTGAGTGAGTGAGTGGATGAGTGGGTGAGTGAGTGAGTGAGTGAGTGAGTGAGAGAGTGGGTGAGTGAGTGAGTGAGAGAGTGGGTGAGTGAATGAGTGAGTGAGTGTGAGTGAGTGAGTGATTGAGTGAGTGAGAGAGTGGGTGAGTGTGTGAGTGAGAGAGTGGGTGAGTGAGGGAGTGAGTGAGTGAGAGAGTGGGTGAGTGGGTGAGTGAGTGAGTGAGTGAGTGAGTGAGTGAGTGAGTGAGTGAGTGAGTGGGTGAGTGAGTGAGTGAGTGAGTGAGTGAGTGAGTGAGTGAGTGAGTGAGTGAGTGAGTGAGTGAGTGATCACAATAACAATCATCAGGTCACTGTCATTGCGACACCGATTCCAAGAAGGTTCTTCGAGCCCAAACAAAACACAAAAGCCGAGGCGGCGAGCATCAGACATTCATTGTCCTCCCACACCTACCTGCCCCGTTATTTCGGATTCAAAAAATGAAAGCGGCAAACATCGAGGAAAGCACAGGATTCACAGAGAGTCAAAGAACGAGTGGAGCAGGTCGAAGAGAGAGGGAAAAAAAGCCAAGTCATAGGGAGTGAAATAAAGAAAGAAAAGAAGGCAGAGAAGGCCAATTCGGCGCAAATCTATTCTCGGAAATACGCGCGCCGCCGCGCACGCTCTTTCACTCATCGGCGAGAACAGCGCCCTTGGACTCGGGAGAACGGTGTCGTCGCAGCAGCTCAATAGCGTCCCCTCGTCCTTTCTCGGTGCCGGAGCGACCTTTTTGTGTATTTGTTGCCTCCCAGCTGCTTCGCGTTTGTCGATGCTTCACGTTTTTGCTTTTACCTTTCTCTATTTGCGACATGTGCGTTATTTATAGATGAGAAAAAGAGCAATAGCGTTGCGCTGTCCAGAAAATCAGAAAACAGACCGCGCTGTTACCGTGGTACAGTCCAGGCGAGCTCGTCCCCCTTCTTTTATTTTTTTCGCCGTTCTGTATTGAGACCAATAACTGTAGGGCAATGTTCTCGCTTCCCGAGGTTCCTACGTTTCAAACGCTAGTTTCTTTGCGTTTTCCCGCCTATTTCCTTTCTTAATCAGGCCACGATCTTCAGGATGGTAGCTATCTTTGCTGCGATAGAGCTCGCCGGCCCTTTCGTGCTGGAAGTAGATTCATTTCACAGTGAAACCGGGTTCAAAACATCAGGTACACTTCTTCGGGCCCAAAACGGGCAGCTTTGATCTCGCAGTATCGTTTTTTTTTCCTCTTTGGCAACAATCTGAAACATCTTGTTGTAGCGAAGCAGAATATTTTGCCCACTGGCGGCAACTTTCTCGCTCTCTAAACATGATGCACCAGTAAGACCCTGGAGGAAATAATAAAAGAAAGGATCCTTCTAAGACTACTTGGATGCAAACACCATTACTACTCTGGGTTCCCCTTAGACCATCATTCATTTCGATATTTAATGCTTCGCTTTGTTATTCACTTTTAAAATAAAAGCTTTAGAAGAAACTACACACCGGTTATGTCCCGCTTAAATTCAGACAGCATTAACGGTCCGTTGTAGGGCCAAGCATGAGCTCAGCACATCTTAAAAAGTCGGGGCTGTATGCATGGCTCTTTCTTTCCCTTTCCGGACAGCCATGCGAGAAATGGCAGCGCCTTTCGACACTGGCTGCTTCCGTGTACAGATATAGAGAAAACTAACGACGCTTTTCTGTTCGTTAGGCTTACCTGTACGTTGAGTAACAATGATCACGTTATTACGGTCAAATTTCTGCCTCTCTTGGAGGAACGTCAAAGCATGACTTCGAGAGACCTCTGCTCTAGCTTAAAGGCTTCGCACCATCGTTTGAAAAGCCTCTTTGCTTTTCCCATTCTGGAAAAGAAACAGAAAAGAACACGCCCACCGCGGCACTTTGAGGTCGCTGGGAAAACACGTGAACTGTAATCCACCTTTCTGCCTAAAACGAGCGGCACAAAGCTTTTTGGAGGGGGCAAAAAATAAAAACTGCCAGAAGGACGCCGCGAGGCAGCAGCAGCGGTGACGTTTCGAGCGATCATAATATTCGCGCAGGCGCTAAAATATGAAAAAGACTTTGCGAATCGAGGCGCAATAGCGGAGAACGCTGCGCGCACAAAAAGAGGGGGGGGGGGGGAGGGGGGGGGGAGATCAGGGAAAGAAAAAAAAGAAACGAGAAAGGGGAGTGAAATGCGCCATGATCAAAACACACGGGATCGATGAAACAGCGGCCCGAAGAAGACGATGCACCTGCCGCCGCCGCCGCAGGGCCTCATTGCCGAGGTGGCAGCGCGTGGCCATGGCTCCATTTACAAGGTGGCCCGCGCTCGGAGCAGAACGAAAATGGCAGCCTCCTTTGAACCTATTTTTACTCTATACCCCCCTTCCCGCCTTCTTTTTTTTCCACCTCTTTCATTCGCGTTTTTTTTTTCTTGGATGCGCTGTACTATACCATTATCTGCGTTAACGGTGCGCTACAGAGACTAGCTGTCGTCGGGAAAGCCCAATATGAAATGGCCCAGCTGCCAAGGAAACGTCGCATTAGAGAGCATCGCTGAAGCCAAAACAAAGGAAGAACATACGCCAGCTCCCCTACGCAAGCTGTGTGTGTGTGTGCGTGTGTGTGCGTGTGCGTGTGCGCGTGTGTGTGTGTGTGTGTGTGTGTGCGCGCGCGTGTGTGTGTGTGTGTCTGTGTGCGCGCGTGTGTGTGTGTGTGTGTGCGTGCGCGTGCGTGCGCTTGTGCGTGTGTGCGTGTGTGCGTGTGTGTGTGCGTGTGTGCGTGCATGTGTGTGCGTGTGTGCGTGCGTGTGCGTGTGTGCGTGCGTGTGAGTGTGTGCGAGTGTGCGTGCGTACGTGTGAGTGTGTGCGAGTGTGCGTGCGTGCGTGTGAGTGCGTGCGTGTGAGTGCGTGCGTGTGAGTGTGTGCGAGTGTGAGTGTGTGCGAGTGTGAGTGTGTGCGAGTGTGAGTGTGTGCGAGTGTGAGTGTGTGCGAGTGTGCGAGTGTGAGAGTGTGCGAGTGTGAGAGTGTGCGAGTGTGAGAGTGTGCGAGTGTGAGAGTGTGCGAGTGTGAGTGTGTGCGTGTGAGAGTGTGCGTGTGAGAGTGTGCGTGTGAGTGTGTGCGTGTGAGTGTGTGCGTGTGAGTGTGCGCGCGTGAGTGTGCGCGCGTGCGTGTGCGTGTGAGTGTGCGTGTGAGTGTGCGTGTGAGTGTGCGTGCGTGTATGTGTGCGTGCGTGCGTGCGTGTGCGTGTGCGTGTGTGTGTGTGTGTTGTGAGCGCCTCACCCACAGTTATTGTAGTGTGCTATTACTGTTCCTAGATTAGGCAGCAGCGTCTCACGTCTTCCCTATTGGTTGCATCGGTGGCCGCAGTTGTTTATTTCCATTGCACCCGCTTTTAAAACACGCAAATTAAGTCTTCCTGTTGCTACAGCAAGTTATTCGATTATATTCTGCTTACATCGCTTTTGCCGACTCTAGTTTCAAAAACAAGGACTGTGCAACAACTGCAGGATGCAGGAGGCAGTGGCGTCCCGGCAAAAGAACGACGAAGTATGCTCCTAACTGGTGCATGCCCTAGACAACCTCAAGAAGACCGGCCATTTCCGTGCCGCAATCTTTACTTCCATGTAGCCGCGCACACGAGCTTGTGGGACGTAAAAGAAAGTACACTATTTCGTCGGGTGTTACAAGAGACCAGCTAGTTACTAATTGATATGACTCTGCTCTCCTTCGGCGAACAAGGGACGAAGAAGGCCGAAGTATTTTCACAAAGCTAGAGAAGACGATAACCTTGCCTGGGCAGGCAATCTCTTGGAACCTCGCGTTTGCATTTTCTGTTTTTTTTTAGAATCGTGGGCTCCGTACGCTTGCGCTACCTGAAATCACATTATGAGTATGCCAGCCGCTCACGGCTCTAATTCTGCCTCCCGAGGCATCCACCGAAGTCTGTGGGGCCGTTGCGTTTTCGTGTGCGTGTGAGTGGTTAAAAAAAATGGCCGATACCATAGCAGAGCTTCATTAAGCAGTGTAGCTCGACGCCTTGCATGACGGCATGTCGTGTGTCTGTTCATTTATTCATTTACTCATTCTTTCATTCCCATAACCTATCTTAAGCCTCAAATGAATAAGCTAAAACTACATGAACGTAACCAATTTAAACGATAATATATTTTCGCTTCTGTGAACATTTATCTATATACCGGAGAGAGACGCAAGTACTTTGTGAAAAACAAAACGTATTGATGAGCGTTTACTCACACAGATAGAAACTGAACTGCTCAAAAGATTTGCAGTTACGGATGTGCCAATTTCTTTACTTCCGTTCCCGTAGGAAACAAGCCATGCGTTGTCATTGTTTGCTATTTACAACGAAAGAGCAAATTGAAGAACGACGCCGAAAGAACAAATCAGAGTCGAAATAGGCACACGGCCACCAGTTCTTGCAAGCGTTGTCACACAGACCCTTCAGCAAAGTCGCCATCTTTGCCAGCCCATAATCAGTCCAATTCTTTCAATCACAATTTTCACTTCCCTTCCACCAGTTCTGTCCGGTGCGGACAGACAGCTAGCCGCTTTCGTTCCCATGGCTCCGTGGAGCATACGAAACCAGTCGCAACCTGTTGCTCAGAGGTTACTTCCAAAGCTCGGTACCCGAAACCATCACTTTCTGATTTCATCCACTGTTCTTCGGCTCCTTCAACAGCAGGCATCTTCCAGCAACAATAGGCATTATTCTGCAGTGTGTTTTCCCCACTGCGAAAGAGCAACAACTTACTTTTATGCTCTATAGATAGTTCAGCGACCCGTTTCTGGAACCGAGCACAGGCCGTTCAACGAAGTGCGGCGCTTCGAAATGGCAACGGGAATCCCCCCCCCCCCTCTCCCCTCTCCCCTCTCCTTCCCGGAGATAAGGCAAGGGATCCGTGCGTTCACTTCAGACATTTACTTTCTATTAAAATTCTCTTTTTTTTCAGTCTGTAATAGAATTCAACGTTTTCGCTTCTGTGCCAACGGAAGGGTGTCTTAAATAACACTTTCGCCCACTTGGTAGTGTTCCAGTAGTTGAACGCTACTCGGTGCACCCGAAATTCCCCCGCGCATGGATTCCAGGGAAGCCTCCTTCTTCTCTCCCCCTCTTCATCTCTTTCTTCTCATTTTGCTGTGTTCCTCACTATCAACATCCTATGTGGAGCTGCTTAGCTTCATCCGCCAAGAATAATACGCGTACGGATGAGTCTCACCGTGTTTCGCCATTAGGCCCTCAGTTCCGAGATCCGGGAGTCATTTGTCAAAGGCAGGGGAAACGCGGAGGGTCGCCTGCACATCGAGACCGTCCACATTTCTTTCACCCGACCTTTAGTGACAGCTCCAGTGCAGATGAGTGGGACTGACCGTTTCGTAACTGACTGTTCCGCCGCCATGTTTTGAGCCTCATTTGTCCGCTTGTCACGAAGACCGGTTTCCGTGGCCGGGATCGGTCACGGTCATGTCGCCTAAACACGGTACATGCGCGCACAGTTAACCGTGCACACTTCCACTGCAGAGGTAAATAGCGGACAGGACACAGCAAACTAAAGGGGCTGCCACTGTATGGATGTTTCGCGATAGTTACGAAGAGTGCATTCGGGAGCATGGAGTTTTGAAAAAAAATTCTCAATGGCACCGTCATAATCCGGGTAACGAGCCTGCCGGAATGTCCCATGCTCACTCAGAAAGACCTCCACGAACGAAACCTGAGGACCGCAGTGAATAAATGTCAGCTCTGACAAAGAAAGAAAAAATATACCCAGATTTCTATTGTCTTGTTCCTGTTATTAAAGAAGCACCCTTGGCTACCATGTTTAAGCTTAGCTTCAATCTCATTGACTGTAATATCTCTTTGTCTCTGTCCTTTCTCCTCGAGTATCAGAGCGTGTCGCCTAACGCTATCAGGGCTTTTCGCTGAGCCTGGTCTCCCTTGGTGGCGCTTTGCGATCTCGTGGCACTGAAATGTATCGTTCGCCTGTGAGTCATGTTCACTGCAGAATGCAATCAGAAGTCAGGCTATTGCTTAAATTCTTGTTAATACGGTAATCAAACTGTATAGGACGTCTCTCAACCGTATCCTTTCGACCGCCGCACCAGATAAGCTCAACTGTTTAAGTACAGGACAAGCCGCTAGAGAATGAAGTGAAGCTCCGCTCTCTTACCTGACTATTGTGACCGAAGAAAGCGAGCGGGCGAGTTAGAGAGTGAATGAATGAGCGTTCTACGAGCGCGCGAGTAAATGAATGAATGAATGAACGAATGAATGAATGAATGAATGAATGAATGAATGAATGAATCAACGAACGAACGAATGAATGAATGAATGAATGAATGAATGAATGAATGAATGAATGAATGAATGAATGAATGAATGAATGAATGAATGAATGAACGAACGAACGAACGAACGAACGAATGAATGAATGAATGAATGAATGAATGAATGAATGAATGAATGAATGAATGAATGAAGCGTCCTTCCGTGCTCTATTTACTTTCTCGCGCTAGTGTCCGCAGGTGCCGCACGTTATCTAAAGTAGCCTCAAACGCCTACCGTCCAGGATTTGTCATCGTGCACGCCTTCTCCGAGCAGCCCTTGACGCCCGCGCTTCGCGCGAGGGCTGCTGCGCGCTCGAGCGAGTACGGGCGTGAGGAGAGGATGAGGAGGAGAGAATGGGTGCCGGAGAAGAGGCGGGACATCGAACGCGCACTCGCGCGCGCGCGGTGCCGGCGCGGCCGCAGACAACGGAAGCGGGCCGTCCCGCGCCGGAAAGTGTCCGCCGTGCACGGGGCGACCGAATCGATGGCCGACCCTGGCCCAGTTGACCAGCGGCGCCGCACCACTGCCGCCGCCGCCGCCGCCGTGGCAACGCTCTGCTGTGTGCTGCCCAGCAGCACGCGCCGTAGCGGTGGTCGTCCCCAGCGCGCTGTGTTTACGGACGCCGCCTGATGCCGCCGCCGAGCCGTCCTCTACCCCACTCCGCGCGTTGTTTGTTGCGTGACATTCTTGCCCTCCCCCTCTACCTTCTTCGAACCGACGACTTTCTTTTTTATTATTGCGTATTCGAGCCGCAACTTTTACGCCATTCAATGCGTGTATCTCCTATCAGGTTCCCAGCTGCAGCGCCGACTGCGCTTTTGAATCACGTAGAATCACGACAGCGGCAAACGAGACCAGTGTCCCGACACGCAGACGACGTCATTAATATTGCCTGTAGGACAGGCCGCTTCAAGGAGCAAAGAAGCTCTTATCAGTCCCTCCTGTCATGTATCCAGGCTGGCACGGCGCTATATTGTCACATGTGGAAGCAAGGCACAGGCACCTCGCTGAGAGAACTGTTTATACAGCAAACTTGTGCTAAAACTGGAGAGATTCCGCGGCGGCAAAGCAGGCGAGCGCGTCGGCAGGAGGTGAAAGGCATGGCGCGGCGGCTGTAGTTCCAGCGCATTTTGTGCCTGGTTTATCGCTCTTCCGCCGGCCATCGGCGAGCAGGCATGTGGCGAAGAGAGAACTTGATAGTAAGAGCGCAGTCTTCCTGCGAACAGAAGATAAGTGCACAGTCCGTTGCCGGCCAGATTCGACCACAGATTTACAGAACAGTTCGTGGCAATATAGCAGTGGGGTGTCTATTTCTGGCAGTGCTTTGAAAAAAAATCGAATTTTCGGAAACCATGCCCTCCTTTCCTTTTTGTACCGTCACATGCCAGTGTAAGGTCTAGTCTGAAAGCGCGGCACATAGCGCTCGTTCCAGCAAGTAAGCAAGCGTGTGTATGCCGTGAGAATGCAAGGAAATTCAGCAAGTCTACCACATGAAATATAAATGTTTCAAGTGGGGGGGAGGGGGAGGAAGGGGGGGATGGGGAAAGCACACCTTCCTTTTACGCCACATATTTCAAGACTTTCAAAACAAGAATTGTATCCTAGTATCACACTTTAAACACTATGAATGTCGCAGACATATTGACACTTCTGACGACAACTGAGTTAACAGAGCATATATGACTTGCTGCAGCGAATCGAATTCATGCGATCAATATCAACTGGTTTTTTGCGAAGTGCAATAAAGAAAGGCATCGCACCCTGTGGTAGCGTTGGAGAGCTTCCTGAAGTATTACAATGAAGTTCTCACAAACTATCCTCATGATTCCATAAAAATGTATGATTTTTTATGTAATTAATATCGAAGAGCATGATGCATAAATTTCTATCATTAGTGTTCTCTCACAAAAGTTAGGAAAATTTTAGTCCACTTTAGCTCTTCAGCGTTCCTTCTTTTCTCGTTATTACTAGAAATCTTGCCTGTTTCACGATTCAAGCGGCAGAAACACATCCCTAGCACCAGGCCGCCGCGGTGGCTCAGTGGTTATGGCCCTCGGCTGCTGACCATAAAAACATGGGTTCGATCCCGACCGCGGCGGTCAAATTTTGATGGAGACGAAATTCTGGAGGAACGTGTATTGTGCGATGTCAGTGCACGTTAAAGAACCCCAGGTGGTCGAAATTTCCGGAGCCCTCCACTACGGCGTCCCTCATAGCCTGAGTCACTTTGTGACTTTAAACCCCGATAAAACAAAGCATCCCTAACACTGGCATGCTATAAATAGGCGACCGCACAATACCGTTGATGTAAGTACACGATGAGAGTGGATACCACTGGATCATAAAAACTGGAAAGAAAAAACGCCCACCTTGCACCGTTGTTTTACAAGGGCATCTGAGCCTCTCACGACGAACACGTCCATCCTTTACCGAGGATGACCCCCCAATCCCGAAAGCGAACGTTCCACTACTTCGATTTGGTTTGAATACAGCTCCTGTTTCACCTGGAAAGTTTCTTGACCACGACTGCAAGATGTGCTGCTTAATTAGCCAACTACAGCGTGATGTTATAAAACAGGAAAAAAAAAGGGGGGGGGGGGAGATCGTGCGCAAAACGAGCGAAGCCTGATCAAACGTGTGCCTAGAGGATAAAAAAAAAGCGGGTACCGTGGCCATCGACAAAATGACGGCCGCGACGGCAGCGCTTTAAGAGCTTCATACTTTATGACCGCCACCGGTGTCCGCTCCGAGCGAAGAACAAATAAAATAAAAAAGGCCGCGCCGAGAGCGACGCAGACAAGGTCGATCGGATCCTGTTGTCAGCCGTACAGCTACAAAGATATAGGGATCCCCGCAGCCCTTCGGACCCCTGCCAGCCCGGCCACAGGAAACGGCGCTTCGCTTTGCCGAGGTAGATGAAGTAACGAAAGTCGACCATAAACCCCTTGATGTGTCCATTGCGGTTGTTTCGTTCGCGATGTTCCGTGTCCCGCGCGTCTTGACGCGCCACAGTTGTGAATCCTCTAAGAGCTATTCCATAAGCGGTTTCTTAAGGCGCTTACGCGAAAGAACAAATACTAAAACAACTCCACACGAGGTTCCCTCCGCCCACGAGGTTTGGGAGTTCAAAACAATTATTTCGTACGCGAGCTTTTCTTAAGCGTATCCTCGATGTCGTTGCCTATGCCTGGCGACTAGCTACCCATTTGCAAGTACGCACCCCAACTATGGTATTTTCCTACTGGGCCGACAGTGTAGCACGTGCAGAAGACTCCCCACTTGCCAACATATCAAGCTGCATACCGGTGGGGGTCGCGGCGGTGCCGACGCTGGCGACGCTGGCATACCGGTGCTGATGATGAGATTATCAATGAAATAATTGATTTGCGACGACGCAGTGACTCCTGTCATTACGGCGTGTTTCTTCTTCTGCCGAATACGAAAGTGAAAATTCATTTATAGGAAGGCAAAGGCGCAGTAACTGTCTGACTTCTCATTGGACACCTGATTAAGGAGACAGTAAAAAAATAAAGCAGCAATAGGCACCGTATAATTGTGCTGCGGAATAATTTCGACCACCTGGAGTTCTTTAATGTCCACTGACAACGAGCAGTGCACCCACGGCTTATGCATTTCACTTCCATCTTGACGCGCCGCCGCGACCGGGGTGTCATGTCGCGTCCTCGGGCTCAGCAGTCGAATCGATTTCAACTTGCTCACGACGCAGCCTCCTCCAGGGCGAGTTCTCCTGTTATGTTGTTTGGTTCAAATAACTACGAAGTGCAACTTTCAAGGACAAATCCCGCGTTTCACTGTGAAACGCAAAACGGCGCCCGTGTGCTCTGCGGTAACAGTGCACGTTAAAGATCCCCACGTGGTCGAAATCATTACGGAGCCCTCCACTACCGCAACTCTTTCTCTCTTTCCTATTTCACTTCCACCCTTCTCCCCTCCCTCACGGTGCAGTTGAGGTGTCCACCGGGAAGTAAAGCAGTTGCTGCGCCTTCCATTTCCTCAAACACAAATTTCAGTTTGTTTCTTTTTTTTTCATTATCGAGGGCATAGTGTGTCGTAAAAAGTTGCTTTACACATTTGCGCTCTGCGCTCATTGCACCTAAGTGAGCGCAGTAAGTATGTACAACTGAAGAAAGCGTAAATGAAAAGGTAACGCGAATGCAGGATACCGTAAGTGTTAGTTATCTGTCAGCCGTTCGAGATCATAGTGGAAAGGGGTGAAGCAAACTTTTACTCTTCGGGAGAGAATACGAGACGAATTAAATCTGAAGAGTGCGTAATTACGAATAATAATTAAATATCTCAGTTCGGCTGTAGCAGTTCACTTAAGCGAGTAATTTTGTGATGAAAGGGCATATACATTAACTTTACTAACTTCCGTCTCCGATCTCTTCGGGCGCGAATTCAACTTTCAGCTAATAATATCCACCCATCGCCAACAGTGATCCTTCGGCGAAGTGACGCATGAGAAACTACTACCAGCCAGTGAATTTGTTACACTGTCCGGCAATTAAATATAACTCCAAGGAACAAAAACCACAGTTCCATGCACCAATTACAGGCGTCGGGAGGTTGCATTTCTCGCACCCGCGGGAATGTTGGAGAACTGCAGTGTTGCTTCCAACACGTTTACAAGGCTCGAAGCGATTCCTTTCGCTAACGTTCTCCCACCTTTTTAAAGCAGGCGTCCCAAAAGGCTGCAGTAACGTTGCCCAGGCAGATGGGGCAGTGAGGGCAAAAAGAAGAAAATATATAGAAGTACGAAAAAAGGGAAGCAGCCAGCGGCGTACCTGCTCAGAATGCGCGACGCCGCAATATGCCTAATGGGAGACACCTGGGTCCAGTAGCCCGAACCTTATCTTGGCGAGGGCAGACACGGTCGAGCGCCTTTTCGAGAAAAATGTGGCCTCGCAGGAGGGGCCACAACCTCGGCGCTCCACACAGCCGGCGGCGGCAAGCGCATTTGGTTAGCAACCAAACAGCGCGCTTTTTTTTTTCTTTGCGTCAACTTGCGCCTCTCGATGCGCTAGGCTTCGCTAAAAGTCAAAACGTTGCAGGCGAGGAAGAGATGGTCAGTGCAAACAATAGTTACCCCGAGGCCCCAACGTTTCCATTAGGCAGAGATAATCTTTTCAAAATGCGTCCCACCTACAGCGGAAATAGGGTATAGAATTCCGATTAGCTCCATTTTTTCAAACGAAAATTACACAGTTGGTGAAGTTCCTAGAATAAGGAATACTTAACTGGGCACGTGCACTCTATCAGTGCTATCTGTTTCTTCATGAAAACTACCAGGCTTCAACAGCAGCCCGCGCCACGCGACCAGGCTGAGAGTAACAGTTTAGCGAATATTTTACCACGGATTTTTTATACCAAGCACGATCTGCTCAAATCAGCAGATTTCCCGAACCAAAACGATGCAGCGGGTATCATAACCTCAGATACACCAAAAAGGAAACTCTAAAAAGCTGTGCAAAGAGTGAAAAATTCACGAAAGAAGTGTAAAACAATTAGAGCAACCCGAACAGGCTATATATACGTTGATCGTGATCGTGGAAAGCTGGAAGCCCGTTAGCGACCTTAAGTTAATCTTAGTAGAGCAGAACGTCGTGCCAGTTGGTGTAGCGACATATTCAAGCGCACACACATGCGCTTGTGTGTGCGTGGTGTTTCTCCCTTCGTCTTGTGTTAATCTGCGCAAAGTTTTCTTGAATATGCCCTAAGCTAATCTTGCCCAGAGAGTACAAAGACGCTGAAGCGTCTGGCACACAGCAACCTTTATACGTCGTGTTGCTTCAGTGCTGAAAGAGAGAGGCGCAATTTTTTATCTTCCTCAACATTGAATCCTGCCGCCTGTTCTGCACTGCATGCTCTGTTTAGTCGTATCTTCAAAGCCAGCAAACTAAGACAATACTTCATTAAAATTTGTACAAAACATGGCCTCAAGTTGCTTTCCTCATAGCTTCCTCGTTCTAGTCTAACGGAATGCATTGAACAAGCTCGTAATTCCGGAATCAGCGCGGCAATCGCGCAGTCAATATCAAAGGCTGCCAGCATATGTGTGTCGTCGCAAACATCTCATATTGTCAGTGATTTGCGTAATGCAGAATTGCTGAGAGAGGAAATGAGTGGTATTCACCGCAGCACAAATAAATCCTCTCGCTGCGCAGAAGTCGGAAGTGCACTTACAAGATGAGGAATGGCGGCAAGAGCGACAAGAACGTGCGACAGAAAAAAAAAAAATCTGGCAAGCGGAGGAAAGTGCGACCTTGGCAAAGAAATCAGCCAAGCTACCAGCGTTCGTTGCCGCAAGCCCGAAAACCAAACAGTTGCTCTTTGCCGCTGAAATCCTCATGTCATTAAATTTCAATTTCAGCAGCGCTTCCACAGATGCGCCAATAGGTGTCATCGTTCAAAGAACATTCTCCCATTAATAAGCAAAACAATCGCTACAACCTCACCCTCCTATTTAGAAAACAAAACAAGCGCGTCCCCGTTTAACTTTCCGGCTAAAAGTTTCTATCCTGGGAGAGCTCTACCATTTATCAGCTCTCCTCTGTTTTTCTAACTCTCCTTATGTAAAGAAAGGACGTGTAGTACTAGTTAAACTACCAACCGAAAGCGTTAACTAAGTTGGAAACGTTCCCAATACGCATAGGGACACCTGAGGCCAGCAGTATTGCTGCATAGCTGCTTAGTAATGCTGCTATCAAATTACTACGCATTACTACTACTTAGTAATATTACTACGTGCCTCAATGACGTGACATCCCGGCGATAATTTCATACACTAATTTTCCAGGAATTACATGGCTGCCTGGACAGAAATCGCTCGACTTATCAGAGCGCGGGCCAGCCTTTCTGAGCTGAGGATGCTGGGATTGTTTCCACACCGAAAACAAACGAGACCAGCTGCACAGCCCCTGCAATTCAGGTATTAGTTTAATAAATTAGTGGTCATTCTTCCGAATTACAGGAAGGTGTTGTGAACAAATACATTGAAAATAGTCTATACCACATCAGTCACCACAATGGAAGGTTGCAAGGCCGTAATGGCTACAGATCTGTAGTGGCACGCCACCAGCAAGAATTGTTATATCTGAGGGCAGCATCCGAAGTCCACACACAGTCGATCCAAGTAACTTCCGTCGCTTAAGTTTCTGTGCCGACGGGGCTGAGTTTTTCGCGTCACCGTTGACAGCGCGGCTCGGACATCGAGGAGCAAAGCAGAAGCGACTGGCAGCGCCGACCACCACCTACGCACGTAGAGCAAAGCGGTGCTCTGCAGAACTGTGCTTCGGGGCGCCAGGCGTGTTCTTAGCCAAGGGACGTCGATGGTGCGGGCAGCTCTGATTTCACGTTCTGCCACTGCAAGTGGCACAGCTCCCAAGAAGAGTGGCGACGCGGTGCGTTTCTCTAGGCAGCGAGTTGATGGCGCTCTTCTCACGGTTAGTCATTGGGAAACAGTAATCGGCGGACCTCGAGCCATTGTTTCACGAAGATACTGGACCCAATCTTTGGGATGTTTTCGAATCTACCTCCGATAATTAACGCCTACTCGGCAGTTAATACGTTTCCTGGTGTAGCCAAACCATTGCGCCGTAAAGTTGCTGGCCAGGACCTTTCTTGTTCTATGCTGCCTTCAGCGAAGAGCACGGGATACAGAAAGCTTCGAGCGCTTCTGGGAACAGTTAAGCCTAATTTATTTTAGTTATTTACACCCCTAAAATTTATGCCTCAAACGCTTCTCCGCCTACCCACAGCAGGTAGAGAAATGCTGTCAAGCAAATAATCTATTTTCCAAGTCCATAGCTGTAATTTTCTCACAAGCACATACATTATATTCTACGGAAATTGACGCAGACGTTTGCCCACAGACTTCATTTCGCACCAGTTACCGCTGAGCCGTTACCTTAAAACCTATTCGCAGAACGGCCAAATTTTGCTCTTTTTTATTTCATTCAGTCGGTTTAGTGTTGACCATAGCTTCATGGCGAACTCAAGTCGCCCTGAAAGGATGCTTAGGGAAGTGCACTTTACGATTTACAGTGGTGAGTTAAGTGACTTCGTTCCTTTTATATCCACAGGTATGCGCGACAGCGCCCAGTGACTAAATTCGAAATGCTACCCTAAGTTCATTTCTTTCCCACCCTAAGAAAACGCCCCTCTCGCGATTTGAGACGCGGATAGTGAAGGGGCGGTCTCAGTGTCTCATCGCTTATGAATGGATGGCGCTAACTGACACCCAAACATAACACTGCACACCCCAAACAAAACGCAAAATCTCAAAACAAAGAATTAGGTGGACTGCATGGGAAGTTTTTTCTCTCTTTTTCTTCAATTAAGAATGTTCTTTATCACAAACCACGAATTACACTAGCAGCAGCATTGGGCTGTTGTTCGAGAAATACGGGAGTCAACAGCGCGTGATCAGGCAAGGCCAATGACGTCTTTGTGGGCTGACAGCAGCGTACTACGACAATGGACGCACTGCAAGCGGCAGCCGTATGCGAAAAGCGCCCTCCTCTCGTCAACTAAGTCATCGAAACGCACCGTGACGTCACTCCCTAGGGAACTCTCCTCCTTAGGGACGAGGCCAGCGCGCGCAGCAGTCTCGGCCCCCGGGCGGCTCACCTGTCCCACGTCCGGCCGGATGCTGTTCTGACGACTGTGTCCACGCCGGCTGCCCTGGCGCTCGCTGCCCTCTTCGTCTTCGTCCCGTTCGTTCCAGGTGGTGGCGAAGGTGGCGATGCTCTTTCGCGGGCTCAGCGGTGCCACCGTGGGCCGCGGAGGCACGTGGTTGAAGAAGGAGTGTCTCCGCAGCGGGGGCCGGGGGGGAGCTGCCCCGCCGAGCGGCTTCAGCTCCATCACATCCTCCTCGGCGGGGGGCTCAGCGAGCGAACTCGCGTCGAGCCCGGCTCCGCGCGCCGCGGGCCTCACGCGCGCCACGAGCACCATGCATCGGCGCGGCCCCCGCTACTCCCCAGCCACGGGGCCCGGCTCGACGCGCGGGACACGGGTCGTCTGCTCGCGTCGCTCCGCCATTGGACGCCGCCCACAGCGACGTCACGGGCGCCACTGGCGCCTGCGGCGACCCCTGGCCGGCGGCGTACGGTTCGATTCCGAGCCGCTGGTCCGGAGTCCAGACGGCGTCGCTACTACACGTACTAATCTATGCCGCCTCCGAGGCTTGAGAGTTTCGTTGTCTTCTTCGCAGTTCTTGGAAATCAAAACGCCGGAGGCAGCTGCAGCCACATTAACTTCACCTCTCTATTTCTGAAAAATGTGTCATCCAAGAAGCCCGACTCCTCAACGACGCGCGCTTCATGTTGTTTCTATGCAACGAATACGAATAACGAGGGGTAATGCCAACTGCATTGCCAACCGTGTATGGGGGCTGAGGCCTTCGTCAGGCAAGTCAGCCTTTTGCCTCAGCTCCTCTTTCCATGGAAAGAAATAAACTGAATTGAATTGAATTGAATACTTTCGTTCAAATAATGCCTTCCATAAGGAGGAAGCTCGCCATGAGCACTAGAAATCGAATATCGAGGGCATGGTTCGCCCTCGTTCACACGGATTAGCTCCGAACGTTCCTTAAGATGTTTTCGCTACCTCAAAAGGTACACAGCGTCGAGTCGCAAAATGTGAAGGCGGAGCATTCTTCTCCAAACGGCTGTCTGATGAGCGAATGTTCGATTCCATTTCCGTTCGGGAAAGCGAGTAGTTCTCCACCACAGTTCGTAGGTGCGAGGCCGTCGCTTAGCGTCGCTCATCGATTGGCGAAAGCGGGTCACGTGACGCACGAGAGCGTCACTTAGAAACAAACTGCTTCGCGGTCTTGTGGCCCCGGTGCCCAAAGCTTCACGCTGTGATCTGCTCGGCCGCTTGGAAGGCGTTTTGCTGTCCAAGACTCAGTAGCCCGCTAGTGGAGGCGTCTTGCTGATGTGATGTGACGCAACGGCATGGGCCATTTAAGCTGCGAACAAACGGGTACGTGCGCAGAATAAAGACCGATAACTGAAGACATTGTACGAGGGCTCCTTTTAGTCAAATAGTCAGTTCGTTGACCGCTTGCTCTCGCATTTCACCAGTCATTTACGTTAGTTTAAAACTCTTTCGCACCGTGGCTTGAGCAATAATATATAACCACCAGCGTCCGCGGAAGGATGTAAACGCGGTGAGAACAACGCACATCTGTATGTTAACGTCGACGGATATAGCGCCGTTGACACAAGAGGCAACAGGTGTACAGGTCATGACAACGTTTATCAAGTCTACAAAATGCTGCACAGATCCTGAAGCAAATGAAGCCATCATGTAATTATTTTCCTAACATTATAGGGAAAAAAAAGTAACGCTAGACTCAGTAAGAAAAGAGATCCAATGCCCAAGCAACTAAAACAAAACAAATCTGGAGGTTTAAGCTGCATGAGCACTGCAAAGCCCCAGTTCTTGAACCCAGATTGTATGTGCAACACTGGTCAAACCATCAGGTGGATCATTTAAGTGCACAAATACTACAAAGCCTGACTTATCGCTAACCTAAGCTGCAAAAACTGTGTAAGGCTATTGGCAAGAAAGGCACACTGTCAATAAACTCACAGACCTCTCACCCTCCTCAGAGGGTAGAGGTGCAAGCAACTGTACCAAGGGAAAGAAGAGAATTCACGACTGTCTAGCAAATGAGCGACAGCCAAAGAGCGAAAAAAAAGTGCGTGTACTGGTAGTCAGTCAGACCATGCAGCCTTCAAATATTGGTAATATGTGCCTGTCTGGAGGGAGGGGGGGGGGGGGGGGGGGACGAGAGGCAAAGCCAAGGTCCTTGAGACCTCTTGTACGTAGTTAAATGGGTTGCCCGCAGCGAATAGCAGGTAACGGACTGCATCAAGGGTGAGCTATGACGGCCCGGAAAGCGAGGGAGCACTTGGTATGCTTCCCTGCTGTGCGCCGGTGCCTCTTCGCCGCCGTCTTTTTTCGCTTGGAGTACGGGTCTCCCTCTCCTACCGGCTGTGCAAAGACGCCTCCACATCCTTTGCGGCTTAGGCTGCTGCCGAGCTGGACAGCGTAGGTTTCTTCGAGATTCCTCCTGCCTACGTGATTCAATAAGTATAGCCCACGATAATACGCGGCCGTGGTCCGCTTCTTCCACCTCTGGCTGCTCTGTGGGCAAGCGTGGCCTCTGCACTCCACACAACAGCGGTACCCCCGTTACTGCGCTGTGACAGGACAACGCCGTGAGGAAAGCCTTGCGACTCGGCCGTTCGCTTCTGCAGTCTGTCGCAAGTGCACGACGGCATCACGCATGCAAAATTTTGAGCAAGGCAACCAGCATTGTTGGAGATGTGCGGTCAAGATTAGGTGCCAGCTGTCAGCCCGTCTGATACTGCACGTGCTCTAGTCGCAGGTGACTGGGACTTTAGGGTGACTGCAATAAGCTTTCTGAAAAAAAAAAAAAAAAATCCATGCTGCTTTTTTTTTTTGCTGTTACTAAATCGGTTATGCGTTGGAACTAGGACTTGCATGTGAAAGTACCCGCGTTCTTTGCACGTCTATGGAAACTGATGAAGACGATGGCATCCAAAGCGCATGTTTCCTGAGGTAAACAACAAGCTCAGCATGAGAGGCTGGCAGTTTAACACGCGGATATAAGACGCTGCGATGGCGTGGTAACATAATGCAGCGGCCAGCGAAACTGATCTAGACGGTGCCTATACAGCGCAAGGCACAAGGTAAGGTACAGAAACAGTGAAACACGCCCACGGGTGCTGACTATCAACTGAACTTTATTACGGACGCACAAACAATATTTAGTCGAAGAAGGGGGCGGTACATAAGAAAGGCTTCGCGGTCACTGGAATTCTGTTGATCGTCATCGCCCGTGTGTGTCTTCTACTGTTTCTGTTCTGTACCTAGTCTTGCGCCTTGCGTTGTATATTCACAATGCAGAACCAACTAGCCCGTCAACTCGCTCTTGAAACTGATCAGTACGCGCGGCCACGTAGTTTTGTCTATTCCTTTTACATTACACCACGTCGACCAATCAGCGATTTTTGGGACGAACCGAAGCCGCCAAGTTTTTTTGTTTATCGCTGACTCTTTTAATGCGTTTCACATTAAAACATTTCTCCGACTGACATTTTTGTCAAGAAAGCAGCAGCGGTGGTGAACGTCGCGACAACAGAAGAAAAATAAAAGCCACAGTGTCGAGTAAAACACAAGCATTGGTTGCGCGAAGTGCCCCGCTGCTGAACGAGCGGGAACGCGAATTCCCTCCTCCATGTTTGAGTTTCCTTTTTGTCTGCATGAGTTGCCGCTTACGTGAAGCGCTTATGCTTTAGTGGGTTCATCGCTGCTCCTATGTTGCTACACTAGTTCCAGCGCGGTACGAAAGCCTTTCACTTTCTTCATCCTTGCCCGTTGTTACTATGTTAGAATGAGGCAGTTAGTAAGCTTTCCTTTTCGTCGTTGAGCGAAACAAATCAGTTGTTTTTCCTCCCATCACAAGAAACCCCAGCTCTGGAGTCCTCCTCAAATGCAGCTCATTTGTGTCCGCACCAATGTACACAGGGCACAATTATCCGGCAGCAACATTGGAGAGTTCTGCGTTGTCGCACCTAGGAGTTTTATTTCGGCAGCCAGGCGCGAAATCGAAAGCGATATCAGCCGTGAAAAGAAAAAACAACCAAAACAAGAATATCTTCGAGCATTGGTTATAGGCTATCCTGCACCGACTCCTTACAGCCTACTGGTTAGAGTGCGAATAGGTCAATGGAACAGTAATTTGCGAATCTGAAAGGCCATGGTGCCGTACTTAGCACGAATAGCATTTAAATCCTCCTTCTAAGGAAATATGGTTTGTTTTGCCTTTTATTTCATGGGTATATGTCCCTCCAACATCAAAGGCAACAAAGTTTCAGCACTCGATGAATGATTCCTCTATAATTATGTGTGACAAGCACACTTTTTCTTTCTGTTTTCTAACTAGTTTTATTCTTCCTTTATTGTGCAAACGTGTTAACGAGGATGGAAGCAAAAAAGGCTGCCAGAAGAAGCATAAGCGGAAGTTTGTTCAGTGTCGTGTTGGTGTCGTTTACAAGATCCCGACCTCCTGTGGCAGTTTCTACATCGGTGAGACGGGACGATGCATCAACGATAGACTGCGTGAACATGCTAAAGATACGGAGAACAAGTCTCGCAGAAACCATCTTGCTGTGCACTGTGCTGAGTGTGAAGATTGCGAAGCGCATCTCAATCGGACCACTATCATCGCCCGTTATAAAGATGAGACCACAAGGCTCATTTCGGAGGCTTGCCATATCAAAAAGCTAGGTAACACCTGTATCAGAAGCCCATCGATAAATCTACTACCTAAGGAACTTGCGTATCTTTATCAGTGACGTGAATTTTTTTAGTAAAGTTGTGTGGTTGCGCGGTATCTTTCTCTCATGCTTATTTTGTGTTTTTACTCGTGTTATTTGATTTATAAGCTGCCTCACCCGTAGCAATAAACCATTTGGTTTTTAGTCAGCGCTGGTGTTTTGTCCTTCTCTTGTGTCGTCTTTCATTGCGCTGTTTTTCCAATTCGTAAAACATGTACCAACCAGCCCGTATTTGCCCTCTTCTGAATTTCTTTTTATGTAAACATAGAATGCAAGAAGGAAGTTCACTTATTTTTGAAGCTTACAAGAATCGATACACTGAGACATTCGTCTTTATCTCCGCGGGATTCCGCCCTTTGCATTACCTAACCTGTCGCGCTGTACCACGCGCAACGTTTGCTTCAAAATGGTAGTCATGGCGAGAAACGGCAAGCAACTTTAGTCGTGAAGTGCAATAGAAGTTATGCATTCGTCCACTTCACCCTATCGTATATTACGCTAGCATTTCATAAAATACCTTCTCATTTGACTTACGTGCACTTCATCTTGCTTTCTGAAACATTAGAATTGTTTCTGGATGACGATTCCCTAAGATAAAGCCCGCTCAGTTTTATTTTTGCACAATGAATTAATGAATGAATGATGGAAGACATTCAAAACGAGGCGACTCTAGGCCTCTCGGGCAGAAGCCGGGCCCCAATGTCCAGAGCGTCGGACCACTGGCTGAAAAGCCGGCGATCGTCAAGGACCAAGACAAAGCGTGACGCGACCACGTAGGCCCTGGGACAAAATTAATGGCCTGAATTGGTCTCTCGGCGCCGCCTTATTAAAACCCACTATGCCTCTACCACCGCTGCCGCCACTCATGGCGGCTGCAGACCACGTCCTAACGAGCAACGACCATACCCAGCCGCCCCCCCCCCCCCCCCCCCTCATCGCTCTCCAAACCCCCCTCGCCGTAAAATAAGAGAGGGAAGGGTGCTTGTTTCCAGTTTTGACACCTTTGTTTCTGCCCGTCCATACGCTTTTACGAGGACACCGCTGGCGCTGCGCCGCTCTCCTGGGGACTGAACAGCGCGACCTATGCGCCACAGACACATTGAAGCAGGTTGCCTGCTTAGCACATTTCCCATGCTTCGGTGGTGCCAAGAACACCTGGGGGGGGGGGGGGGGGGGGGGGGGCAGCAAAAGTGAACAGGCCTCAGGAGCTGTCTTACGCTGCATGTGCACTGTTCTCGGTGTGTATTTTGCTTCGCGCTTTCCCATCAACTACAAAGGCGTAAGAGGACAAATAGGTACGAAACCAATTCTCTGAATTTAACTTCTTCTGAGAGAGAGGTATGGAATACAACTAAACTAATATGTGGACTAAGCAGGTTCCGTGTACTCAAGCAGAGCCCTATAGTGCAGACATTTTGCTTCTCGTGCTTGATTCTACCGGTAAAATTTTGCGCCGACATTCCGAAAGCGTCTCATCTCTTTCTTCCTCTCAAGAGCATTCGTTTCTCCCCCTCTTTCTCTTTTGTTGTTATTTTTTTTTTTTGCAACTGTAAAGCGAAACGGAAGTACTCAGGGCTAGTCAGTTGCGAGGCTATAGTTCGATATAACCCCGAATATAACTCAGGCATGAAGAGGGAAATGCCCCTCAAAGGGTGCTCTGCAGCCAGTGGCGTTGACTGATTTCCATGACGTCCCGGTTAATAAGTGCTTAATGCCTTGTAACACTAGGGTAATCCGCAGATAATTCTGTGTCACAAATTAACCACGCCGCCGTGGAAATCGGTCGACGCAGTTGGCTAGAGGGTCTCCTTTAAGGGACATAGTGCGCACACACAGCACGCATAAAAGTGCTGAAGATGATCTCCAGCTTCGTTTTCTTCCCAAGCGCTCGCCTAGAGTAATGAAGGCGCATTGGACTGCAAGGCGAGTCTGCTAGTCACTCCGGCGCGCCAAACAATCCGAAAGTGCCTCACCGCGACTCACGAGATGGGCAGAAAGCAGGAACGATCGCGCGACTATTCGGCAACCTTGGTCATTCGCACTGTTCCTTTCTGATTGTTTTTTTTTTTTGCTCGTACGGTACAGCAGATGTCGCATGTGACCAGCATTTCATTTGAAACTATGGGTGGCCTAGCAAGAACAACTTGGGTGGCGAAGCAGTCGACGAACTTCCACCAAGCACAGACAGCGAGGAAGTACACCGAAACATAGAACAAAAAAATGGAAAAACAGGGGCATAAAGACAGAAAAAGCCATAGCCGATACACTCACGAGCCAACGCTTATACAGACGGACACCGGGGCCGGAATTTTTGAGTGCGCGGCCGTGACCAGAGCATGGTCGCCTCATTAGTTCGATTGGCGGTACTACGACGACGGTGGCGGAGGGAGGCAGCTGAACGGCCCCACTAGCAAAAAAGAGAGAGAGAGAAAGAACGAAGAAAACAAGAAATATGAAGAGGAAAAACTCGGCCGAAGACGCAACTGAAGCGCGTCGACACCGTGCTCGGCCATATGCGCTCCTGGGCAGCGAACCGGCGGGCTCCCTGTGCCGTCGAAGCCACGGGTTTCCCCCGAGCTCGCGCCACTCGATCCTAATAGGGCACTGCCTGCCTGCTGCAGTTTTCTTCTTGTTTTGAGCGCCCCGTGGTGTCGCGTGAAAGGGGGAAAAAAATGCCGCTGTGTCTGCGTCCGGCGGCACCAAGTGCACGATACCATACGCGCTCGCTGGAAGCTCTGCATTTTCCAGCTCGTTGGTTTGCGTCGCCGGAGGTCTTCTCCTCGCTTAACATACTTCGCTGCCGAAAAACAACGCGGCCGAGCGCCGGAACCGCCATGTATGGAACCTGCGACCTCATCAGGGCAGAATCAAGGGGAAGAAAACGTATAATCAAGTGAGGCACGAAACGTTTCGTGAATAGTAAATGGCCGGTGAGCATTTTAAATAACAACGCCGCCTCGCACGAGTTCAACGTTAACAAGCAGAAAACGCTAAACTATGACGCAGCTCATGAAACAGAAAGCTTGGCACTGCTCGGAACCAGTGGCGCAATAAAATTAAGAGCAGCGTTACCTCTTGTTGGGCATATTGCAGTCCGCGCCTAAGTAAATATGCTACCCTCTCTTGTTCATCGCAGTCATCAAGCACAGTGTTTGCTAAACCGTAATCCAGCGCCACAGTTGAGCTTCCATTTACCACGACACTGGGCTGATGAAGAAGACAGAGCTTTCTTCCTCTTAATTAACCTTTGATGACGCCCAGGATGCACATCATACATGCTTCAAGAGATACTGTGCTTGCGTGAACGGTGCGCACGCTGCCTTCACGGAAAGCCGTTTCCAAAGACTTCTTTCGTAAAAAAAAAAAAAAAAAAAGCACCGCTGAGTTACCAAGTCTGCTGACGCTGATTGGAAGGGAGCTGGAACAGTCGTACTCAAGTTTAAATTAGTACAAGAAATGCAGTGTACATAGAAACAAGAATATGCTGGAAACACACGTCAAGGGCATCGTTTTTGACTCCCTGAAAAAAGGCGTATGGTTAATGAAAATTTCTTACTTTGTACATTGGTTTCGTCGATCTGAACACACTCGTGCATGAAGTATACGTAATAGGAAGGCAAAAATAAAACCCATCCAGTGATCAACTAGCCTTGCGTTAAGGTCTCCGAAACTACAACTGCAAAAAAAAAACAAAAAAAAAACAGCTCTCGGGTAGCAAACAAGTACTGCCGCTCCATTCCACGCTGCATCCCTGCGTCACGTTTGGAGAAAGGAAAACCACAATGACACTGGCACTACATTGCGTTCCGGTCAAAACTGAACTAGTCTCAGCGTACAGGAGCACAATAACGGTAGTCAGTCACTTCAAAGGGGGCTCTAATGGAAAGAAAGAAAGTAGGGGAGAGTTCAGACAGGCCCTACTGCCCTGCAGTCGTCATGCGGGACAAATGCCACCGCAGCTGTCCACTCAGGGTCGGCGCCGGAACAGCGGAGACCGGAGGCGACAGGAAAACGGTCCATACAGATCGCAGCGCCCGCCCACGAGGTTAAAAGAGAAAAAAAAAACGCATAAAAAAAGGACAACTGGTGCAAAAGTGCGGGCTCGAGCGCGGCTGCCGCCGTGCGTAGCCTTCCCAAACAAAATAGCACTGGCTCTGCCGACCCCTGTTCAGAGCAAGGGCGCGTGCATGCGCGTCCACGGTTTTGGGCTTGGGCGACAGCCTTTTCACGTTGCTACTGAATGTTATCTTTGTAACGACCTTCTCTTGTTACACTTCTTTTTTTCTTGTAATCTTGGCGCTGCTACACAGGCCTGCAGGTCGGTAAACTGACCACACATAACAAAGGGTACAAATTAGGGTCTGGCTCGCAAGCAGAAAAAAAAAACAACAAAGATTTGCACAGCTATATAAAAAAAAAAGTAAGCCACTGAACAGATAAAACGTGTATTGAACTCTTGTGCGGGACGCAGAACGCTGCATCGAACGCACACATCGCCGCGGCTATGGCGAAAACCCAGACCTACGAACAGACTGCGCAACCACTATTTGCACACAAGACACGACCATTGGCATCGTAATGTAAAGCGAAGCCACGGGCAGTACATTATTGTTAATGGATAGCAGGAACGTTAGGCGCTTTTTTTCTTTTCAGTTATTTTCTTTTTTCCTTTTTTTTTAACGCAAAGCCCCAGGTGCGTTGTTCACATAACAATGCCGACCCCCGTGTGCCTCACACTGTGTCGGTGAGGTGTTGAGTTCAGAACCACCAGATGATTTTACAACATATCTGAGTGACCCGTATCCTTGTTAAGAAGCGATTATGTTTAAAAGTACTCTAATTTTTTTTTCGCTGTAGATGGGCCACATTCAATAGCGTTGAAAAACGCCTTTGATTACGATATCCTAACCAAAGCTATATCTCAACCTAAACAGGGATTAAAATTACGGCCAGCGAAAGCAACGCAAAATATTACTGCGCTCTTAAAGATGCAGACTACAATACTCATGTACGCCATCAGGACGAAACCGTTCATCACACGCGCATATACCACAGAAATGATCAAGCAAGGTTCAGACTAGCATTGGATCATAGTGCATTATTAGCACCTCGCGTTACTCAATCAAAACAAAGAAATCAATCTAAATATTGATAAACGAACAACCTTAAGGACTGCATCTCTGTATTACGAGTGCGAATGCCCATCTCCACCACATTTAATGAGAATTCCAAGTAAACTTTATTCGCAATGACATCTTTGGGCCCATCAAGCAAAAGGAAGCGAGATGGGAGGAGCCACACTAGAAATTCCCCACTTGTGACAGAGAGGTCGTTTCTTGAACGCCACTATATTGCGGAGCGTCGTATGTAGGTCGAACAGGACACTGCATCGATTACTGCCTGACAGAACGTGCCATTACCATAAGTACGGAATACGGCAGCACGCGTACCCAGCACGTGTCAGAGAGCTGCCGTAAAGGCATCTCTCATCTTGGACGATGCCAAATTCTAAGGCGACACAACCATCAGCACAAGCGCGAACTTTACGAAGACTACGTCATTGATAATAAAGGTGCGACTTGCGCGAGTACCCCACCAATGGCATTGACAAAAAAAAAAAAGCTTCATTTATTGCAGGCACTGCAATAAACCTTCCGTTGTTAGTCAGCGCCTATGTCTGTGTTTCTTCTCTTCTCTGTCCAATTTTTCGCACGCTGTTTTCACTATAATCACGTACCAACTAGACTGGCTCCTTTCCGTAATGCAAAAGGAAGCGCACTTCATGCTCGGAAATCAGAGAGAAATAGAAGGTCTATTTTCAAACTTGAGATGGCGCTGACATGGCCGGCAGAAGCAAGAGCGAACTACTGAATTAAGTAGAAGCTCTTCAGATAGTAACACGAAGCTTCTTTTGCGCCACGCCTACTGGCATATATTACCGTTGACGTGATTGCTTTTCCACGCATCTCCAAGAAAAACGCGTTCTTCTGCGCATACGTTAATGAGCAGCCTGCTTTGAATGCACATTTTCAGCCAGGCAGGTGTGAGAACGAAGGTACCTGCGGAAATGAATATTAGATTACTGTGCGCGCGCGTCATTGAAGAGACCTTATTAGAAAGTGAAAATCCCGACGAGACCTGAATCCGAACGAAGGTCATGACCGGACCGAAAAAAAAAAAGCCGTAAATTCATTCACGACATACTTGCGCGTCGTTAGTAGGCACCGACAAATCGCAGAGAGGAAGTAAGAGAACTTTATTTGAAGGAGCGCCCTCAAGGGGTGGGCGGCTGAGGTGCGTTGTGTTCGAAACATCCGCAATGGTGACTGCGCGCGCATTTGTTTTTCGTTCAAAAGAAACGCGAAATGGTCGTAAAACTACCTGACTTGAGCGGTGTCCACTGATCTTAATAATCCCGCATGCGAGTAAGCTGCTTCACTGCCGAGGACTGACGCGGGTTGTGACGTAACTTTACGGAAAGCTGTGATTCATTAGCATCAATGCCCTTCGTTTCCGAAACTCTTAGTCTTACGGACGACGCAGTCATCAGCTTTATACAAATGACTTAATAATTGAATAATGGCTATGAAGGCGAGGAAGCAAATTTACATTCGACCCGCCTCGACCCGTCGCGGTGGCCCAGCGGCTTTGGCGTTCGGCTGCTCATGCCAAGATCGCGGATTCGATACCGCTCGCATCAGCCGTATTTCGATTGAGGAGAAATACAAAAGCGGCCGTGTGCTGTGATGTCAGCGCAAGTTAAATCAGCCCAGCGGATCTAAATTAACCCAGAGTTATAAACCCACCATCCGGGGGTTTATAACAACTGCGCCCTCATATTATATTTCCCAGCGATGCAAGGGACAGAAAAAAAAAGAACCTGTGTTCTCAAAGCCACTAGGAAAATAACCTTTTATTTAGGCCAGAGGTTGCCTTGTGCGTAAAGAAATTATGAGGAAACGGGTTTGTACAAAAGCGGTCGATATCTGCTGGTTGTGAATATTTCCTATAAGCTTCAGATCAGGAGGTCTGACTCCCCAAAAAACCAGCTCAATGCGAGCAGCGCTAATACATACCATTTTTCTGCTGCCTATATGTCGCTTTTGCTTATTTATTCTGCATTTTTCAGCTCACTGTTTTCGGCCCACAGGGTGTGGCAACTACTCGCCCGAATAATTAGAAGAAATCTTGAGTGCTGAAGCGAAGACTATGGAAAGTGTTTTTTCCCTGTGCTCCGAATACCCATAGCAAGCGGCTTCAGCGCGAACGCGGGACAATGCAGCTAAGTGCATCTAAATACGGTTGACAGCTAACAATGGCACGAACCAGCCCGACTCGAGCTGTCGCCGGAAGTGATTGCTACCTGGCAGGTAATCGACATATACCGGCTTGCCCACAAACGACGCAAATCGCATGCAGCGAGCTCCAACTGCACCTTTATTTTTTATTTTTTCATTTTTTTTTTTTGCCGAGGAGAGAAATTAAGTCATGACACACGGAGTTCGACCATCGTGGTGACTTGCGTCACTGTGAGGGTGCTGGCTTGAACTTCAGCATTTTCGTAATGCCAGTGGCATAAACAGTCCGCAAGCTAGCACATTGCCGGTTAAAAGCACACCGTCAACATCACTGAAAAGCCAGAGGTACGCCGCGTTCCTTCAGCGGTCAGGATATAGGAGGCGATGACGACGCGAGAAGCCGCAAAAGTGCCCCGCTTCCGTCAAGTATCTTCAACGAAAAAGAGACGAAAGAGAGCGGTAGCGGAACAAAGGCCTGAATAAATCTAATTGCGGTCCGGCACTTATGTTTCGGGGTACCCTTCGTCTTCGCTAATTATAACGAACAGACATCGTTTCCGTCTGCTATCCTCCTAGGGACTGGTGAGCTGGAAAGTCTCGATAAAAGCTGGTTAGCGAGCCACTGGCGTCAGTGCATGAGTCCCTGAGAAGACCAGGTAGTGGCGTGTGGCTGAATTCCACGCTTGCCGAGTAGTCGACAGCGAGGCGGGTTCGCCTGAACCTTTTCTTCTCTCTGTGATGATGATGATGAAGATGATGTCCTCGGGCTGCCTCTTTCCCTCCCTCTGCTTGGTCCTCGTCTTCTTTTCTAGCTTGATCGGCCACGCATATAATGGACGGCCATCACGTGGCATGTGCACTGCTCACGACGACGTCGGGAAAGTCGAAAAGGACGCGCCTTACTTTTGCCGCATGCTTGACGAGGGGCTTGAGTTTGGACCACGCCTACTCTGCTTTCCGCTTCTCTCGGCGTTTTTTCTTTTTTTCGTCCAGGCGACTCCTTACTTAAATTGGAACAGTTTCTTTCAGGACTGCCACAGTCGCTTTTGGCGCGCTCGGCGTCCTTTCAATAAGCAGCCGTCCTGCATACACGGCTGTCTCGCCGGCGCCTCGAGCGTCCGCAGTTCTTCGAGAGAGACTCAATTTTTGTTCCCTCGGCCGCCTGCGTGTGCTGGGCAAGAAAAACAAACGTCGCGGACCGGACGGCAGATTCCAGCGAAAGAATGCACGCGACGCCTCCGCCACAACTGAGAAAGGCCCTAAATTGTGGCCGTCCCTGACGGAGATATATATACGCCCGCATTCAAGCGAGTTTCCTTCCTTGGCACAAAACGCAGCACCCGAGCTCGACTCCGCTCCGCGCGCAGGGCACTATTGGCCGTGTAATCTCTCTTTTGCCAAAGGCAAAAATGGAAGAAACAGCGAGAAATGTCGCACACCCAGCACCGCCGGCGGCAATAATAACGCGGCGGCGACGGCATATTCGCCGCTCTAATATCCCCCCGGATGAAAACAGCGCGCGCTATATATTTACGACAGGCAAGCACTCACAAGTAATGAGACATCGGGTTGCTTTTCCTGGAAGCGTTATCTCTTTGCGCAATTAGGAAGTGAGCGCAGTTGTTTACGTCATTAAGCCTGTGGTTTTGCCGGCAGAATGGCATTTAAACTAAATGAGTAATCCGCGCGCCTTAAGCTAACCATGCATAAAAAGAAAGTATCCGTAGAATTTAAAAAAAGAAGTTTGCAACCTCACCCGCGACAATCTCAATGCAGCTATTACGACAAACTTTCCCCTTCGACTGCACTAATTGCGATTGCTTATTTTTTTATATTTCTTCTAATTCTTGATTTAAACCGACCTAGACAAAATTAGACTATATCGTCTCCTTCCAGCTTGCTAGGGCGACAACAGAAAACATGGTGGGTTATCGTGCTTGTCTTTCCTTCTTCCTGGTCTCAGGAGAGTTCCAAGTTTCATTGATTGCTTCATTCATTCCCATGGAAAGCTGTATATTATATCGAGGCTATTTTCCTCTGCTACGTCTACTAAATCTTCTTCGACTTCCCATTCGTCCAAGCTCTCCTGAAGAACATGAATAACCTACACTACAATCTGCGTAGCCAAATACGAAGCGTACCTTGTATGTGGCTGTATATAACGTGTCCACTAGAAGGAACGCTGAAGGCGGATTAAATGCAGAAAAAAAAGACTAAGCAACAAAATACAGGTGTCACCATCACAGACCGACTTCACAACTGAACTGCAGTGCGTCGATCCTGAATTTTTTTGAGCCTGGATCCTAGAGGCTAGGCTACGCCTCCATTCACTTCAAAACGGTGATCACGGAGTCCTATCTGGTGGACTCTTCACGGGTTTTAATCAAGCGTCGGAAAAATTTTACAATTCAAT
This sequence comes from Amblyomma mixtum, assembly GCF_055824585.1. Classification (NCBI taxonomy): domain Eukaryota; kingdom Metazoa; phylum Arthropoda; class Arachnida; order Ixodida; family Ixodidae; genus Amblyomma; species Amblyomma mixtum. Next base: position 38,608,998 of record NC_143016.1, on the reverse strand, counting down.
TTTCTCAATGATCTTCTTTTGCTGCCGGTCGAGTGTAAACTTAAGCAAGCGATCGATTTTTGCGATAAATGAAAATCGGCTTGAGTTTCCCTCAGTGTCCTTTTAAAATGACATCATTATTCATTGAGCTTAGACTCAAGAGCAAGAACAAAACTGCATACACAATAGGTCTGAATTATTCCTCATAAAAATAGTCTATGGACTTTTAATTGACTTCATATATACTCTATTGCCTTCCTGAGGTGTTTGCTCGTGTTTATTCATAGTCTATAATCCGCCTATAGACAGAAGTTAGAAAAAGTGTGGCCATAAATCTATTGATTGTATGCACCCTGTCCATAGCATTTTTAATATATATAGACTAGTCCATAGCATTTGTCTATAGAAAGTCTACAGACTCTATTGACTGAATTCAATGGGTAGTCTATAGACTGTCTAAAGAAATCTTGCTAGGGATAAGCCCAGGAACTTATTTCCGCATTAAAAAAACTTCGTACGTTATAACGACTGACCTGCCGCGGATGGAGGCGAATTTCAGATGCAGCAAGTCGGCAAGCAGACGTCAACAGATGAAGCGACATAACTCTCCGACAGCTGTACGTGACCCCACGAAGCGACCAAGGTACTACACGGTAACCCCCCAAAGCCGGATACGCAAAATCGCCAGGCGCACTACCATCAACTGATCGATTTGAAATGAAATATCCAATGACGAAGTTTGCTGTTGACCTCTCTGCAATTCCAAAAAAAAAAACGTTTTTTTGAGGATATTGTGGCACGAAACATGAAATAGTGACGCAAAAGTGAGTTCTGAATGCGAGGCATTGCTCCTGCTTGAAGGTCAGGTGAGGACCATGTGTATTAAGAGAATTAGTGACAACAGTGCGACGAAAATTGGAGAAACTGGACAAAATTTATCTGCATGTTCGACTAAAAAAGGGTGCGTGCATCGCGCAGGAAATGTACAGCGACACGATCACATAAATGCGCGGTAAAGACTCGATATAATGCGCCAGTCTTCTGGAAAAGCCCTGAACAGGTTTTTTTGTTTGTTTTTTTCGCGTTACCATAATAGTAATAATAATTAAAAAGAAAATAAGGAATGAAATATGTTCGGAAGTTTCCAAAGCGTCAAGGGCGGCCACTGCTTCAGCGAGGTGTCATCGTATCACCTGTTCCTTTTGGCATCGGAAATGGTGATGGATGACGGACTGAATTCAGTTCAAGTAAGATCGACTTTGTCGTTTTGAAATTTGCACAGAAAGTAGCTTTTTTCGCCGCAGCGGATATGAAATATTTTCAAACCACGATGAAAAAAACCTCTGAAGTCAAGCACTGGAGGCAGAAAAGCGAGAAAGTCCTGAAAACGCTACTTGCACCATTGTTTAAGGATCACTGCTCCCGTAGCTAAGAGTATAGTTGCTTAAAATCCGGACACTCCCGCCGAAAGCGTCTTTAGACAGCTCTTTGGTATCTCTGGTTTCTAGCTGCAAGAAGGCTCCCCAGACGTGGTCGGAGGTCCAAGTCAGCTCGGACGATGGGTGGGTTCTTTTCTTTGTTTTCCTCCTCCCTGATTCATTTGAGCATATTCCCAGCCCCTCCTGAAGAGCAGCATGCAAGAAGCTAGTGCACAGCACGACAGACGAACACACACACACACAACGCACAGCGACGAGCGCTGCCTCCCTGGCCCGCAGGGTGCACACTGCACGGGCAGAGCACAGGCAGACGAGACCACGTGACACACCGAGCTTGCAACAGCGAACAGCAGCGCGCGCCGCACGGCAGAACAGGAAAGAGGGAGGGCCGGGAGGAAGGGAGGTTAAGGGTGGCTTAGAAGCCTAATCAAGTAAAGCTTGTTGCTGGGCGAATTGGTGCATAGTTTGTGAAAAAAGTTAGCGCAACACAAGAAACAATCCTAAAAATAATCCTATAAACAAGCCTAAAATGGGCAAAGGAAAGGGGAACAATAGCTCATGTTCGAGTGTGTTGCTCGCACGACTTGCCACTCCTCGGCACATCTTGCGAACTTAGTGATGATGAGACGGCCGGTGAATTGACTACTTCTGACAGATCGAAGTTCCGCGAGTTTTAGCGAAGTTTGCCTATTTCTTCCATTTTTATCTACTTCTCTTAGTTATTTTATATTCTTTTATTTAGTTATTTCCTGATTTCTCGCCTCCTTCGTTTATCTAGTCTTATCTATCTTTCTCTCTCTCCTATTTCTTTCTTTCTTTCATATTTTTTTTCTGTTCCTACCACTCTTTTCTATTTCTTTCAAGTGTTTGAGCCAGTAACGACAAGCCTCTAACCTGGCATCTTAGTTGCATTGCATATGCTGCTCCGACCGCGCGCACTAATAAGCGTTTGCGGCTGTCGACTACGACAGCAGTGTTTAGGAGAACAAATGGCAAACAGCGTCCGCGAAGTTATCTGCAAAACCAGAAAAGCGCTGCGCGGTGCACGAAATATCCAATGTTGCGACAGCCCACGCAACAATTTTTGTGAGGGTGTGTTGCTGGGCAAGTTGGTTTGACGAGACGAGAGCGTCCTGTATGTCCCGTCTTTCCTTCGTCTCTCGTCTGTCAGCGCTGCATGTTCAGGGTTTTTGTGGCGAAACTTAACTTTTCAGGCGCGCTGAAGACTTGGTATACACGTTTATAGAACTTTACCTGCATTGCACAAAATCTGATTTTTGTGTGCACGACTGCGCGAAAAAATTCTACTCTTAAAAAATCATCGCGATGATTTCACTGCCGCAATCTAAATTATTTACCCGCGACATTCTGCGATTACTTCCTTTATTCAACATCTCTGGTAGGCACAAACGCGTGTTCTTCACTTCTGTGAACACGCTGAATGCTAAAGGCTGCGCTGCAAGGCGCAACAAAAAAGGCATACAAACAACGAAATATCGAGCTTTGAATACGAACATTCTTCTCGTTGAATGACCTTCAAAGGCATCGCTAGCCGCCAGCTTAAAAAGAAGAAGACGCATCGTGGAACCGTGAAAATGCCGGCGTTTTCTCTAATGAAAATCCCGGAAACAATTAAAGCTGTCTGTTGTGTGGTAGCGATAGGGGGGAAAGACACGCCCCTGTCCTGCGATGACAGGTGCTGCGATGACAACTGCCACCTGCCACGGTGGTCAGTTTCCTCACAGTCAGGTGGGCAGGTTACGATAACGCCACAAGGTCACGTGACCGAGGTGACACACTTAGGTTGCTTCCGCGGGGATTTTCCACTCCCAGCGCCGAAGATGACAACGACAATAGACACCTTTAGCTAACCGTGTACCGTGTTGGCGTTACCGGTACCGGAGTACCGGGAGCCCGCGCGCAGCCAATGAGCATGCGCAAATCTCCTAGACGTCGCCAGATGGCGCCACATACCCGGCAGCTGCGCGCGCGCCTGCAGCTTTGGGACCAATCAGCGCGTGCTCACCGGCGGTGGGAGGGCTCCCGGTACTCCGGTAACGGTAACACGGTGCACGGTAGGCTAAAGGTGTCTATTGACGCCGGATTTTCGATAAAACGGTAGCCTTAACGCTATTGTGTTAATATACAGGCGTCTCGTAAGTGTTCCGTAGTCATTTGCGAAAAAGATAGCTCATGACTAACGAGAAGTTGGCGAATTTGTAGAATGCGTGACCACTGTGGAAGTCGGGAACTAAATCAAGCAGCGATCGGGAGAATCTCGGAGTTATTATTAACACGGTGCCTAATATTAAGCATTCGAACGTAATGCAGGTGTTTTCGGCAGTATGTACTAATAAGGTAAAATGCGGCAGTCTTCCTCAATTTCTCTGTGGCTGTGAACTTCAGTGTGGCCTTACACTTCCGTATACGGCCGATGGGGAGCTTATGTTAGGGGTTTATAAGTATAATCAACGACTATGCGGGCAGTTGCGTAACTGAGCTTTAGTGTCGCCGAGCACTTACTAAGAAAGCGTTCTCCGAGCGAAACATGCAAGTAGATAGCTTGTAAGCATACGTACCCGTATACATTTTTCCGTTTTTCTGCAGACAAGTTTCACTAAACTAAATACACTTAAATTCTAGAAGTTAGCGTCGGAACAATATGACATCTCCGCTACTGCGAGGCATTACTCACATATTCTAGGGATGGAAACAAAAAGTAAATGCGTGATGGGGTTGAAGGGTAAGTGGAGGAGGCGCAGTGGGATTGGGTTGGAGAGATGGGGGTGAGGACACGTGGCAGGTGTGTGACTGCGGCGTGCGGCGCGACCGCTGGAGGGATGCAGCATCAGCAGCAGCAGGGTGAGATACTAACGAATCCCTTGAGGATTTGCAAGGTGCTCTGGGGAGGCCGACCCCGGTCCAGCGGAACCCGAGACTGCTTGCGCTGCGAGACAGGCGCCGCGTCGCCATCAGCACACGTGCGCGGACACTGTACAAAGCTCCCTGCTCTACCAGTTCCGCTCTTCCACTCTCTTTCCTTGCTTCCTTTCTTAATTTTCTTTAATTTCACTTTTTTTTTTGCATGCCTGTTCTCCCACTGCAAGAACAACAGAAGGTTATTGCAAACCCAATCCCAGCACACTCAGGCAGCGGGCCGCTTCCTGACGCGTGCCATACTTGGAAGAACAAATGCGTTAGGCAACAGCGTCGTATCATACTGCCATGTCGTTGTGAAAACAAAGGCCTGTATTGTAAGATAGTTTTCATACCGATTCACCGGAGGCCAACCGGGATTCATTTTAATGACTTTCACGGAACGCCCCACAGCGGGAAGCCTGGCGCCGCTATCGCTCAGCCACCCAAGGAGTGGTACAAAGTGGATGAATCTTGAAGTTCGCTTCGAACATTTTTGCCTTCTTGTCTGCTTCTAATAGGTTTTCTTATCTTGCGATGTAGCACTCGTTTTCGACGAATTCTTCCGGAAGTTGAAGGCGCCATCAACACTCTGTTTTAAACAACTATCTATTTGTTAAACCGTTTACATGCTGTGCCTCACCGGAAATTATCACTGATTCTACACACGTTCCTGTGTTTAGGTAATGTTTCAGCAGCGCTACTAACCGGAGCAGCTTCTTCGTTGCTCTCGAGCAGAAAGTCACCTTGAATGCATTTGAAAGCTATAAAGTAATACCTTGTGGAGAGTAAAGTAACTCAGCGGCCGGTAATACATATCTTATGCTGACAAGCTTTCCCCGAAAGGTCTAGAATATGAAGTCGTAAGAAGCCTCAAATCCAACTATGTTAAGGTCCGTGTGGAACTGTGGCTATGAACCCGAGGCCAGAAAAGTTATTTGCTGTCAAGATGTATATACTAGGGAACTTATAGCCCAATTAAGAGTCTTATTAGAGCGAAAAACCCTGCTCTCCGCATTCAAAGCTCAATATCAAAACGCTTCACAATGACTTTCAACTAGCCGATATAGTGCTCGCAAATGAGGACCATGAGAAAAAAAAACTGAGAATAAAATTCAAATGCGCGGAAGTGTTGTTGGCAGGAACTTTCAAGCCATGTAGATTAGGTTACCGATATCCTTCCAAATAAAGTACGCAATAATTGTGCCGCACACTACGAGATGAACTTGGGAGGATAACAAAAAAGAAAACGAATTGGATTAAGGAGAGCGACAGCACATATGTAAAGGAAGGTGACAGGGGAAACATCAAGTGAGAGCAAGAGAGCAGGGCTGATTAGATTAGAAACTCGAGTCAGTGATATTCTAGCGAAAATTAAGAAGAGGATATGGACAGAGCATGAACCTAGTAGTCTGTTAATATGACAAAGTGGATTGTGAGCAAAGAGAAACGTAGCTCGCCACAGTAAAGCGTCAAGTAGGAAGAAATAAAGATATTCGCTGAGATATGGTAGACAAAATAGAGAGGCATTTCTCCTCCAGTAGGTGCGCCAGGGCTGAAAATAATAATGGTAACTTCCCTCGATTCCCAAGGTGGTGGCTCCAGCAAATAGTAGCGCCAGGTTTCCCTCTAGTGTCGTTAGCCTGAGGCTCTATGCTGCCACAATCACGCGGATGCAAGTGTCACGAAATCATGAAAGTTTATAACGTGTACAGTGCCGATCACACTTAACTAAAACGCTTGAGCGCATGTTTTTGCCCATCATGCGGCGCCAGCTGTGTCTCTAGCCCCCTGTGGACAGCGAAACAACACAGGGGGCTAGAAACATGACAATGTAATAGTCCGCCAGACACCTGCACACGAATTGAGCGAGCCGCAGAACCATGCGCTCGAGTGTGCCCGCTAAATGTGGCCGGGTACAAGGACTGGAATGACTTCAGTACTCAGGTTTATTCTTTCTCGTTTACTTCAGCAAGCTCCGTTCCTACCAACACAATGGCATCTTCTTAGCACACTAAGAATGACAAGAACACTTGCACCATCATTATTCAATGAACATTTCGCCTTCTCTGAGAGGTTTCCAGAGTGGCAACCACAAGCTTTGGAAAATGGCGCCTCATAGGTCCCGTCATACGGCTTTTTGTTCGCAGCGAAGTGCACAAATCACTACTGTTGACAATTCTAAGCCAACAAATACAACTAGCTCAGGAAACATCAATGCAAGAGCTCAAGCTGCAGAGGCTACACTAATATGCCATCCCAATTTTCTCAGTCAGTATTACTTTCGGGGAACCGCAAGCCGCGATGACGGATGAACACGAGGTTTTCTTGAGACAACCGTAGCAATATTCAAAGAGCACGTAAGTTACTTGTTTTTCTTTCTCCCTCTCACCATCTTCTCAACAGCACAGAAGTATCTGTACCACTCTGCCTTGAAGGCCTTCAGCGTTTGAGCGAACTCTGAGGAGCAAGTACTTTCAACTTCCTATACTTTGAAGTATCTCCATAGGAGAGTGCATTGACACTAATTTAGAGCCATTTAATATCACTTTCCACGTAAGTAATTAACGTGTCTTTGTACAGAACTGCAAAAGCCGAATTGAGCTATGCGCCATGATGATGGCCTTAGCGCATGTCATGAGGAACGTGCACACTGATCCGCTTGCTTCCTACTACAATCTGGCAAAAATACTCCCAGTAACAGCGGCACATCTATAAAGCGCAAAAGGCGAATTCATCATACAAACCTCTTTAAGCGCCACCAAGTGTGCACTACAAAATGCGTCAGCGCCGGAATCCAATCATCGTCACTTTCACGCCATGCTAATGACGGACCCAGTTTTCTCAATTCATATATTTATTATGTGTATGGGGCAAGTAACAGTATATACAACCATAAAAATGAGCAGTTCCGTCGATGCGGCTGCAGCCTCAAAAATTATTTAACGATTTATATCTGCTTCTAGGAGATGACCTAGTTTTCCACTGAACATGACAGTGGAACCTGCCCTGACAATAGTTTTTTTCAAAAATAAATTCGGCCATCTCTTTTAGAACGTGTTCTAAAATGCAAGCGACATCGAAAAAAAAATATCTGTAAGGTGGTAGCAGTTTGTTTTCATTTCTCTGTCACCACAAAAAAAAAAAAAAAATAGGATACTTCAGTAGAAAGCTATAAACCAAGCAGTATGTGCGGCAGGGAAACTCAGGATTTTGGTTCTGCCGATAAAATTCCTTCGCCATCCGAAAGCACCGCACACAGCAGTTACGAAAAGAAAGAGGAACGACCATTACTCTGAGTCGCAAGTACGATGGAGGCTGGTAACCGCTGAAAAAGAAACACCGTTACACACAAGAGCATTTCACAAAACACCAGAGATGAAACAACGCTGCCCGTGGAAAGTGCTGCGCCCTGTATATGACCATCCAGCCCGCGGCACGGTTGGTCCGTCTGAAGCCCACTGTGAACTTATCTAGATTTGCATGCACCATGCGTGACCCTTCTCAGGTGGATCGCGGCCTGGTTCCTGTTCCCGTATAAACGTGGTCCCACGTTGCCGCCTTTCTTTTTGTGCGCGTGGCACGGATTCACGAAGTTGGAATCCGTTCCTTGGTGCGCGGGACCGCACTTAAATCAAGGCGCTAAACCTGACCCAGAAAAGGTCGATACAAGATCACTGCCGAAAAGTGGGCCCCGGTTCGTGTGCATCAGATACGGGCAGCACAAGAACACAGCGCTTGAGGAAAAGCTTTCTACCATATTGGCTTAGTGCAAGGCGATGCTCTCGTGGAGTTCTTGGCGCCACCTCGCGAACGCGAGCCGAACCGGAGCGAATATTGATCGATTCAGTTTATCCGAGGTGCGTTCGAAAGTGCATGATTTGCTGTGTAGACGGCGCCACCAGTCAACGTTTTTTGTTTTACTTTAGCAGCTTCTTTCTACGTTTGTACAGCCACATTACTGCATATATTTATGCTAAGAACATGGTATTAAGGAAGTTGTTAGCACCCAACTGAACAAACGACGCGCAGTATACCAGCTACAAAATAAGTGTCTTCAGTGTGTACTCTTCGCCGCTTTATGACAACATTCGCGCAAAAGCAAACGACACATGCTATCGAGACCAAATACAAATCTATCGGTCATTGCAACTGGAAGTTCTAAATATCATAGCGCGGCCCGTAGTGCTACTAAACGTGTGAATTGCTGCATCACACATCAGAAGCTGCAGAAGCGCCAATAGAACTGATGCTAAATTTCCACCTACTGCAACTTGTCACTGATCGAACTCGTATTCAGGGTACAACAAAAAATACCTTCGACGTCATGCTTCTTAGCAACCTTCCGCTCTTTCTGAATCCCTTAACACGTTAGCCGAGTGGTGCTCCCGATAGCAAATGTTTATTAACATCAGTGAATCAGTGGCAGTGACAATAATAAGAAAAAAGGCAATTCCCTCACTTCACCTATATCGCAATTGGAACCCCCGCTTTCTAACGTTTAAAAACAGAAATATTTAGTAATAACGTTGACGTCAAACCATTCTAGGGGAAACACACATAACTGATGTTACAACTACTACGCTAGGAAAGCTGTTTTATGTAGAAAGGCGCTTAAGGCTCGCTGCAATCAATATTAGGCTTCTCGCCCACAAAACATTAATGAGACCTATTTTAGAATACGCTAACACAATTTGATTCCCGGATACACAAGCTAACACAGCTAAATTTGAATACGTACAAAGAAAAGCAGTGGGTTCATTCCCAGCAACTATCGTCGCCCTGACTCACCGGATTCACATAGCATGCTCTAATCTTGGCACATTATCGCCGAGTGCAAAACAAGTTCGACTAAAATTCCTTCAGTAAATTCTGCATCGTCAGTACAAAATTGGTATCATCCAGTACAGTTCGTATTCGCAATCTATGTTAACATGACACAAACATGAGAATGCGTTAACCGAGTAATCGTTTTCTAAAGACACATTCAGGTACTCATCCTTTCCTCGGGTAATCAGATTACTGAATAAATTAAACTCGTCGATAACAAAGATAAATTCATTATCCCAGTCTTTTCGACGCCTAGAACTCACCACAAGACATTATTAATGATTCTTATGTTTGTTCCCGGTTTTGTTTTATGTCGCACTGAGAAGAAGAACTGAAATTGCGCACGGATATGTTATTGTGCATAACATTTCCGATACTGCATTTGTCTAAAATGTGCCTGCGCTGTTGTTCAATTTATACTCCTTTGGTTTTTATCGAATTTTTTATACTTTATTGTTTGTATTTGTTCATCGTTTTGCTGTTGCATTTTTGTGTACTATTCGCACGTGTGACATTACGCGAAAAAAAACAAGCCTGTTTTTGCCCGTCTGCTAGGCTATCAGTTGAGCGACAGTATTGTAAATTAATAAATAAAAATATACCACTGCAGCACAGCTTAAATTGTTATTCCGCTTTCTGTGTCTCAACTGTCGCGTTCGCGTTTCATTTATTCCGAATAGTTAGTGCCCATTATAGCGGCAAAAATACTCAGATAGCTCAGAATTTGTTGGTTGAGCTTGCAAGGAAACAATTGCGCGAGTACTGAAGCGGAGCTCGGATGTGACGATAATACCCCATTGAATACGGTATGTACCTATCCCTTCGCAATTTTTGCCGGCCCACGCTCTACTTCTTCGGCGATATGTGAGGTGATGCTTACTTGACGCTGGAGCCTTCCAGCTCCCCTGCATTCCGGAGGAATAATCACTCGCTACTGAAGCATCTTTCTAATGACATCGGCGCAGTGAAGATGTTATTGGGTGGCTAGATAACGTAGTTTTCCCAAGCACACAGCAGCTACGGTGGCTAGGTGTAGGTGTACCAACCGGCAAGGAAAAAAAAGCGTGGTTCCGCCCGCCTCCACTTCATGACAACAAAACTGGCGCTGCTGTTCTCCGTCCGGCGCTCGGTTGCTGGTAGTCTGCTACTCGACGCGATTGCGTTTTATTTTTTGTTAGGCTGAATTTCAGCTCACAAAGTTACTTTTTGTGCTGACTGTCACTAGATACGCTGGCTGAAACAGAAAACTATTTGGCAACGAAACGCTAAAGCTACGAGACAACAGCCAATTTATTTACGTCTATTTCCGTCAGCTCTAGAGCAGCGCAGTTCGCAACAGGCCCCGTGCTATGTGGTAAAAGTGAAGAAAAGAATCTTATAGATGGCTTAAAACCGTCAAGTAAGAGACCTAAATTTTCGTTGTTTTTGTGCCACCGTGTCCCGAACTGCTTAGGCAATCGAGCTAACGCGAATACGCAGCACTCCGCCTTGTGTGACGTGAACGCCACTTTGAGGAGCAGTTAACCGAACGGGACTACACTTTTAGCGTATGAAAATCATTTTACGCTGTGCAGTGCAAAAGCAGCCGAGAGTGCTAGCGTTTCTTGGGGCCGGTGCTCCCGCTTTCTCAGATGTGGCCGCAAGCCTGCGTAAAACTGGGAAGCCTCCTATTCCTGTCTGCTGCCGTGGATTGCTTTGTGATTGCATGCACCTTCGCTCGCTCGGTCACTGTGACAAAACATGTGAGTTTCCTTGACTTCACCGAGCTCATTCCCGCGGCTCAAGGTAGATCGGATGTGACCAGCCAACAAATCGCGTCAGCAAGCTTCAGTCTACCGCAAGCCTTCATTTCATTCACAGTCAAGTCCCGCCTCACAGAAAGAAAAAGTAAAAGATCTGCGTGCTTAAAGCGCGAAGAAAAAAGCGTACCGCTGAGATGCGCGCGTTTTAATCCTTATATAGACAGGCTTGGGTCATTTATTACCCTATAAAGTGCTGGTAAGCACCAAATGAGTAACATAAATAAGTATTTCTGTTTCTCGCTCACCTCTTTTGCGTCCAATCCCTATAAAAGGGGAAACATCAGCGAAGACAAATCACTCTTGAAAAAGATCGGTCTTCCGATCGAAACGTCGAGTCAAATATATATATATATATATATATATATATATATATATATATATATATCGGCTTCACACAGACACAGCAAAGGCCGGAACAAACGGGTGCGAAACGGGATTTCGCCGGCGGGAGCCACCGCTGCGTCATGAAGAAGGGCGTCCCTCCCCGGGTTGGCACACCTGCTCACCTGGACACCATACAGCAGCATATAACAAGTCGAAATAGGGTACCTCTTAATCTCGGGTGCAAACTAACCTACGAGTACGTACCCGCTCTCAAATTCGATTTATTTACGAAACTGCGCACGTGTTCTGATCATATCAGATCAAAGAGAACATCGTCCATGCGCACCGAAACCGACTTTCACTCATTCCCTGGAACGCGCCTTCAGATATTCACAGCAGAAAAAAACCGACAAAAAACGGCCAGTGTGATCACAAAGCAATGTGATTTTGGCTGTGCACACTGCGAGCGAAAAGGTTGAGCTTGGTTAACGACCACTACATTTTACAATGAGTCCCTTCTACGGTAGTCTTCATTTTTGTTCAGTAGAACCGCTTCGATACTATAACCAGGAATAAGCTATCATTTCTGCAGACTCTGTTTTTAGGTTAGGAAAAGAAACTTCATAGCAGGAGCCGAGAATCTGTCACCTTTTTCCTCTACCCTGATAGCGGCAAGTGTCACACTGAGGTCCATTTGCTCGGTCAGCTGACATGCTGCTGTTTGGCTCAATTAAAATGCGCAGAACTCTTCTTTTTAAGTCTTCGGTCGTGACAGAAGCGGAGCGGAAAAGATATGTTCCAAAGAAGTAGGTGTACTAATTAACAATGATATAGATTTAATTACGCTCGAATCTGAGGGGAACTGAAAATTTCACCATGCCTTCAAATGGCCGATAGTAGCAAAGCTCGCTCTCATTTAAGATCTGTTTCAACTTGTGCAAGACAGTTTATCGGGAACGGGTTGCAGCCCAAGTGCTCTACATAGCCTCTTACCCCGCGCCTAAGAGACTTATGAAGCGATAAATGTAAAGTTATAACTTGAAAAACACATATTGCTGTTCCTGTAATATCGACATAGTGGAAACTGTTTTATAGTGCGCGTAGCAGCGACGAAAAAAATGTTTGAGCCTGATGCGTTACGACCAGAGGCACTATCGGAAAACTGATAGCAGAAGACATCGAGCAGTCAGCAGCGCCATCCTGTGAAGTTATATTTAACCAAATCCTGTCCAAAGTGTTACTGTACCTAATATGCGACTGTTTTAGTGAAAAGAAACGAAGAAAGGACTATTCGGATGATATAGTGGCCCCTATGTATGTACCGAGTGACATAGAATGCGGTATCAAAACTAAAATGGTACACTCATAGCTTCTTCCTTTCTTCTTATAGGTTTCGACAGTTGTAACCTTGTCTTTGTGAAATCTCTTTACACAACTTCCTGCAAAGAACAGTTTCCTTTGTGTCTGCAATGCATCTTTGCACAGCGCAGTAAGGTTCCAAAAAATTTAAAATTTTTCGCTGTGACGCGCTCTCAACCGCTCAATTTCCTTGCATCTGAACGAGCCTTCAGGAAAATTAGTGATCGGCGTACAGTAGTGGACGGTACAGCGTAGATGCTATTACGACAAAACAGTCAAACCCCATTAAGGTGTGCGCATGTGCAGTTCTTTGCTGATACTTCACTCTGATGTAAACGGTAACACTACTACCACGAGCCAGCCTTTAATGCTCTCCTTCATTGCCAGCGAACCTGCAGCGTACGCAAGTCTGTGCAACTATAATCTGACGCTGTACAAAAGGAGCACGAGGGAATGGCAACAGGCATTTAACTGCAACAGCACAGCGCACGTAGCAAGAGACACGGTTTGTAACCCTTAGATATTACATACTTTTAGCAGCGCGCCCGCAGCAACGCTACCACTTAGCGCGTACCGCGCCCCGCCTTACGCACATGCTGATTGGTCCAGACTCGGCAGGCTTGCGCGCTGTTGACAGGAAAGTGACATCTGGCACACTCGGGGCAACCTGCTCATGCGCAGTGGCAGGGAGCGGCACGCGGTAGGCACTATGGCAAAAGTTTCTATTCATAGCATACCGCGATTCGCGATCCGCTACCGTGATTCGCTTCTGCTCACAGCCAGTGGGCACGCGCTGATTGGTCCCGACACGGTAAGCATATCCCTCAAGGCGATCTACGCTAGTGCAGTGGCACCCCGCGGGAGCGGATCACGGTAATGGACAGCGGGTTGGGCTATGCTGTAACTCTGAGTTAGGTACTTTTAGCATAGCGCGTACTGCTACCTCTTACCGTGTACCGCGAGCCACGACAACGCATGTGCAGATCATCAGGCCGGCACCAGATGGCGCCACGTACCCGTAAAAAGCGTGGCAGGGCCTTGCGCGGGCCTGAAGCTACATATTAGCTTGTCTCAGTGCTTCACTCAGCACAGACGAGACAGATTTCTGGCGTCTTGAACAAATGTCCAAGTCATGCCATTAAGAAAGGGACACTGGGGACAGATTGAAGTTAGCCTGCATCATGGCCTGCATCGATAGATTACCATGTCCTAATGAAAAAGAAGCTACTTAAACCAGAAACGGGGCTTTACTAATATACGAAGCAGAAAAATAAATGAAATGCGGGTTGCGGAAACCTTGGCCATTTTCGCATGCGAAGGCGGTGCGTCAGCACAGTTTTTCACGTATCCCTCAGTGTAGGCTGCCCCGCCATTAATTTCTGAACACTGATCACGGAGTCCTTTTCAGTCTAGATGTCAAAAAATCACTTTTGATGTTCAAAAAATTTTTAATGTACAATAAATGTGCCTTATACTGTCGGACAAATATGCACACAGACAGAAAGACCCATATAATTTATTCTTATTAAGAACAAAAATTTAATGAAATGGTCCTCAGTACACCAGTAATTTGCACTGTGGACACGTCGTCCGATGACGTTCAAGCTGCTGAGCCTTCAACTTTTTCCAACCGCGGCCACTGCATCGTTCCGTGCAGACATGCTCAAATGGCAGCTGAGCTGCAGAACATTCGCAACGCGTAGGCACACTAAATCGTATTCCGAAAGTGGGTTATTCTAAAAATTTACCCTCAGGACTGAGAATGAAATGTGGCCGAAAGGCCGCTACATTCACGAGAAGGGCAACGTTTCTGACGTTTTCCTTGGGTACTCAAAATACTCCAACGCAAGGAAGACCGACACTAAGTGAGCAGAGTTGCACGAGAATCATGCGAATACTTTTTCTGGAGACGACGAACCAATTACGCCAAGCGGTTATAGAACTTTTGAGACACCTCAAGACACTTACGCAAATAGCGATACGGGGCGCTGGTCAGAAAAACTGTGGGTGTACTCGCGGTGCGAGTCCACAAAGCTGCCTGTTGGGTGTGCCGGCGTAATCATACGGGCAGTGAATATACAAAGCAGAGGACGGAGTTTTCTCGTTGTCGATGATTACGCAGCACAATACCACGTCTGCATACCTGCACTAGCTATTTCTAGTCGATTAAGGGTGTTGCGCAACAGCGCTCTTCATATTGACTCTTTGACTAATTTCTATTCTTCTCTCTTTCCGCTACTTCTTTTTTTTTTTACACGGAGCTCAGAGAAAAGCAGCCGCCGGGATAAGAAGTGGCTCAACTTCTCCACGAAACGCTTAAAAACAAGTACAACATAGTCGGCCCAAACCTACTCTTTCTAGAGGCTCCCTCAATCCTCGGCACCAGATGTATACAGATAGGCCATATCAATCGCTGCAAGAAAATCTGCGTTCAGCACAAAGAAAAAAAAGGCCACCACCGTCTGGAAGACATTGAAGTAACGAGCGTTAGCTACCGAAACTGTGCCGCCATTTCGTCCCCTGACGTCATACTCACATAGTTCCACCTCTCTACCCCATAATGGTCCATGACGTCATTATTGGCACGCGACAGGCGGTTGTTTCTACAATGCTATTGTAGATGGCACTACAAGTCTCAATGCGAGATGTGCTGTTTTCTAGTTGCTGCCACAGATGGCGCTGTGATCTCAAGGTGGTAGCAGACCTTACGAAATCTCGAAACGTTATGAGTAAGAGCTAACACTCTTAAAACCTAATTGAAAGAGGCATGCCATATATAAAGGCAGAATGGAGGTATTGTTGGTGAGTGCAAACGGCTTAAAAGTAGAGGAAACATGAAACAGCAAGCTGAAATTTAAAGAAGATAGACGCTACTTAGGCGCCAGCAGCTAGCTGCCCTGTGTTGCATCACTTCATTATTATATTTTTTTTTTGCACCACTACTGAATAACGGTCTTGGTAAACCTACATGAATGTAAAGCGCTAAACGCAGGAACTTTTTTGGCTAAGCTCTCAGCTTTACGTTTTCATCTTTTATTCCCAAAAGTTGTCGAATTTTTCAACTCCTGTTGTAACAAGACCAAAATAAAACGTTTCTTTCGGCAGTACACAACCACAGACTAGCGCTCTTTTGATGCACAGATATTCAATAGTAATGCATAGTGCTGAGAAAGTCGGCAGCCGATACATCTGTTTGCCTGTAAGGAAGGCAGATAAAATTGTTTACGTCTATTGCACCTTCAGTTCTGTCTTTCGGCTTTCGATGGGAGGCAGATCGTCCTGATTGTTCGGCATTCAAGTGGCCCGAACGAATGCTGATGAATCCAGGACGCTCAAAGGATTGTGTAAACGCTTTCACTTGTGTTCACTGCCTGTTACGCAGTACGTTCTCTTTTAAGCGCGTCTGGAACGACCTCGAAAGAAGCTGTCAAAAAGGGGGCATTGAATTGTCACATGCCCCACAGCTCGCTTAGGTAATAGTTAGTCTGCGTCTTCGTAGTGCGCGGTTTACTCGACGTAGCACATTGTCGAATTCTACTAAAAGAAGGCAATAAAATTTGAAAACACTGCAGTGCCATCGCCTCTAGCCTCCTGAATTAATTATAACCGCGCTAGGCTTAGTGTCATTTTCAGTCTGCCATCAACAGAACTACGAGGCATCGTTGCCTACGTAACTGCCAATGTAATGACGTACGGTGCGCCTACGAAAACCGCGAAGGTACAAAAGAAGCTAAAGTGAGCCTCCAAGCAGTCCGCTCGTCAGTTGCGCAAGTGAGGCGGCCGTCGCACACCTGCGGCTGAGAGAGAGAGATAGGCAGTCAGTGTACGTGCTCCTCAAGGCAAGCCGCGCTCAGATCGTCCATACGTGTGTCACGCGAATTCGCTTGTTCCCGGCGCGATTAGTTCCGTTCTGCTATCGTCATTATTCGATTTCTTTTTTTTTTCTTCGATATACGGGCAGCCTGATCGCTTAACGGAGGTTTCCCAGCAATTGCAGGCTGTGCGCCCTATGGGGACAGGACCTACCCACGGGAAAGCGAGGAGTGGAGCTGAGAGGGAGGGGAACGATATTCTTACACCCACATTCTCTCATGAGGCGTAGGAAGCAAATGGTTCCTCTTCGTTTTTTTTTTCCTATCTTCGTTTCCTTTTTCTTGCGGTGCCGCTACGTTCTCGTCGCAAAGCGAGACTACGAAAGCGAGGAAAAAAAAAAAGAAAGCCTCTCTCCTCGAAAGCGAAGTGAGAGAGCGCAAAGAAAAAAACCAGGTTTGAGGGAAGGAAGGCAATAACGGTGCAGCGTTAAGGGCGATGGATACGGCGTCGCGCGAGGGGCGGCGGCGGTCAGCGCGAAGAGCGACGGCGTATGCCCTCCCCTGCTCTCTCACACCCTACTCGGACTGCGTTCACTCGGATCCGAATCGATATCCGCGCGGCCGCCGGAAATGAGCCTAGGCGAGGGACAAGAAGCGCCCGTATATACGCAAAGAAGAGAACAACATTCTCCGGGTCCTGCCCATCCCGCGACCCTTTTTCTCAGCCGCCCGCAGCCTCTAGTGACGGATCGCCAACTTTGCAAATGACCGCTCGGAAAACGGTCGTTTCACTACCGTCGCCGTTGCCGCCGCCGGATGCGCCGTGTGCAGTAGGCGGAGAAAGGCGGCAGCAGCGGAGTGCGATCCCTGTCCTCCGTCGCCTGGTAAACATCGGGACACCGCCGGGGGCCTCGCGCTATGCTGCAGTGCAAAGATGTGCAACCGCCGTCACCGGAACGATGGAGACGAGGAAGAAGCCCATCATTGTTTTCCTTTTTGCCTTTCACTCTCTGTTCGCCTCCCTTACTGCTTCCTGAACGTCTTGCTGTGTCAAGAGGGGTCAGCGACGGTGAAAGCCTCGCACGTATACTGCAGATCATTTCTTCCCGCATCGCTACGCGCGGAGGGGAAAATCCGATTGATTCTCTGTTCATCTGTGCTGCCCGCTAATGTTATTCCTCTCTCTCTCTCTTTCTTTCTTTGCCGTCTTTACGTCTTCCTATCTCGTTTCTTATCCTTGCACATTTTCTTGCGTCATATATTGTACTTTCATGACTGCTGCAAGTCTACGCGAGTGCTGCCGTGGGGTGTTAACATCTAATGGAAGTACGGCAGAAATCCCTGTGTGGGATGGTAGAAAAAAATGCTGCCCGAAAGAATTTCCTTTCATTTTAGACACTGCAATTCGAATTTGCGAGAGCAGCGGTGAGGGAGCCTCTCGGTGCCCTCCTTCTGTTCGCACGGTCTTGTCGCCCGTGTGAGCCTAGTAACACGACGCGCATATCCGCCCGCATGGTTTCCTTCCTTTTAAAACAAGCTCACGACGACGTGATGGGAAGCGGCGTCGGTAAAAAGAGAAGCACGCAATAAATGACTCACAATGACAGACGTGTGAAAAGAGGCTTTGCGGGCCAAAATGAAGTCGAAGAGGACGGCCGAACCTTTCCTGTGATAGCACATAGGCGGCGGATGACCTCATAATTTATTTCAAAACGTGTATTACATGACCGGTTTGGAAGTGTTGGTTGCGAACTGGCTCATAAGAAGGAAACGTGACAATTTTTCCTCTGCTCTCGTGGTAAATTTGCTGTCTTAAACACATGTTTGGACCGCATAGGAAGTCATTCTTCCTGCGCTTTATAATTGTGAGCAGGGCCTACGAAACGGGCATTTCCTGAACATGACCACACAATTTGCTTTTATTGATTATTGCCTGCTATGTGTCATTTATGCGTTGGTTATATCAGAGGCCTCATTAAATTTGCAGCCGCTATTACAGCTTGCTGCGTATCAAGCGTATTGAAAAGTCTGCTCTACGTATTGAGTTGTACCAACGTCACAGGACCACGGAGAAAGTTTGTGCATTTGTCTAATTAACTTATTGTTACCTGCTTCGATTCGCACTGCGGCAGCTTAGCTTGAATCACCAACATTTTCAAGCAGACTAAGCTTTCTTTATTTTCTGCTGACGAGCGGACTAAGACTGTCGCTTACGGACTCTCGCGGACGAACTTGCTGTAAATAAGTGTCAACTGGACGATGTGGCAGCACCGACGAAGCCCATCCCTGAAGACGGTAGAGGAAAGTTCTTGCAGGAATGCGATGGCTTGCCGAACCTTTCGCGCGTTTGCCAGTAGGCCCTTTGTCTTACCACACAACTTTGAGCTGCTATAAAGCATTAATCACATCCGCACTTGCGGCAACGACCCTGCGTAAAATCACCAAAAGAAAGCGCGCACTGTCTCTAGCTGCTCAGAAGACCAGTTTCTTCATTTAAGTGCGACGTTAAGCGATTTGGTTCATGTCGAGTGCTGGTAAAACAAAGATGAAGACACGGTCGCAAGTAGGACAGACATCACGAACGATGCTTCTGCCTGTTCTGCCTATGACCGCGCATTTGGCGCTCTTTCACCGGACCTGCATATTCGCCAAAGCCGTGCCAAAATGTGGCGACTACCGGACCGCTCTTACCGAGTCCGTGTCCAGGAGGCGAGCCGAGCGCAGGCTGCTGGTCGGCGTGCACGCCACGGTCGTGCTGTCGGGCACAGCGTCAGGCGAGCTTCGCTGGCTTCCCGCAGTGCGCCGCAGCATGGCGTCGTCGGACTGGCAGCATTGTTCTTGCGCGGTGATCGCTTCTTCCTCGTCCCGACCGAGGGACAGACGCGCACGACGCGATACGCGACGGAAGAAGCACAGCTGCTCTCGTGCGCGCGCAAGCGGCTCGGACGCGCCAGTGGCCTGAGCTCCGCTTGTTGTTGTCCACACCCGCTACGTCCATACGCGCTACGCGCAACGTCTTTCAAGCTCTCCGGGTAGCTCGAATAAAATACGACTCAGAGAGGACGCAAATTTTCATCGAACACATTAGCGAAACCGAGGAGGAAAAAACGGACTAAACTGGCAAACAAATAAAAGCAGCCAACAGAAGAAGCAAGAAAGCTCTACGCCATCTCGTGTGTACGAAAAGCACTGTGCACCTTCGGCACTTCGAGCTTTGAATTCTACACCGCTTCAGAATTCAGAGGCCAGAATGATGACAAATAAACTGAAGAATATAACGACCGAATCATCACACTCCACAAGTGCAAGGATTTACATATACGACAGTATTATACAGTGTCACTCCTCCCTAGTTTCGCAGTACTAGTCTTCACTGACAGTCGACGGAAGCCCTTTTCATTATTTTGTGCGATGCGGATAGCCTCAAGGGTCACTGTCTTGCTGTTCTTTCTAAAATAATCGACTCCGTGAATAAAGACGCACAGCCACATGCATTGTAATAACTCACAAACTTCGGTTCTCTTCTCATGTTCCTCCTCCTCTCAGGGCTCTCACCGTCACATTAATCCTTCGTCCCTTTTACTGGCGCTTCATTTAAGGCGACGAATCATGTAGCCACTTGCTTTAGTCTACGGGTTGAACAGTCTCGCAACGCAGTCACTAAGCCGATCGGTTGCCAGGTGCGCTACACGGGCTTCTCGCGATTCGTGACAAGACGGTATTGACGACAGGATCAACCATTACCCATCACAAAAAGAGCCTTACTTACCCGAAACTTCTTTATCACGCGCCTGAAATATCGCTTCACCTCCCCGAAAAGCACATGCGATTTTTCTACGACATAGTTCACCGACAGACCAAGTTCTTTTCAACGTTATTCCTTTTAATGCTAACTGCTAGTGGCTAGGAGCCAGGAACTCAAAGCCTAAGACAAGTGATTGCATGTGCAGCCCACTGACCGGGAGAACCACTTTCTTTCCCTTTTACATTATGCCTAATGACAAACATCTCGAATAAAAAAAAACTTCCAACATTTCCAGTGCACACCGAGTAAAACCGAACTTTGTGTTTCCTTCTTCGCCAGTATGCAGGAAGCAGAGCTGCGGTAGATGCTGTAAGTGATGTGGCCCTGTTTTGACTATCGTCAGATGTCACAATACATACCGTGTGCCTCTAGCACACCAGCACTGTCCCTCTTTGAACACCTTCAGCGTAAAACGCAGTGAAACATCCACGACTCGTCTGAAAAGTCACAGTGCCATAACGTTCAACCGCGTCTAGTTACACGAAAGCGCAGGCACCTGACTAAACCATTGAGCACCATTCCTGGAACCCGCGACAGAATCCTGTGGCGCGCTAAACCCTGCGATGAGAACTGGAGAAGGCGCCTGAAAACCATGCATGAGCAGCGAGTTCGATCCTGACACTCTTGCGTGGTCCAGTCCCGGCAGCCGATGTAACGATATGGGGAAGCCTCTGGTAAGCATACTCGTTCGCGCGATGCGCTTTGTAAACAAATCCCGAAGGTCATACTTAGCTTTCACAACGGTGAGCGCTTTTTCACAAAACAGAGAGCAGAGCCCAGCCACTATCACTGTAAACATAAATTACCCTATAAAGAAGTAAAAAAAAGGAGTAAACTGTCCCCTAGCCCACTCTCTTTTAAGGGCAGGATATGGTGCCCAAGTTCCGGGGAAGATTTCGATCTCTAAATACACGAAATACTTACTGTTGGCAACGGAGGCATATTTCCAATTGAAAAGATAGCAACTTGATTCAGTCAGCAGTGGAAGGTGTCGCGGCACCGTACGTCCTTAGGTTAGCAATTACAGGAGATGGAAACATCGGTTAAGACACTGGTAACTACATTAACTTCGCATGTTTTGAAGAGGGAATTTGTTTCCGCCGCCAACTATACCCTGAGGATTGCGCAACATACTCTGCCCCTATTAGGTAGTGTTCTGTAGAGAATCTTACTCCCTTTTTACTCCGTGTTTCGGTAATTCGTGTTCACAGCAGTCATCAGCCTGACTACGCCCACTGCAGGACAAAGACCTCTCCAATGTCTCTCCAACTAACCCTGCCCTGTGCCAGCTGCGGTCACCCTATCTCCGCAAACTTCTTAATCTCATCCGCCCACCTAACTTTCTGCCGCTCCGTGCTACGCGTGCCCTCTCTTGGAATTCAGTTCCGCTACACATAAGCCTTCGCATTACAAGATCAGCCCTTCTTCCTCTTTCTCCTTCTTTATTTCGACTAGGACGTCATTACCTCGCGCTTGATCCCTGACCCACCCTGCTTTCTTCGTGTCCCTTAACGTTGCACCAATCATTTTCTTTTCCATAGCTCGCTGCCTTGAACTCCTTATTGTTAAACCCTTTCCGTTAGCCTCCACGTTTCCGCCCCACAGGTGTGTACCGGTAAATTACAGCTGTCATATACTTTTCTCTTGAGCGAGATTGGTAAACTGCCATTCATCAAATGAGAGTACCTACCCAATGCTGCCTACACCATCCTTATTCTTCTAATTATTTCCCTTCCGGCGCCTCGCTGCCCAATGTAGATTGCCGTTTCCTTCCGAGACCGTTTAACATCACTTTAGTTTTCTGCATAATAATTTTTAGACCTGCCGTTCTGCTTTGCATGTCTAGGGCATTGATCATGCCTTGGAATTCATATCCTGAGTGATTTAAGCAAGGCGATGTCATCAGCGAATCATATGTTATTGTGGTATTCTCCATTAACTCTTATCCCCAGCTGTTCCTAACCTTTACTATTTACATTTGACTAATGCAAACGGTGAGTCCTTATGCAAGGAGCGTATACACTATTTGACAGTATTTCGAACGGTGTCAGATAATCGAGGTTGTTGAATTCGTAAAGAAATATGGGGCAGGCTCGGTTGATGACCTTCTTGTTAAACAGCAGAATATATGTCGTGGTTCCTATTGAGATACACGTAGCCGTCATTTTCATCAAGACCTAACATTCGGCTTATCCTAGCCAACTTAAAAGATAATCGCAAGTAATATTCCAGTATTCGTCCTATGTGAACTACGTACAAACCCTCGGTGCGCTATGTAATGGCTCGCATGACAGATGTCGACCTGACACTGCGCATCCTGGCATACACAAGTGGGACAAACGAATAACGGTTGTGAGATCAAAACTCCCTGTCACGCAACCTGTAGGATTTAGCAGACATACTGTGCTCGCGTATAAGCCTTTGGGTGCAGCTGTAAGGCACCGGTGTACTATGTACTGCGCCGTGACCGGCAGCACTGCGTTCTGTTAACTTAACCGTAATGCTAACCGTAATGAGTGCATAGGAGCTCATTGCATTACGAACAAGAACGTCGATAGCCGCAAGAAGCCCCGAGAAGCCCTCTACACCGCGAACAGCACAAGAACGCCGCGTTCATAAATTCTCTTTACAGCAAATTGCTCACTCACGTTGCACCTGGTGATATGCAGCTCCTATAACACTCGCGTTTGTGCGTTGTCAAAGTAAGCAGTTCAACTGTGAAAATAACACAAAGAAATAGCTCGCCTTTAACTTGCCACTAAAGTTAGGTGTACGCGTAGTGTGCGGAGGCTAGTGTTGCTATTAATGGGAAGTGCAGGCAATGGACCAATTGAGTACAGTCGCGAGCAAAAAATATTAGCACAGATCACTGGCGATTAGAATTCGTATATCTCACCACGCGGCACTGCGGTACGCAGACCTGCCTAACGGGCCGCTTCCATGTTTGCAGCCTAGGGGGGGACGGCAGGAAGTAAGCTTTATCAAGCGTGCACCGCCTGAGCGTTGAAGTGCCGACCCTACGTGACTGTGCTTGCGGCATTTATTTTGGCTCGGTTATCATGAGCAAAGATTGCTTCTTTTTATTACTGTTTTGTTATGTCCGCGATGGTTTGTGAAAAGGAACTCGCGGGAACAATAGATGATAGCCCTGCTTTTAGCCAGTAATTTTGCAGTTCGTTCCAGTCCACTGAACCCTCCTAATACTGTAGAATGGGAACGGCCCGGCACTCTCGTTATCAGCCTCTTCGCCACCCGCAGCGCCACGCGTTGTCATTCCGGCACTCTGGTGTTCCGTCGTGTGTGCTAATCTTTTTTACCCGCGACTGTACGACCGGAATTCTTTCTTTCAGGGTGACTTTACGACGGCGAGTAAAGGCAAACAGCCGTCATTAGAGTGCTGCTGGCTCCAATAACAAAGCAGTAAATTTGTTGAGAGCGCCGCTATTCCTTTCGTTTTCCTCACGGTTAGGGATGCCTAAATGAAGGAAGTCCCGGAACTGCGGGTCAGGTTCAACACCTGAGCTAGCTTTGAATACAGCTCGGAGAAAAAAGATGCACAAACAAAAACGGAATTTTGGGCTGTGCAATGGTTCTTGTGTTATTTCTGTCGACCGTTTACTAACGACCCGGCATAAAAGATTCCGCACAATTGTTCCGCGCATTTCGCTTGGCGAGTTAAAGATTCCTTTTGGCCGAATATTCTTGTTCAACGTTTACTTTTTGAGCTCCCAAAAAAGGAATACCTCGTAGATTCGCTTTCTCATTTTCTCACTTTTACGTGTCAAGCGTTAGCGCTGACGCAAAGCGGTTAGCGGAGCGCCACTGAAAGCTTAGCCAAGCTGCTGCGTTGAAAGCTCCACAAGAGGTAACCAGTCAAGGCGGCATGTGCATTTCGAAGCACAAGCACGCTACGACGCAAGACACAAGTGCGTTTGTGTTCCGCTGTCAGTTCGAAGTAAGCAGTGATGCCCGGCGGTGACATGCGTGTATGTGAGTGTCACTGTGCTGCAAAAAAAATCTTGAAAATATATCATAAGCACTAAATTATTGCACCTATTTAAACCGATTGCGCAGTTACCGTGAGAACACAAAATAGAAAGTGTGCCTTATAACAGCTGTAGAGTGGCCGTGCAGGCTTTATCTGCTTCATATAGGGCGCAGGAAGAGATACGATTGGCCGGCAGGTGACCACATGCCAGTTAGAAAAATCGGCAGGTTCCCGGCAGCTCTAGATTTAGAAACCAGTTCTTTACGCGCTCGATTCGGGTGCTCTAACACTGCTAGTTCCATTTTCGTTCTCTTGTCGAAAGAGGGAAAGAGTGAATAAATTTCCATGCCAATATAGGGATTTATGTTCGTGTGCCCGCCTTAAAAACAAGGAGCTAACGACTTAACCGCGACCTAGTTATGACAAGGACGAGTAAACCACGGGCAGCCTGCTAGCATTTTCATACTGCTGAAACAAATAGCTCGCACACGACGAAGCAGTTTCTCATAGTAGCTTGTAGGGCAAATATGATCGAGTAGATTTTTTTTTCAAAATCTGCTACTTGAGTGTAGGTTTAAATACCTCGCTCGTCTGAAAATCAAATGGATCTGTTAAAATTCAAGCACACGAAAAAGTTAATGCTTGTAGCTGTGCTACACAGACACAACTTTAGCCTCTTAGATGTGAATACAGTACGGTCAAAGGTTTTATATGTAATTTTGCCCAAGCAGGCCTGGATGCTAGCAAAGCTGCTTGCTCTCCCTAAATTTAAGGAAACCCAACGCCAGAAGGAATGAAACTATCGCGTTTTGATCTTCGAAGTAGCCCTCGGGGTATGATGGACTGAATGCCCGGTTAGCTGTAATGTTTTATACGAGAGGTGTCACACAGTAGCGAATGTTCGATACAGCATCACTGCCTGTTTCCTAGTTGCTTTTTCCAGGTACCAGTGCAGTTTCCACGTGACATGAATTAAAGGTATTGATTAAAAACGAAGGAATTGAAGTATTAATGCATTCGTAGAGTTGTTCAGACAAAGTAATCAGGACCGTGCGTAATGAGATTCATATACGTACTCTGTGAGTTGTCTCCTGTAGATTCTTGCCTGATATATAACCCTCGTACACATGCAAGACTGTAGCCAAAACGATCTCCGTAAGGGGACAGTTCAATCGCGCACCTAAAGCGCGCCCTGCCGCAGCTTCCGCATCCCATGGGCGAGCACTGCGCGACGACAGACATAAGTACTTCACACTAAGTTAGTCAGACTGCCAGACTAAAAGAACTCGTAGTGTGTTCACCGCATGAAGACAAGGATTTCATGAATGGTTGCCTTACTAGCAACTTTCCATACCGGAGCCACCCTTCTAAAACGAGACTACGTCCGTCGACTGATAAACCAAAGCTGTTCATATCTTTGACACATTCTGATGGCTACAACACAATTTTCATAAAATTACGAAACTTAATATTGAGCTATCTACAGCGTGTATGATCGTTAGACAACCTGGAACCTGCGCTATCTGCCTTCTTGTACCATATACCCTGGCAGAAGATTAAGATATAGCAAAAGGCTGAGATTCTCTATTCCAGTGTGAGCTTGTCTCAGCTGGTGATGCTCACTGGTTGCACGACTTCGTTTCAAACCGGCATACGGCCATAATTCAGGTTGGTTAAAGGCATGCTCTCACACCCCAAGACTTTTGGTATTCTTCGTTTACAGCATAGTGCAATGCCTGGCGCATTCCCAGAAAAAAGATTGAACTGTAAGCAAGGGACCTTAAATATACTGAGCAAAAGAGAAAAAGAGGCGAAAATGCGAACTTTCCAAAATCTGGCCGTAAGGCACGGATGCACGTCCTGTAAGTGCCGTAGCCGTAGTATTCTGCGCGTTGGCTGCTGGAATCGTTATCTGAAGTTTTCGCGCATTAACGACGTAAGCATGGATTTCAGCATAGAGGCCGACTTGCGGAGGGTGTCGAACCGGTCGTCACCGTCTCCCGCTCACCTGGGCCACCTTCTCTCCGACGTGCTGCTTGAAGCTGTGCGACTGGACCTCCTTGAGGACCAGCTTGGAGGCGGTGGACGAGTGTGAGTTGTCCTTGCGGGGATCGACCGTCACCTGGCTCAGGGAGGGAGACTTGGCCCGCGTCTGACCCGTCAGGGCGGCGAAGCGCCCCAGGTCGGACTCGGAGGACGCGTTCGGCAGCGCCCGGCTGCCCACGCTGTTGGCTGCGAGCGAGCAATGGGAAAGACAGGGCGTGAATCGCACACTGGGCAGGTCGAAGCTCACAGACAGAACCTGCACATCAACTACATGCCGTATCCAAGGCGGTATACATCTTGTCCACGCACACACATCCCACATCTACTCTGAAGTTACCAGCGCAGAACGCAGAATGGCGCACAATACGAAGACAAAGCGATCGCTTGCTTTGCAAAAATTTTACACGTGTTAACAAACCCATGTTCTGAAAACAGTTAATAAACTAACACTCCAATATCGGCTGATGGACAAAAGTTTAGTAAGGCTGAGATCTGGGCGAGTTGGTATGCATTCATACTGGTGAACAGCTCAAAAAAGGCGGGACAACGACAGCGCTTGTCTTGTCGTTGTCCCGCCTTTTTTGCGCTGTTCACCAGTATGGACAAAAGTTTGCTGCGCACTCTTCGTGCCTCCAATTCGCTCCGTTCCCTTTGCTCAGTTTAGTTGAGTGCTTTTGGGTACAGAAAAAAGAATAAGCACAGAAACAATCTAGTCATCAAAAGCCGCGACCACTACCCTCTGCCATCGTTAGGCGCATGTTGGTAAATGGCAACGTCTAGAGGTATTCTTCGCGGAATACAGTAGCGAAGCATCACAGGCGATGTCGAGGAAAGACCCTTAAAAAGCGTCTTCTTACCCCTGATATGCCCTATTTTTGACTATTTCTTGATACCAAAAGCAGAGAAAACAGCTGCCCTCTGTCAACACTATTTCAGCTTACCTCAGGCTACACAAACAAACATTTGTCGTTTACAATGTCATGTGCACCAAACACACTACCCTAGACGTGTTGGAATAAGGCGAGCAAGAAAGTCTTAGCAATACGCTAAAGGTAGTGCACGGGCATTTGTAACCTACCCGCAGCTAAATTACTGACATACCTGTAGACGCATAAAGAACCTAATTCACAGCCGGGCATCTTTAATGACGACAGTCCCACGCTGCTCGTCGCATAATGGCTGTCCGAGACACCGCTCTTCTGGCCGCCATGTTCCTTAAAGTTGTTTGTAAACAAACTACATATACTCGTTTCTTACGAGTTCGTTACGAATTGAAACATTCTTGCGGCCGCGGGAGTGGGGGACGCCACTAAACTCAGAGTTGCGAGCGTCTTGAGGTTCCGACCCAGTGCTCTTCGGTCACTCAAGCCGTAGTAGGCGTCGCGCACCCCTTCCAGATGGCGAGCGTCCTGCGACACGCGTCGGGACATCCTATGCGCTGGAGTTGCGCTGTGACAAGATGAGAACTAACGAGCGCTAGTAAAGGGACGTCGCGTGACAACTGGTGCCAAATAACACCAACCTGAATTCTTAACACCAGGCGGTCGCAAGGATGCCGCCGGCAGGAAGGGAGTCTTAAGAAACAGCGATAAGAGGAGACAAGCAGCCGCACAACATGTAGAAAGGATGAGGGCGATGAGTTTATGGACCGAAATCCAGCGCCGCACTCGCGCGCGGCCATTTTCTGCCGACTGCCGCGCCGCAGTGTGGGCGTTTCTTTAGAAACTGCGGAGTTGCGGTAGCTCCGTGGCCACGTCTGCAAGATAACCGCGATTTACTGCCCGTGCCGAGCATTTTGCCGAGCATACTTCCATAGCGCTGCTTCGTTGCAGCAAGCTTTGCGTAATCATAGAAGTGAAATCGATGCGTTAGTCGCGCCGTTTAGTTTAACATTCATGTTAATTGTCCCGGCTCGTGCTATCGTTGCCGTCTAGGTAGCCTATCGCAGTTAAAACATTTCTGGACAATTGCAAGCGTTGGGCGTGTGGCTCGCATGCAGTTCCAGTTTTAATGTGCTATTTACCCTTCCTGCTAGCCGTTAAGAATCACCATAAATAGAGTTATGTTTTCGCCGCCTGCATGGCGATGCGCCGATAGCATCAGCAAATTATCGTTGTGAGCACAGCTCAGTTGTAGAGCTTACAGAAGACAAGTTTTGCCGTGCTTTATTTAAACACCAATTCCTTGGGATCCTTTCTTTTATGCTCCGAAAATCGAGTGCTATGCCAGCGGCCATGCTAACCTTGAGGCTGCGTGTCACCAGTTGAATGATACATTCCTCTGGATACTTGACAAATTATTGCACATGCCAAAAAAGAAAAGAAAGGTCAGCTTGCGCACATCAACACAGTTTTGCTCATTTCATCAAAGCTTCCATAAATATTAGCAGGGTAGTCAGCTTTTGCGATTTCTGCGCCGGAAGAGGAGTCTATTTTATTCGAAAGCTCTCGATGCGCGTTACAGCTGCTTGTTACCGTTTAAGCCAGAGGCATAGAATGCAGTGAAATCTAGTGCATTATGCTGTGATTCAGGCAGACATTGACAGCAGAAATATACTATGGTGGCCTATTTGCCACGCCGACTGTCCTCTGATATCGCTAGTTGTCATACTTACGTTCCCGTACCCGAAATGTGTTCTGTGCCAGCGATATGAAGCTCTGCAAGTGGATGCCGAAGACAAGCCACTGGCCATCGAGAACACGAGTCTCACCTGAACAAACTTAAGTCCGCAACTCACCGTTCCATCTAACTCTTGCACACCACTACACCAACAAGTCAAATCAATAAATATACACTGCGATGCATAAAATTGCCAAAACGGAAAAAAGAAAAAAGTGCTGTATGTAGCGACGTCCTGCCGACTGCTAGTGTCGGCTCATTGCAACGCAATGGGCAAGTATTTTTGAAACGTCTTTCCCGAAGGCTTTGCTGGTCTCCTCACGCATTTGGCGGTGCAACAGGTAGTCACTGTCGTAGAAAAGGACGAGAAGACGAAAAGCCAAAATGCCAAGGTGAAAACGGAGACTGAAGCTGAAAAAAAATTGGCAGTGGTTTAGCTCTGGTTAAACCTGGAGGATTGCGAAAGCAACGAGGAGAGACAGAGAGGGGCGATGAAGTGCGCGCGGCAGCGTCGGCGGCCCCGGCACGCTAGCATGGCGGCGCTACTGCGCATGCGCAACTGGCGACTGGCGAGCGCGGCGACGGCACCTCTGAGTCTCCCGCGCAGCGATGGCGGCGGCGCGCCGGCCACTGCTCCTCGCGCATGCGCAGTATGGCCTTTCCTCGGCTCCGCGAAATGGCTCGGCGACTAGCGTAGTGTTGCTTCCGCAACAAAAACCACGCTGAGGTCCGATTTCATGCACTGCCAAATACTGACTTCTGGGCCGAAGCCGCTTACTTCCGGTGGTTTCACTTTCGAGCCCCCGATACGCCATCCAGCCTCTTAGTGGAGATCAGTGTCGGAGAAGGTGAAGAGAGAAGTTTAATAATGGGAAGAAGAAATGGCAGTTAATCCGAAAGTACTGAGCATGCAACGATTATTGGTTAGGTGACAATTTTCACCACGCCGATGCAAAGTGGATGTTATAATTATCCATCTACCTAGGAGCTGGTCCTCAACCTGCGTGCTACGGTAAATAATCTAGTCCATACGTTGTGCACGGAACGCCGTGCGAGGGAGAAGTTCTTCACTGCTGTACAGTGAGGTCACATACCCTAGTCATACTGCAACACGTTACATTTACGCCTACTATTTTGGAATGCATTTGAGGCGTGGGTGACGGAAAGAATGAACTCGCTGTGTACAGAGAGTGGTCGGGCCTCAACCGGCAATCTCCGAAGTTTCAGTGGCAAGTAAAAAGCTGATCGAGGAAATGTAGACGAATATTCGTCCGGCACTATGAAGACAACACAGGCTGAACGTTAATGCAGCACTGAAGTCACGATCAATCACATGCTTATTCCACCAAGAAGCTCCATTTTTCGAAAGCGTCATCTGGAGGGGCTCTTGTTGTTGTTGCGACAGAAGAAATAATGAAAAGGAAAGTGCACGGGCCTGCCCGCTAGCTCAAGCTAAGCGACAATCGCTGCCGCGTGCGGGCAAAGGAGAGTTTAAAGATGTGAGAGTGAAGATTGAAAGAGCATACGCGGGTCGCAACAGCCGCGTCCGCCGAAGTGACGACGTGAAGCAGCTATTGAACACTCCTCCACAAGGCAACTCACGCTCGTCGCTCTGGAGTGAACAGAAGGAGTCGAGAGCCTTGACTTCATCTGCGCACATAGTTCCCAGGTTCTGCAGTGCAACTTAATTTCTTATTTCCTTTTGAACTGTTATCCTGCATTACAGACAGCCTTTTTTTCAATCGCCCGAAGAAGACATTTCCATAACGACTCGATATAGATGCGCGATCCGTCTTTTACACACGGCCTCTCTATGCATGTGCGCCTCTCCTGCTCGTGCTCCACTAATCGAAAACAACCCACTAGCTTGTACTGCGCATGCGCAATTCCTGTTAGCGATAGGCACAGCCGACAGATGGCGCCAGCTCTAAACCGCTCACGTGCCACTTCGCATGCGCACTTGGAGTCTCGGGGAACCGGACTGGGCCTGCGTCTACCACCAGAGTTTATTTGCAACGAGTTTCCGTGCATTTCCGAGAGGGCCCGATATCACGTAAAAAAGGCGGATACTATAAAACGCGCTTTCAAGAGTATTTTCAGCAGTTAGGCGCAGGTTGTTTTTCAAAGTAGCAGTGTCAGCTGAAAGTAAATAGGCACATTCGCTCAAAAATAGAGCAGTAAAAATTGTTCTTTTTCGTGGCTTTAAAGTGGCGTGTGTTCTATTCCGCACTGCTATCTACAACTGCCTTTTAGCAATTAAAACATTCATACATGCCATCAATATATATATTATCACAATCTTGTTTCCTGCTTGCAACTACGAGGTTATTGTCAGGCACACACAAGAAGAGGCAAATGTTACATTCTTGAAACATCATGTGTTTCGCACACTTTAACCTCTAGAAGGCTACAACGCGACTCAAGTACCTGTCTACAAACTACACCTCATTAACTGACTATCGAAGCGATTCAGAAGCGCCATACAGCAAATAGCTAAGCTGTTGACAGAGGCAGCACTCATATCGCGCACATGTTTTGGAGGCACTCATCAACACCTCACTGAAGTTCAACCATGACATCTTAGTACAGCCTAAATGTACGGGTTATCACTGGACTCCCGGACGTTAATCGATACACTCACACACAGCGACGATGATAGACACCTGTTCATCTCTAAGGCCAGTGAGTCGTCGTGACAGCGCCGCACAGGACATCAACCAACGTTTGTATCTTCCTCAAGCATTCCAAGTGCGCCTCATTGAGGTACAGTAAGGGTTTGCACTCACAGACGACCTTTTCACGATGTGGAGTTACTATAGCCGAGAACATGAATTCGCCAACCCACCACCCGAAAAGCTGCTTGCTTGCAAAACGGACCGACCCACTCTCACACACCTCGCCATATTCAAGGCCATAGAGCCGGTCGTCCTAAATAAAATTACTTTTATTACTACATCTATCAACGCCTTCAAGCATAAGACTGGGTTTGCATGAAACGCGAGAAAAAAAAAGCCAAATCCGAGCATAATTCACTGGTTATACGCGAGTCTGTGATGCGGCTGGCATCAATGCATTTAACTGGCAATCGGCGTTCTGGTTCCTCCGGAGCGCAAATCGCTCCAGATAATCTCCTGCATTAATACTTCCGTACGATTAAAGTTAAATAAAATGGAAACGAAAACGAAAAAGCGGAATGAAGAGGAGAGACTATAGAAGCGCGAAAGAGTGGGCGCTGTGCTCCGCGCATATCGCCCCAGTTTCACGACATCCCGGCCGCAAAAACCAAGCCTCAGGGGGAGCGGCTTCTGTCGTGCGGTGAACGTGACCTTATCGAGAAAGATTATGATGCTGGCAATGGTGATGGTAACGCCTACATGAGGGGAAACTCTACGGACATACACAAGACAAACGACGTGCACAAAATTCTAAATACGCCCTTTTTGTGCCTGTGCGACTCGAGAAGTGAGAAATTGTACCTTGTCTCACAACTCGAAGGAACGGGAAAGGATGCTACGGCCGCAAAGCGATCACTTCCAGACCAATGAAATCGGCATGCGAGCGTGCGCGAGTAACACAAAGGTGCAAGAAAGGGCATCCGAATCTCCTACTCCAACACCCTGTTAACTGTTAGGTGGTGGTTGTTGCAGTAAACAGGAGAGGTGGTTGGCGTTTGCGGAGATCGCGGCTTCTTAAGCGACCTGTGTGCACGGCCACTACATCAGTTCTGCTCATTAGTGACCCCTCCCCCATCCGCTGGTGTCCCTAACGACCCTAATGCGAGCGGAATGGAGGTGATCGCGCTGCTTGTCCTCGTTCGATGGGAAGCGCTTCTGAGAATCGCTGTCAACAACGCTCCCTTCCGTTCTTCCCGTTTCGACCTCGCGTCCTCATTGGGTCAGTTCGAGTGAAGATTGGAGCCTTTTTCGGAGAGAGGTCGCGAGCGGGAAGTGAACCGAGGGAAACCGCGCCACCGACCCGGGCGGCAGCAACGTTCGTAGTGCTTTCGTCTCGATTCCCGGCCATTTGCCAGAGGACCAAGAACACGGGAGGTGAAACAGGCGCACGTTGTTACCCAGCCGGCTCCACCAAATATGCCACGGCTAGACAGTCGGGACGGCCAGGACATGTTTTACTGTGCAGCGCCAGGCAGCAGCGGACTCCCGAGCGGACCACACAGAAGAAACGACGAAGAAGAAGCCCAGCCCGCCACCATGGCTAAGGCTAGCCAGAATAGCGGTTAAGGCAGTTCGGCCGGGAGACGGCGCCACGAGAGTGCCCAGGAATGTAGCAATATGCTCGTGTCCAGGCCTGAACGGAGTTCTGTCGCCTGCCTGTGCAGCTCTGGCGCACCAGAGTAGGGAGGTCCTGACTTGGCTGGTTCTCTGTCCTCTCCAGCCATTGGCGGTGGCGACGCTTGATGGGCCACCGACATGCGACCTGTGTCGCCAAGATGTGCAGTGCGTGTTCCACATTCTTCTTCGTGATGCGTCGCGCGAGGCACCCGCTTTGATTGGCCGAGCGCAATGTGAGCTCGCATAGCTCTGCCACGAACGCGTGTGTATATAGTTGCATAGCGCGCGACTGCGCGGGCCCACTTCCAGCTGCTTAGGCAGGGCTGTGGGTTGAAGTTTGGAGATTAGTGCAAAGTTTTGTAACAAAGCTCACCGAGTAATCAACATTAGTGACCTTATTTAACTGCGCCTTCCTTCTATCGCAGCGAGAGCGCAGGTGGGTGACAAGCCCTAGTTGTACCTTCAGCTTGCTCTGGCCAGAAGCCACGTTGTGCTTAATTATGTGTGGGCAAAGCGCACCTAGCACACCTTCGTATAGATACCCCACACCTTATAGGGATGAACGTGGACGACTGCTTCGCCTGCGAATAACTGTGAGACGGAGTATAACACCACGACTCGTTAAGACGAACTACCGCTTAGGTTCCAATGAAAGGGCAGATTATGGGAGGGCGGCATACCGGTGCGGTGCAGCAGCGCCCCCCTGTCGGGGCGCTCGTAAGGTGCCAACACGGCGACGGCCTTGGCGGGCCGCGTCACCACGCTGGAGGTGGTGGTGGTGCCGCTCGTCGTGGTGGTCTGCTGCTCTGGCGTCTCGGACACGACGAGCGCTCGCAGGGACTCGGGCGCCGCGTCGTCCCCTTCCACGGTTGACTTGGAAAGCGCGAACGAGGTCTTGCGACTGCCGGGCATCCGGAGTCGCAGGGACCGGCTCCGACCCGCTGCCCGGGCTGCAAAGAACAAGGAGGGAGAACTTCCGGTCACTTCCTTCGCGAAAAACTGGCAAGTTGTCCGTGATCGATAGAGGAACGAAGTTCGCAGAAGCGATTATGATGAGGCAGGCACTTTCTTTCAAATAATCAGGTTTATTTCGGTCGGACACAGCTTGTGATGTAGTAGGTTAGGTTAGGGTTAGGAAAGGTTATGTTAGGTGACGCTACGCTACTTTACGTAAGGTTACCATTTTTGAAGGCTAGCTGGTGCATGTCGTTCACTAAAGAAACAAAACCGCGCCAAAATACGAGGACGGAGTGGCGAGAAAAGGCGCACAGCGCTGTGTGTTTCTTCTCGTCACTAGAGTGGGACCGTAGAGTGGGACCGTGCGGTGGTCCAAGGACCCAAGGGGGGTCTAAACACACTTGCCATAATAAAGTTTTTCTCTCTCTCTCTCGTCACTACGTCCTCATCTTATCACGCAGTTTATCAAAAGGATAGGATAGGATAGGATAGGATAGGATAGGATAGGATAGGATAGGATAGGATAGGATAGGATAGGATAGGATAGGATAGGATAGGATAGGATAGGATAGGATAGGATAGGATAGGATAGGATAGGATAGGATAGGATAGGATATGGCATGTAATGACATGATATGACATGATAGGGTACGAGTGGATTGGATTGGGCTGGATAGGATATGTTTGATAGGATATATAGGATATGATAGGTTTGAAGGGGGTGATTAGATAGGATAGGATATAATTAGATGGGATTGGCTGGGATGATTAGAAAAGATATGAAATCATACGATATAAGTTATTTGACGAGAGAGAGAGGAACAACTTTATTGCCATAGAATGTATTTGGCGAGGTCAGGTTAGGCTAGGCGCGGCTAGGTGCTAGGCTGCGCAGATTAACCTGACCAAGACTGTGTGAGTTAGGCCACTATAAGTTTCGTAAGCGCAGCGAGCTTACCCTCCTAACAAAACGCCGATGTTCAAGCGTGCATGGCTACCTGCATCCCACCTCGCGGCGACAGCCAGGGAGTTTCGGACGCGTGGACGCAGCCCGCCTCCTGCGTGCGTTCTATCTGACCTAGGCGTGACCTTCCGAGGCCCAGCCTCGCAGCTGACGCAGATCGACTTAGCGGCGTGCGTGCCCACGAAAGCGCGTCACGCGAGCTATCCGTGTCACCGGCTAGGGCTAATGCCATTGCTTTCACAGGGGACACCGCCAGGGTCCGCACGGAAGAGCTCGTCATTCGCAATACCAAGCGGCAGTTTAGGGTCACCCCGGAGATTTTCCTACGCTGTGGACAAAGCAGAAATCTGGCGAAGTAGATGGGCAGTGCCTGCCCGCGCGCACTCACTGTGGCAGCATGTTTGTATCGTGAACGAAAGCGCGGCAGCTTTTGTTGCTGCCATGTTGAACTAGCAGACATTGGTCGCTTCAGCGCGTCGCTGCCCTTCCTATCCCTGGTACTTCGGGACACGAAATCCCCGCGGGCGCACAGTGAGTCATTGTGCTGCCGATCACCTCAGCAGCAATATGAGAGTTTTAACAAATCCTAGAGATACTTATGCTCCATTTTGTTTTATAATAGGTAATAAGAAACCATTACCCTTTCCATGGACAGCCATCGCAGTTGCACTTTGCTCAATTGAGAGTGCCCACCAACACTGTGGGTTGATCTGACGTCCCGTGCTCACAAACAAGTGGGCTCACAAACTGATTTTATACTTTCACATAAAACGTCAAACTCTCTGTGGCAGAACGTCTGCTGTTAACTTCGCAGTTAAAAACACGACAGAAGAAAGAGGCTATGCATAGAAAGCGACACAATGGGCGCGAATGAACTGTCAAAAGCGGAGCCTTTAGCCACGACTGTTTACACATGCCTTTGTTTGAAGATGTCGCCTCTCTGAATTGCCACACAGTGGTGACGGCAGTCGTGGAGGAAGGCAGCAGAGGCTTCCAAAGGAAACAGCTTGCGGGGCGAACACGTGCCCGAAAACGGAAAAGCAACTCCGCGGTGGCGACTGCAGCAAGTGCGCTCGGTGATCGTCGCAGAACAGAATCGCCGTTGCTCTCGGCCGCGCTCCATTTAAAATGGCAGCCATCTCTTGAGATAAGGTGCATTAGACACAATATGGAATATGTTAGGAAAGGCCTCAAAGAATTGTGACAGTTCCATACCGCTATGGTTGCATCTCGCGTGGCAAAAAAAAAGTGTAAGGCCGCATGCCGGCGGTGATACACAAAGAACAAACAAAACAATGTTTCACGGCAATTTACAAACGAAAGCCTTGTCGAGAAGTAATGGCTACATAATAACAGCTTTATTGGAATAAGGTTCGCTGGAGCTATGTTTGCTGCATTCGCGCTGCTCTATCTAGCCGCCTAATCTGCCGTTCATTAATTAACGTCTGTCGTGTCCGCGGCACATGTGTCCGAGCAATTGTAGCGAAATTTTTAATTTCAGCACCGCCTGTTTCAGGCGATGAGGCAAGGGGAAGGGGGTACATCTCTGAAATAAAAATGAAAGCAAAAATCCCATTCGCAAAGCATGGTAAAAGTCATCATTTGTTGGTACAGAAACCATATTTGGGAGCAAAGGCTGCAAAACATTCCATTCTCTTATCGTATACCCCCCCCCCCCCCCCAAAAAAAAAAAAATAACGCAAGACGTCACTTCTGAGAGGAAGTTCACGAACTTTGAAAGAGTGTTCACACCTTTGCGATACACAGAATTGGGCTTTACCTATTGATCTCTAATTAATCCTGTTTTATAGGTACTATACTGTGTAAAAAAATTTTCATCTAAAATCTCACTCGCGCTCTTTCAGTTCTTGACATTTCAGTCTGCTTTTGATTTTTTCGACGCTAAGATTTCTATTCCAATTGCCGTGAACAAATCGAACTGACCTGTTCTGTACCTTTTGAAGTTTTTCAACAAGTTCGACAGTGTACCAAGTCGTTCTTAATTCTAACCTTCCAAACATTCATTCCTGGTACAGTCGATAGGAGATGAAGCTTAACAATGACAAAACAGTCTTTGTGAAAGTGACCAATAAACAAAAAAGCCTGTCATTTCCGTATAACCTTCCAAATCACCCGCTTGAGGAAGTTAACAGATACAAATACTTAGGTGTTACTATAATCAATAATCATAGCTGGAATAAGCATATAACAAAATATGTATGGCATCAGTTCGGAAACTTCGCTTCCTTTGGCATTAATTAAAAGCTTCCCCTCCTAGTGCCAAGCTTTTAGCCTGTACATCCATCATCAGACCGAAACTTGAGTAAGCATGCACCGTCTCCAGAGAAAATCTGTGCGGTTCACCTTTATTAAATATCGTTCTACTGAGTCTCCAACCACTGTGATGGCACTACACAGCAGGCAGACATTGCAAACACGAAGAAAATTTCAAATATTGAAATTCCTTTTTTACTGAAAAAAAAGCAACAAACTCTCCATGAGCCCTGATTCATTTATTAAGCCGATCACAACGCGACTAGCAAGACATCGTCACACGAAATCACTAAGACTGTACAGCGCTAGAATCGGTGCTTTTAAATAGTCAGTTTTTCTTTGCACAATAACTCAATGGAATGAACTTCCTCCTGAGATACTAAACAGCATCAGTGCTATTGACAAAATTACTAATTGAGAGTTTCTGAGCTGCTGTTTTTTGTTCTTCACTATGTCATACTACCCATATGTTAGTGTTCTGCGATGTTATTTGCCATGTTTCTACCTATGTATTTTTGCCCCTCCTGCTTGAACCCAGTTTAGAGTGCGCAGTATTCTGCAAATAAATATATAAATTACACAGTGCTTGCTCCCTTACCCACTGTACTCTCTTTCTGTTTCTTAACGTTACGCCAACCATTTTCCAGTGCATAGCTCGTTGCGTTGTCCTGAGTTCATTTCGTTAGCCTCCACGTTTCTGCCCCATAGGTGAGTACCGGCAAGATGCAGTTGTTATGCCTTTTTCTGTTGAAGGATGTTGGCAAACTACCATTCTTGCTCTGCCAAATGCGCTCCACCCCGTTCTTATCTTCTAGTGATTTCACTTTCGAGATCCGGATTAGCGGTCACTACCTTGCCTAAGTAAACGTATTCATTACCATTTCAAGCGCCTCGCTGCCAATCGTAAACTGTTATTCCCTTCCGAGACTGTTGAACATTATTTTAGTTTTCGACATATCAATTCTTAGACCAACTGTTCTGCTCTTCCTATCTAAGTCATTTATCATGTTTTGCACTTCATCCCCTGAGTTCATTAGCAAGACAAGTCATCAGCGAATCGCAGATTACTAAGGTACTCGTCGTTAACCTTTATCCCCAACTATTCCCAAACCAAGCCTCCGATTACCACCAATAAACAGGCGGTGAATAGCATTAGAGAGATGGTGCCCCGCCTGCGACACCATTTGGGATTTTATTGCTGACTTCATGGAGGACTATGGCGGCTTTGAAGCCGCTATAGATTTTTACACTCTTTTTTGCATACGGCTCATCTACAACCTGACTCCGTAACGCCTGCTTGACTGCTGAGATTCTTATCGAGTCAAATGCTTTCTCATCATATAGGAAGGCTATATATAGAGGTTGCTTATACTCTGCGCATTTCTGCATTATCTGGCTGATAGTGTGAATTTGACCCATTGTCGAGTAGGCTTTACGAAAACCTGCCTGATCGTTTGGTTGATGGAAGTCTTAAGGTTTTCGTGACTCCGTTAGCAATAACCTTAGTAAATACCTTGTAGGCAACAGACCGTAAGCTGATCGGTCTCTGATTTTTCAAGTCCTTGACGTCCCCTTTTCTTGCGGATTGAGATGTTGTTCGCGTTCTTCCAAGCTTCCGGTACGCTCGAGGTCATAAGGCATTGCATTTACAAGGGTGGCTAGTTTATTTAACACAATCTTCACCAAGCCCCCCCCCCCCCCCCCCCTTCCTCCCGTCTTTCAACAGATTTGCTGCTACCTGATCCGCATCAGCTGGTTTCCCCCTTCGCATTGCTCCTAAGGCTTTCTTTACTTCCTTTTCGTTACTGGAGAGATTCTTTTCTCAATTATGAAGTTTCAACTAACGCTCTATGCTTTCCTTCGCAGCCATAATTATTTTCCCTTATGTGTCCGGCTCTGTTGTCGAAGGCTATGGCGACCAATAACTAGCACGTACAAGATCTGAACCGGCAAACGCATCGTCGCTCGATGCGGTCCCAGGATGAACCAACGTTTTTCGGAGGCACTCAGAGCGTTGCCTGTACTCCCGCGCCCGCGTGTCGGGAGTAAAGAGGGAGGTGGGAGAGCACAGAATCCTCACCGCAGGTCCTGACCAGCGCCTGCGGCAGCGGCGCCAGGTCCCCTCCTCCTACTACTCCTCCCCCACCGGCGGCCTCCTCGTCCGCCTTATAGGGCGCGTCGGTGACGTCCTCGAAGTTGACGATGAACATGCAGATGTCGCCATCCTCGTTCCGGATGGGCGCCACCACCTGGCTGCACAGGAACTTGGACCCTGCGCCAGTGACGCGAAAGCATATACATACTCTCAGCCAAAAATGATAGGACAAACTCCGCCAGTTAGTCATTGCGAGGAGCGGTGACTCCGCGGAGAGAAACTAACTGTGAGTCATGTCCCTTTGTGGTCCACCCCTAAGGAAGTCATGGTTGCTCATTGGGGGACTAGTGGATGGGTGCTACTCCGCCAAAGGATTAACTGCGGTCAAAAGGACTAGCCCCTCTAGAAGTAGGTACTTTCTGGACCATGGAGTGCAGAGTCTCTGGAACGAACACTCGGGAACATGCAAACAGACATTGCAAGTGCAATGCGCACACACAGGCACAACTTACAACTGACTGTTCTTTCGAGCTGCTTATAAGTGCTCTCGAACTGCGGCAGTCTAGGGCACAGTAACAACACTTCACTCCTTTATGGGTAATTCTTGGCGCGATAGATTTTTGTTAAAACAGCATGAAAAAAAAAGCAAACGAGAAAATGGCATTTGTCTTTCGTCTTCTTCAGTTATTTTGTTTATTATTCTGGGTAACAGTATGCACGAAAACCTAGAAACAGCAGGGCCAGAGGCGTCGCTACTATGCACGCGAAAGACTTCCATCCACCGACTGTTACTGGACCACCTTCGACAGTACAATGTGTATCTACATTTGTGGACATTACTTTATGCCACAGGCACACTGTGGCAATAAAAAAAAGGGGGGGGGGGGGGGGTTCCATCCAACGGTTGTAATTCAAAGCCTCGTTGCGTATCGCGGAAAATGTTATAACAACGTTATTGAGGGCAATTAAAACCGAAGGCAACACTCGATCGATAACACAAAAGCGTACACAGTGCGAAAAGAACGATATGTAAATAACGAGGTGTACTATGAGGGTACCATATCAGCTACAACGTTTCTAGAGCTTTGGATTCTTCGTCCAAGAAGCGACAGGGCGAGAAGTCGGGGGTGAACGTTAGAATTAGCGGTATCACAGTTATATTTCTCGTAGTCACAGTGAGAGATTTCTAAACAAGGAAGTCGGCACTTCGAAAGTTGTAAGCTCCAGAAGTGTCAACATATATGCTTTTAAATACTTGTTTTCTGTGTTTTATTTTCTTTGATTCATAAAAGGCCAAGTTGTTCTTGTTCATTTATTCATCTTCAAGAAACTTCTGGCATCTAAATCCCTCACAGTGGATTGCCAGACT
This sequence comes from Amblyomma mixtum, assembly GCF_055824585.1. NCBI lineage: Eukaryota > Metazoa > Arthropoda > Arachnida > Ixodida > Ixodidae > Amblyomma > Amblyomma mixtum. The sequence continues at coordinate 38,568,128 of NC_143016.1, read as the reverse complement.
ACAAATATAAATATAGCAACGACCATTTTCACTTAAAGTGAAGACAACGCAGTAAGCTATGGAAAGGAAAATTATAGGGCAGAGCGGGTCACGGACAAATGCGGACTAATGACATCGTAGTCGAAATCAAAAAGAATAAATGGGCATGGGTAGGGCATGTATACTGCGAAAGCGAGGTAACCGATGGTCGCTAAGGGTAGCAGGGGTGGCACAAATTTAGCAGGGGGATGAGGTTAAGAAGTCCACGGGGATAGGGAGGCCACAGCGGGCAGAGGACAAATTTAATTGGAGTGATATAGAAGTAGCTTTTGCCCTGCAGTGGGTGTAGTCGGGTTAACGGTGATGATGATGATTTTTCTTGTAGTGGACCCTACTTTGTTACTCAGTGTTTGCCGACGAGCGTAGAGATATGAATTACCTAATAAACGCCGCTCCGTAATTACTCATTAGTGGAAACAAAACTTAGCAGGAATGCAAACGCATACGGTTAGGATTTCAGACAATAAAAATCGCAAAACTAGACCTTGGTTAACAAATTTCGTTATTACGGGTGGAGCGTAGCGGCTCTGATTTTGCACTGTACACTTTATCGTAAAGTGCAAAGTAGCAGGCTAGATATCAATCTTTCCGGCCGACATCTTTGCCTTCGTTTCAGTAAAATTATCTGTGTATCCACAATTTTTCAATGAGCGCTGCATCAGCAGTGAGGTATCTGGAAATTCAAGATGCAGTCATCGTTGTCTAAATGAGGAGCCGACGCCCCCCTCCCCTTCCCCCCCCCCCCCCTTCCCCCCTAATGACGCGGGTCCGAACTTGTGGCCTGGGCAGAGGGTAGTGGTAATGCGTCATTTACGGGGACGTTGCAAAGCACGCTCATGAGGCGGATACTGCGTGACTGGACTACTGTTTTGTGCGGCAGCACCTTTCTTCTAGCCAAGGAAACTAGAAAGCTGCAGAAACAAACGAAAAAAACATTCATTTATTCGTCGTTTTGGTTCTTTTCGGCACAGTTATGGCGCAAAACGGGATTATTCCGAGATCATTCTAAGAGAGACTTTTGTACCCTAATCGCCTCAAATCAAATAAAGAAAACGACTCGGATAATGATGACGAGGTACACGACGACAATGAGTACATGTGAGCTGTAGTTCAGCTTTACTACAATGGATACATAGGGCTTCAACTGCTGAAATGTCGCCACGTGTACATGCGCCGCGGGTGGTGAAAGAGTGATGAGAGAAATAAACAAAAACGAAAACTCACGGACAATAACTAATATTTGGTGTATTGTTAAATTTCAACATGTATCAAAGATGCCGGGTGCTGTTGTTCTGAATACAGATTTAGATCAATAGTACGAGGTACTACATACTGGCCCGGCTTTCATTGCAACGCATGCACTCGGAGTGTAACATGTTCCCTGAATGCGCGCAGGCTTAAAATTTACTAAAACGCTTGTACGGTTTTCAGACACTACATTATCACGATGTTCGAAAAACCTTGAAGGTAGCCATGTAAACAACCGCACTTTAAATTTGTCTCGAGCGAACGATACAAGTGCAGGCTCGCGGGACCCTGAGTAATGAATGCATTTAAACATTTGCGAGCGCCAAGTTTGAGTCGAGAAATAAATAGCCATTTTTGAGGACCAAGCAACGACTAAAAACTTTTCAGAACAAGAAACGCCATCAGCAACGGCTGTTTGGTCTTCGTGATAGGCATCTGCGAGCGGCGGCGCATCGAAATGCGAGTTGCATGTTTCGCGGGCTCGAACTTTATGGCGACATCCATGCTTCTTCACTGCAAGGAAGCCTTAAGTACACTGAAACGCGTGTCTGTGTCCCTTAACAGCGTTAGAGTTTTTTCGAAGACCAACTCTCTAGGTTGCGTTGCTGTTAATGTAAACACAGAGAGACAGGTGCTCGCCACCGGTGCTGCATACGCTCGCGGGGCGGTTGCTTGCAACAAGGGTAGCAAGAAAACTGCGTGCCGATATGGTGTGCCTGTATGCGAACGACACGGCGGACTTTTTTTGACAACGTCGGCGAAAGGCGGGAAAAGGGCCATTAGCGCGCAAGCGAGCGTGTACAAGAGCACAGCACCGAGTCGCGGGCTGCGCTATAGGCGGGGCAAGCATTCACGCTTCGAAGAACGCCCTCAAGTGAGGGACCAACCGTCTCGCAAACGAGGCCCGCGAGCCCATGCGCGGGGAGGGAATATTCCGCTACGCAAGCAACCTCGCTAACGGGCCGGCGTCGAGCTGCAAGCGATGCTGAAGGCGAAAGAGTGGGCCCTGATAACGAACGAGGCAGTCCGGCAGACCAAAACCAAGAAGCGGGAAAGGCCAGTGGAACAGAGCAGAAAGCCAAATTGGTTACGTGCGCTCACTGGGCGGCATTCCTCTGACCCCGCACTGCCGATGGCACCCGCATGAAGTTGGCTCCGAGTGGGACTGGCGACATAAAGTAAAGAAAGGACAAGATTCTGAGTGCGCGAGAGAGTAAAATGGACGTGTTTTCGCGCTGCACATAGTTAGGGAGAAATATCCTACGCGCGTTTCTTTTTCAGGCAAGTTGCATCGGAAACGTGAATTCCCCCCCCCCCCCCCCCCCCCCCCCCCCCCCCCCCTTCTTCCCCGCTCGCATTTCTTTCCGGTGGCCCAACAACACAATGTAGTCGAGCATCCGCCGCGGCTCGCTATCTTGCTCCGAGATGCAGAGGTCACAGAGATGCGGCGCGAAAGAAAACGATTTTAGCGCAACGCTCGCGCGCAACTAGAGACGAATATGAAGTCAACGCCGAACCTTCCCGTGCAGCAGGCTCGCGCCACCTGAACTCTCAGATTGTTTTCTTTTACGCATTGGGTGCAGTTTATGGGATCGCCCACGGCGGGACCGACAGGCGAATCGCCAAAAGAGAAGGGAAAAAACTGCCACAGTTTACGTTTGTGTCGTAACGCGCGAAACTCAGCCAAAGCTGTGCCCGCGCGTGTATGCGCTCCCATTCTGCAGCATGGACTTCAGGTGTAGCACAGGGTCAAGCGTTTACGTTTGCTCCAACATGCTCGACACTCTGCAGCCTCGGCGAGCATAGTAGCGCGATGTCCTTGTATGGGGCGAGAATAGCAACAAACCGCGCTACGCCGCACCGTATGCAGGCCACCTCACGTGATGTGCGACACTAGACCTCCTTACTGCGTCGCTCGTCTTTTGGCGGCGCGGCGGCAGCGCCCCTATAGCGGTGGCTACGCGAAACAGACCTCCTGTCACGGTCGGACTGGAGCGGCGGCTGCGCGCAGGGGGTGTTTTCTGTCTGCCGCCGTTGCATGGTCTTGGCGCTGTCACCGTACTAGTGATGCAAAACTATCGGAAAATTGACTATCGATAGTGTAAAAAAACTATCGATAGCCCTACTATCGATAATCGATAGTAATACTATAGATTCTACTATCGATAGTAGAATCGATAGTATTACTATCGATAGTGTTGCTGTCGATAGTATTACTAGCGATAGTACCGCCATCGATAGCAAGACTATTGATAGTGAAACTGTCGATGGTAAGACTATTGATAGGAACAATATTGATATTACGCATTTGTTGGCCAGCGATATAACCGAAACATTTGCGTTACCTGATTGGTTTCACGGTCTCATGAGGCTTAAGGTTCCAAAAAGACTCACGCTATGAGGGATGCCGTAGTGGAGGTCTCCGGATAAATTTCGACCAGCTGTGATTCTTTAACGTGCACTGGGACAGTTCGGAAAAATACTTGGAACTGCATCCGATGAAAGAATAAACAGCACACGTTGTGCTGGCTTACACAACACTATCGTGCACTGCAGATGACGTCTTGCTGATGTAACCGCTGTAGAAATGCTTTTCGCACACATGCTTCGCAACTAGGACATTCGCACGCTAACCTTTTACCCAGCAACTTTATGTAGGGATTGTCTACAGAGCTCGGTGACTCGTAGGCCGCGAAAACGGGCGAGTCCTGTCAGTTACTCATACCATCACCTCTATACCAGACACTCGGGAAACGAAGTTTAGGATGCAGTGGATACGCCTGCTTGATTTTATAGACTCGATAGCACTACATATAACAAGTAGTATCGATACGGCTATCGATAGTACTATCAAAAGAACTATCGAAAGTACCATCGATAGTATTATCGATGCTACTATAGAAAGTACTAACTATCGACAGTACTATTGATAGTACTATCGATAGTCTTTTTACCATCGATAGTTTGATAGTGACTCACCTATCGATAGTATCGATAGTACTATCGATAGTTTTGCATCACTACACCGTACCCCTTTTTCACCCCTCCTCACCACTCCTCCGCGTACGGCCCAGTCGCTCGCGTGGGAAGCGGCTTAGTGCTTTTGCTGTGCGACCGCGTTTTTTGCGCACTGCAAATTAGCTTGAAAATACAAAGCCTGCTATGCCAGAGGCTGTAGCCTATACATGGCTTGTGCATTTTTTAAGTTGCGTGGGAAGCGCATTGGCGCTTTTGCTGTGCGACTGCGTTTTGTAACGCACTGCTGCTTAGCTTCAAACTATGAAGGCTCGGATGCCAGAGTCTGCAGACCTGCACATGTGTTGTGCCTTCACCAAGTTGTGCTTTTTTTTAATCATTCGCAAGCAGGAATACGGCCACAATTAGGTTTATTCTCGTCAATGAGATGTATCAAATTTGTGGAGTGCTCGGAGCACACAGTGATCATTTTTGCTGCTATTCCTATATTAGGATCGCACGAAATAAGACAGGCGTGCAACAAGGCATCATGGTGGCGCCATTTTTTTTTTCGTTCTTTTTTGCTGAACAGCCGGAAACGACTGAAAATCTCCGGCAGAAAGTGACGGTAAGTTGCTTCGGAGGTACATTACAAGGCTGGCTTTTAAAACTAAACGCTCAGTAGCAGTAAGTGAACTCGGAACCAAGATGTTTCTGGCACACCAACAAGTAAGCAAACCATGCTCCAAGCTGCAAAGAAAAATAAATCTGCCCAGATTTTTTTGTAGGAACCGTTTATTTCCAGTATGCGCACTATTTTAGGCAATAGCATGTGCACTTAACTGCACTTGTCCTTACCTAAAATTTCGCGGTCGTTTGAAAGCACCTCCCTTTGTTCTTTGCAGCCGCAAATTCAAATTTAACACTGCTTTCTGCAAAGCATAACTGCTTGCTAGTTATACTCTGTTCTGACTTTTTGCGGCCGCGTCATACCATTTCGAATAATCTTGCAAACAAAATGCATTGCTAACATCAAAAGCTGTCAAAAAAAAAAATAACAGTTTTCTGCAATCTAAAGCAGCTCCAGTCCACCTCACAGACATGCTACAACCTGGTTATGACTAGATGCGCACAAAAATAAAATGAGGCATTGCGATGATTATACCGTAACACATGCCACGCGGTTTACTAAAACATGAAAACGCACCGTAGAGGTCAACGGTTGCTTGGTAATAGTCCAAATTTCTTTTCGATAAATATATAAGAGGAATACTTCCGTCATTCGATAAATAAATGTGCATACGCCGTAAATTGAATATACATGGAGCGCAAAAAAAATGCTCTTCAGATTTCTTTAAATCACTGCCGACCCACCTCTTCCGACTCGTACTGCAGCTCCTCATGCTTGGAATAATCTCCAGCTATTCGTGCTAGCACGCTTAAGCTCAATTTACTTATTAATAAATACGTCGAGAATATTATTCCGCGCTATTCATGCGGCATACTTCAAATGGAAATTCGGATAAATATAATACAAGACGTGAAGAGCAGGCATAAAACTCGCGAATCTTGAAATTGCGTTCCTTGCCCCTCGCAATCAGCCCTTGTCATTCCGGTCTGAGCCATCGCTGGCGGTTCGCCTGCAATGAGTATGTACTTTGCGGGGTCAGAACAGTAAATAAATCTATCGAGGTCCACCTCTTCCGTTGAAAGCCACAATACGCGCCCTATATTTTCTTACTTCTGTGAAACAGGAGGGCGATTTCTCTTCTTTGTTGTTTTAACACCAATACCTTCATATAAAGTATGTGTCTCTTCGTTGTTCATTACTAAGTAGCGCAGTACTTCGCCTGTTGTTTTTATTTATTACGTGACGCCACCTCTCGCGAAGTTGCGCGCGCAAGCTAGAAACCAGGCGCGCAGCACCCACCGTTACAGCGGAGAGCGGGCTTCGGAAAGGAGCCAGGGCGCGCGCATAGATGCACCTTAGAAGGAGTTAGGGGGCCTACATGTAGGCTCCCTAGAAGGAGTAGGGTCGTAGCGCCTCTACCGGCAACAGAGAGCGCAACTCTAATAGAGAAGCTCCCGGCGCTTGTGTCTGGCGCCAGCGTGCAGGCCGTAAAAAACCCCAACCGCCACCACTCGTGTCCGGCCATGCCTGTGTCGAAGCGCTCCGCACAGTTGGTTTGTGACGACTGAGCTTCGGCATAGTTTGAGTAGTGTGACGCCCAACCATGACGATCCGGTGAACGCAACACAAAACGCTGTCGCTGCAAGAGGGACAGAGGTCAGCAAGAAAACGATAACTACCCGCGCCTATGCCTAGACATGAACGCTGCATAAATAAACGGAATGAAAAGTATCTCCACGTCCATATCGCAATGAGTCGGCTCATAAACTGCCTTTCCGTGCTGAAGAAGGCAGACCGGTGAATTTTTATGCCCGTTCGTGTTTTTGTCCACCGCAGCAGCATGAACAGTCGCGACGAACACCCACATCCATGACGGCAACGGCACGTTCTGTGGTCATTTGGGATTCAGCTACCAAAGAAAATAGACAGCGGTATCGTCGTAAGAAGGTACTACATCATTAACTGTCAAGCGTACGAGATCCTGGCGGAAGGTGCACTCGCGTATATAGGCGACCGGCCGCCGTCATTAGGCAGCGACGACGCCGAAATATATATGAACAACCAGTATATCAATCAGCGCGTGATTTGAATTCAAATTTTTTTTTCTTCCACTCATCGCACACGTGCTCGGAGAAAGAAGTAGACTTGGCCAGGGAACACCAGCAGGAGCAGAAATCGAGGAGCACCTGTGCTCAGGCGCGCGCGAGGATGCCGTGCCAGAGATCAGACCTCGATGAGTTTCGTGCTCTCTCTCTCTCTCCCTTCTTCGCTTTCTCTCGCTCTCTTTCCCTCCCTTGGTATTCTTGGCTGGAAATAGCACGCGGGCGCGGATGCTGCACGCAGATGGGAATCGGAACCCGCGCGCGACGCTCGGAAAAGCAAACGGACCGGGCAAAACATAATGCGCGCGCTCGGCTGAGGAGCCAGTGTGGCAGCGAGGCATCCAAGAGAAACGAAGGATGCGGAGGCTGTGGAGTGCAGCGGCAACAACCATCACACGCATCTCTCTATCTCTCACCATCTTTCTGCATTCCTGCACCCCGGAGGCCTCTCGGTGAACTCCTTTCATTTAAACTGAAGCCAAAGTTAGAGTTCTCCCCCTTTTGTTTCTAGCTGTCCTCAGCACCTATTGCCAATCCGCATCAATATCCTACTGCAATTAGCGTAGCACGCACTATTGGGCGAGTTGGTTTGACGTTTTCTACGAGTAGGCGCTAAAATTAAACGGAAGACAGAGAGGAACATGCAAGAAAAATCTAGGCACACTAACAACTGATTTTAAGATCCTGTTCGTGCTCGACAACCGTGCGTCGCAGAATGTGCTGCCTTTTCTGACGGCCGCTACCATGCTCTTTTGCCAACGAACGCAATGAGCCAGACCTGCCACTTGACGTCGATATAATTCACGTTCTCGAGGTATTCTAATGTAACCTCAACACCAGTGCGTACTGAGAGCAATGACCGCAATTTACTGACAAGGTGCGAACGTCTCAGTTCGAATGAGTCTGCTCCCCGCCATGGAATAAGTTTGCGTGGATAGAACTGACTGCGGTTGCATCAGCTGTTTCTTCCGTAAGGCAGATTTTGTGACCAAAGGAACAACGGGGGCGCTGTCAGACGCGCACCCACGTTATCGCGTGCCGCGTGCACGCTTATTTCTGCACGCCGCACGCGTGCACAAATAAGCACGCAGCTAGCCCAAATTGACTTCGAAGAACCACACACTGACGAAAATAATAGTTCGCGAAGTACGAACACTCTCTTGTTGCCAGGAATATGCTGAGATGATGAAGAGGCCAACCTACAACTGGCTGCCGAGGAGGCTTCCACTGCGATTAGCCGCGTCCCTACAGCAGCTTGTGAGCAGCAGCGCTGTCGGTGAGGGTCATGTGACTGCTCTGGGAAGCTTGGAAAGCAACCGCAATAGGGTATATTTTAAATAAATACACGCGCATAATAGGTTTCCACTGTGTGACTTTCTATTCTTGGCTATACAATGGAAGCCCACTTAGTACGAATCTCGGATACAAAGAACGCAATCCGCGCAACTGTCAGGTTCGTTATGAGCAGACTCGACTGCAAATATGTGTCGTTATCCAGCCAGAGACGAAAACTACGATTGCACCACTCCTTATTTAATTAGCCTGGCATGTAACTGGCCGCTGAGAGTTTAGAAGCCGATGTGGTTTAGGCCGAGTTTAGCTCTAAGCTTTCTCCTCGATTAGTTCTCAGCATCTATAGCAGAAAATAAAAACTCAGAAGAGACTGACACTTCTCTGTTCGCTTCGATCCAGTGTTCTATTACACGTCTTCAATAGTTTACAGAACAGCAAAAGACAGTGTTTTTAATAAATGAAGTGCAGTAGAGCACACTGGAGAGCATTCGAGTCTGGTGGATCATTAGCGACCACTTGGTGCTTGACTTACGAAGCTGCTTTGTTAAATGCCGTGTGGTATACGCGCAACTACGATCATCTGCCAGAGATTTAGTATCAAAAGTTCTACTGAGCCATGTTAATCATCCCGCCCTCTCCTGCAGCATGACAGTTAATTCGTCGTAAGCAGGTTCTTCATGTTGACGGAAAAAGATGTAACAGCGCTGTGAAGATAGGACATGAGAGAACGAGACAGACAATTGCGCACGTGTCTTTCCTCGTTTTCTCATGTCCCATCTTCTCAGCGCTGTTACATCTTTTCCCGCCAAAATGTAAAACTAGCCCGTATTATCCGTCTTCTAAGTTCTTCACGTCATCAAGGTTTTCACTATGTTCGAACAAACTACACATTATAGGCGTCAAATAATATATACAGAGCGTCTGTTATTCATGTCCACGTCGTCTATTGAGCGCCTAATTTACGTATGAGAGCTGCGTCACGGCTAGCAGCAGAGCTTGGATAACAAAATAAAAAAACGTACAGTATTGGAAGCATTTATTCACGACATCAGCCTTGTTACTAGCTCAAGCACGATGCTCCTTCCGGGTGAAAAAAGTGCGCTGCTTTTGAGAAGAGCAAGGACAAGTGCTCTAATTAGACGCGTTCCTGACGAAGCTGCCCGTACCTGATACCGGTCACCGCTTGGCCGGCGCCCGGATATATTCGTCGGATAATTAATGTTGCAGAGGAAGATGTGAACAAGTAGGAAAGGCAGGAAGGTAAGTAGCAGGGGCGTAGTAGGGGCTTCAGCCCCCCCCCGAAATTTTTTCGAACTGTCACCTACCGCAGCATGGCCCAAGTACATATCTCGACTTCTGCTATCATAGTTTTGTTCTTGCCTGGATCGTCTGTCTTTCCTTGTGTAACGTTTACTATCTGTGATTGCGCAAGATGTTCATTTGCCTTGTTTGACCCATTATATACAGTGACGTTCGCTTAAATACGTAGATTTAATGGAGACATACGTGTATTTAAATATCATGTTGCGAGGTTTTGTGAATACATACAGTGACTCTTTTCAGTGACACTTTTTTGCTCCTTTATTAAGTTGTATCTTGGCATTTCTAATACCCCATTTTATCTTCGAATTCTGATTAATATTTTGCAGAACTCCTCGTTTATACATATGCTCGCTGTTTCGACTAAAATTTCGGTGGAATTACTCGCAATGCATAACCGGTGACAGCTGCTGCTGCGCAGTACACTGGTACGAAGGACAGCGTCATTGAGATTTTTCCCTGGCTGTTGTATATGTACAAAAATGTAAAGGCTCTTGAACGACAAAGATTCATTAAAATATTTTTCCTCTACTTGCTCATTTCATATGGCCTTTACGTTTTTGGTATCAGCGGCATTCACTGCTTCGCTGATTTCGGACTGATATAGTTCTAGGCTTCGTGTGATATTTATTAAATACCCAAAAACACGGAAGCATTGGCATCAGTTATGTCTGGCACGATTTGTAAGACATACGAATACATTCTTTTATTTTAAAAAAATACATATTTCACTTGTCTGCACAGTGCGTAGCGTCATCTAGTACACAATGAGATTGCCAATGGTAGTGTATTTATTATTCTTGCGTTTGATCCTTGCACAAACTCTATGAAGAGGCCGCGCTGCAACATAAGCCCCCTCCCCCCTTCCCCCCTCCCCCTCGAAGAAAATTTCTGGCTAGGCCACTGGTAAGTAGAATGCAAATCTGGTCACATCACGCTTGCTGCTCTATACTAGAAGGTGGTAAAGAACGGATATAAAAGATAGGCCAAGAAAAGGTGGAGGGAAAAGTGAAAACAAAGTGGCGCCGCAGGAAAATACGAAATCCTTGCGCACGCAACCACATGGAGGCGCGGACGAAAAATTATTAAGGTGACGCAAGCTGTGAGTTATAACCTGCACTACAGAGTTGTACGCAGATTACGAACATGAGAGTTTCGGCTTTCAATAAAGGGGGCTTCATTTTCCACTGGTCAAAAAAAAAAAAAAAAAACTACACAATTTCGTCGCTGTCTTCTTGTAGAAACTAGGGATGGCTTAATATGGTTAAAGCTGTATCAAGGGCCTCTCATCCAGTAATGATGCAAGCTATCACATCGTCTCATTCCTTTCTGCTTCCAGTTCGCCATTAAAGCTAGTGTAAGCACATGAGCGAGGAATGTTAAACAGAAAAAAAAACACTTCGATCATATTTCATAACAAAACTTAGTGACATAATGATAGGAAAAGAAATTTGTTTAGCCATGAATATTTTACTGCACAAAAACGAACAAACTCAGCTTTTCTAAAGTAAAAGTACTGCATTTAAAGACCATGAACAGGTTAACATACCTATTATATTGCGACTCGATCCTTTTCTCCCTTCGTAATTGGTTGAGGTAGGCGTTCGAACATCCTCATTATGACCGTGATCGGCTACCCGCTCGAGAAATGATATCAATAAATAAGAATCGAATGAAAGGAATAGGTATGCTGTACGAGCCAAGATTCTTTTTGCGTCATATACGTGTGTTCGCATTCCATTTTGAATGTCCCTCTGTGGCCCTAAGTCATCTCAGTGTCGACACCACAAGAAAGGAAAAGCCAAATTAAGGTACACTTATTTCAATTAGATAATTCCGAAATCGAAAAATCGCATTACTCGAAATCCGCAATGTGCCAAGTTCACGTGTGACGACGGTTGCATCGAGAACAAAAACAACAGCACTCCGACCGTTCGGATCAATTGCAGGCGCGAAATCAGCACAGAGAACAAAGGTTCCAGGTGTGCCGGCTGCAGGCCTCTAAGATGCATGGGCTCACGCACGTTCGAAGACTCGCGAACCAGTGGCTGTCACCGCGGCGCTGTCTTCTCGGCTTTCCGATGGGCCATTCCAGCACCACGTGTCAGCCTCCGGAGCGCTTCAAAATTGGCCGCCCCCAATGGACGCACGTCCCACTCACACGACCGCTGCTGGCGCCCGGGGATCGTGACCGAGAGAAAAGCAGGGGTCGAGCGCCGGAGCACGGACGGCGAGACGCAGAACATTTCAGGACGTCCGGAGCGAGGAACCAATCTCCTTCTTCTCCACTTCTCCCTCTCTGCGATAGCTCTCGCTTGCAGTCAGAGTTGCTGCCTTAGGCCTCGCGTCCCGAACACTCTCCCACTGCACTTCTCAATCAAGATATTCATGCTCTTCATCGACGGAGCGCACGGGAGCGGGGACTGACATTAGGCTGATTTTTGCTCCATTGGTTCTTCCGAGATGTCCCAGCCTCCTGAATCCCCACGCGCAGAACGAGAGGTGGAGTGAACTTCCGCCCCTCTGAGCACCGTTATTATGGGCACGCTCTTTTCTTTTTCTTCGCTTGGTGCGAATTTCAATTCAATTGGCGGTCGGGGTCGCAGAGGGACGAGACGTGCGTCCAAACAAATGCCCAACTGACTGCCCTCCGAAGCTGTAGCACTGATGAATTTGCGCTCTGGGGGGCGCGCGCAAATTTCGGCAGACGTGGGCATTTCCGAACCTTTGCTTGTACTACATGAGAAGATTCGCTCACGACGACCCGAAAAGCGAGACCATGTGCTTTGTGTAAGGCTACCTCGCTTGACCTAACTTGATATTCTGTCACATTCACTTGTCTAAAGGGCAACGTTCACATTACACGTAACACGCTTTTCAAAAAGCACATTAAAGGAGCGCTGAAAGGAGCTCTCAATAAAGCTGCGGTATTCATGGGATTTTAAAGACGCCGCTTCACGAATATCCTCCAACAAAATATTTTGAACGCGCTTTGTAGGAGCTGAGTTATCTGGCGTCATAATTTCAATTTCAGCGTCTTCAAGCCTTTTCCTCTCCTTTCGTCACTTTTTGCACGCTCAAAAGTCGGCGGTCCTCCACTGTCTGCCGAAGCGCGTGGGGATTCCTCGAGGGGAGGCAGGAGCTTCCTAACCAGCCAGAGTGGCTGACTGGCCAAGGCCATGGTAGTTGTGTGACACCTAAAAGAATATAACCAATAGCCATCTCTGAGCAGAATTACGGAGCAGTGTACGGCAGTGGAGGGCGCAAGCATGAAAAAGTCGCCGGAAAACACACGCCAACTTTCGCACGCAATGGTGTGTTCTCTGCTGCGTGTATAAATGCATTGTGTGGCTCAAGTGTCCATGACGAGAGAATGTAGTGACTGCGAGAGTTTATGTATACTCTACTCAGAAGGCGGAAGAAGCCTTTTTTAAGCGGTAGCATAAGCGCAGAGAGAGCCGTAACGCTATGTTAAAACTTCGAACACTGGACGAAAACATTGCGGACAGAAGAGAAGAGAAAAAACTCATCGCTACTCTGAACGCGCATTATTTTACGGCCCAACCCAAATAATGCTCAAAGCTACTCGCACACGAGCTTCACTCATTAACTCACTAAGTCACAAACTCATTCTCTTTCTCATACTCATTTATTTGTTCGTCCATTCATTATGAAACAGCAAAGAGATGTAGTGTACAGCTTCTGCAGTACTGCTTATTTCTTGTGCAGGACAGCAGAAAGAGCTACAATTCCTACAAGAATACACTGAAACCACGACTTCGTTCTGCGAAGCGAAGCCCATTTAGCAAGCCACAACGGCCGCAAGTGAGTCAAAGAGCTGCAGTCGAATACTGCAGCGCTGCGCAAACAGCTCTGCTGATTTCGCAGCGCACGCCCACTAAAGTTTTGAACGCTAGACTCGTCACTTGAAGCACTATCATTAGGACACCCATGTCGGAAAAACCAGTCCGTTCGTATGCCCGCCTGAAGCTTCGCTTGGCAGGTGGCAATGTGCAGAGAGAGAAATACTCCTCTCTCCAGGAAGAGGGAAAGCGAAGCCGAAGAGAGGGTGGGAGGCGATGGGTGGGGGAGAGTGGAGAGCGGGGTACGGCGCGTTACACGGTGATTGACGGCCTGGATCACGCCACCCGCTCGCAGGGCCTGAACCCTTAAGTCAGCTGCTGCTCCGTCCGGCGGGAACACTATGCTAACGCAAACTGTGCCGCGTCAATAGCATTGGCCGTCAGTGATTTTTTGTTTGATGGATCGATGCCCATTAGCCGATAATTTGGCTTCCAATTCGCTCAGTACTCCTCTCATTGAACCATTTGAGTTTATGCCCTCATCACTGGTTTGTTTTTGGAAATGAGGACAGCGGCGTATTTTTGAAGTAATTCTGAATCCCTCGAGAATTTTTTTTCTCTAATCATCTATCATCGCCCTGCACAGGAAAACAAGAAGCGAACCCTGAGCAGATCCTTCCTCCAGCCGTCGTCTCAATGAGGGCATTTGTCGCCGGAACAGAGAGAGCCGTTCAACCTCACAGCGTTTTATAGACCAGCTGCTCCGGAGTAAAACACACATATAGGCCTGGCAACGAGGTCGCTGCAGGGTGCGCTGTCGCCTTTACGCCACTTGTCAAAGCGATGACACCGAAATTGGTGGGCTTCCGCTACTGTTCACTTTCGATTCTACAGAGCACATATCTTTTGACTTAATTTACTGTACCATGAGGGTGTCGCCATTTCTAGTTACTTTCCCTCATCTTTGTTGAAGCAACTGAGAAAAATAACAAAGCGTGCATTCACCCACCACTACCGCAGACTTCGACAGGGCTTTGACCAACTTGTATTTTTTTTTTTTTAAGATTATCTTCTGAGGGCATCGAAACCTGTAGCGAATATAACGCGGGCAGAACGCAAACGACACAGAAAATAAAAACGAGCTCATTCCAGAGCAAAGCCTTGAAATTTTTCTTCGTTTCATGAACCGATCTAAACGTGATGCGACTTGTTTACGGGAGAGGTTTGTGCTTACAGCGCTGTGTGAGGCCGGGCTTCTGAGAACAGTACGTAGCTTTTGATCTTTAAGCGAAAAGAAAGTAATGTGAATGAAAATGAATGCGTGAAAGTGATGCGTTCGAGTGATGTCTTCAAGAGTTTCGACACTCGTCTTTCGTACACTTATATTTCATTCAAGGAATTTTTTTCTTATTCACGGAATATGATAAGCCAAATTTGGCGAAACAGTAATTTTTACGGAGTTTTGGAAAATTTTAAGGGTCGAAGTCACATTTTTCTGAACTGATGGAGGTGTCCAGCTGCTACCGTGAAAAGGCGTCTGAAATAGGGATTTGGGGGCCTAACTGTGGAAGTTTTCGGTTACGGCATTGAGCATCACTTCTTTCGTAACGCCTAATATCATTCACTTCCTGCACTAGCTACCTTTCGAAAGAGCTTAGGCCAACCGGGTCTCTCTCTTATAGCATTAGCACAATGCCAAATTTCTAAGGTGAGGAGAATTTTCATCGTCCCCATTTCGTATCTGTAAAGAACGAGAAGTACTCGTAAAACTCGGAGATATGGCCTAAAACTAAAGTCGATGCCTGGCAAGTTTTGTGAAGGAACTGAAATACAGCGTTTACAAGATACTATTCAATGGTCAAAATGACTTGTTGGGGCTGCTGTACACCAGTGCTTAAGAGTCACCACCCATACAATTTCGCTGAGTCATCAGAGCCACTAAATGCGAAGTCTCTCTTCTGCGTACAGCCAGCAACAAGATACGCTTCGTTCGGCAGCGACCGCCTAATTTCTGGTACAGTCAGCAGCGAGCTATACACAGAATCATGTGTGCTGAAAGAGACGACAGCGTGTGACATATACAGCCACCACGCGCTCAAACGGTTTGGTCACCCTAGCTGTCAGATATGTGGCGCCTACCCTCACAACACGCCCACATATCGGACCCACCCACGTGCCATGCAGTCACCACACTACTGCCAACGCAGATCCTATGCCGACCCAGGTACCCGATTCTTGAAAGATCTGGGCCGCTAATCCCGCCGCACTCCACACAGTACTGTGGCCTGCTCGTTGCCCTTATCGCTCACGTCTTAACAGTCTGTAGGCAATACAAATGCTATAGACAGTCTATAGACAATATATAGACTTTTGGCCATATACTTCTAGTAGACTTTTTGCCTATATACAGTTTATAGACTATACATAGAAAAAAAATATATGTAGGAAAGCAATAGAGTCTATAAGAAGTTTATAGACTGTATATAGAGCATTTTTATAACGGTTGGGCAATGTGGGCTCCGACAACCGACTTGAGATGGCGACGCGGACCAGGATTCGGAAATAAAAGTTTCTCTCTCTCTCTCTCTCTCTCTCTCTCTCTCTCTCTCCCGAGCACGCGCGAGACATACGGTCTTTCCATGGGCATGTCATCACTGTGGCTTCTTCATTGGCCGCGCAGTGCGTAGATTCCTCAGAACGTTAACTGCACCCTTTCGAAAACCAATTGAGAGCGCCAGAATCTTGGAACAGGCCCTTTTTTTTCTGAGTGCAATCTCTGGACCATTGTATAAAAAAAAAAAATGAGGGGTTTTGAAAAAGAATGCAAGGAAATCTCAGCTTGGGCCTTCAACCAGTCGTTCTGCGCCTCAAAACTGCTCATTTAGGTTCTCTTGACTAAACCTTCGCGCTGGTACTGAGCATAAATATGCCTATTTCACATCTTCCGACGCAAAGCTCATTGACCTATCTATGAACCTCCCCATGCCACGTGGACATCAAATCATCCTCAGGGGCTCATTTTTTTCTCCGCACCACTCCTGGGAGTCTTTTCTTTTCCGTTACTGAAAGCCGTGTACGAACACCGGCTCCGCCAGCACCGGCTCATGTATTATTAATAAACCGATCTGGTCGCTTTGCACTCGTAATATGGCAGTGTCATTTTTGTTTTGTTTCTTTTTCTTTCTTTCTTTTTCGAGGGGGGGGGGGGGGTGACGTCATGGCGAACACCAGCCGCTGGGGTCCTAAACACACAATATTTGAGATGGATGAGCGGGGCCCGAGCGAAATCGAAATTATGTATCCGTCAACACGTCCACCCTTCGTTCGAGTCTATAGGCGACAGCCACACAAGTGTGAGGGCAGTACAAAAAAAAAAAAAAGATGAGAAACGGAGAGCGAAAGAAGCGGAAGCAGATAGGGGTGCCGCCTAGATTACGCACTGGCGCTTTCTTTCTAGCACATTCAGTACCATCGCTTATGATACTTCCGAAAGGCAGCTGGGACGCAGCATTCACATAAAAATCCGTATTTCAGTTTTCTCACTCTTCACGAGACTCTTATTTCATATAGCGGGTACCGAAGTATTACTGGAATTTTCCTCTGCAACCTTGTGCAATAACCTTTTTGATATGTGCATGCCAAACCGCACCGAATATCGTCTGGTGTCCAAGGTTTTCATTTTCAATGCGTACAATGCACTACACGGTCCCATTTCTACTTGGCCGGGTCTGGTCTGCTGCTTTCCACTCACCAGTGTCCGCTTATTTTTTTCCGGCCATCCGCGAGGGATCACGTGCGCTTGTATGAGGACACCGACCTTTTTGAACTGGCCAGCGCAGCCGTAAGCTCATGTATACAGGTAATTCTGCGATACATGGCCTTCACTGGGAGAACACAAAACCAACTGAGGTCTAAGATCGCACGAAGGACAAAAGGAACACCCATGCATTTAAAAGTATGCTGACAGCCTCAAGGAATACATCGCGAGCAGAAATGAGATACACCTCCCCCTCCTCGTGTTCTGAACCTTGCCGTTCTGCATGGGGGCGCTGCGCCGCCGGTCTCGACACGTGGAGTACGGGGAGTGTTACTTTTGCTCACGATAGTACGGACCTACTGCATAAAGGAGCACCCTATTGCATTTCATGCAATATCTAGTAATACGGGTGTAGCCCGGATTAGCCTGGAAGCTTTTTTGCTTTATTTCAAGCCGATAGTTAGTCGCTTTTTCTGGGCATCTCAAGTTTACAAAGGGATATACAGAGCTTTCCGTTTGTTCATTCAAAATTCTCTCTTTGTTTTAATCGCAATAGTATCAAATCACCTACTCGAAACAAGCTCACACCACAAGAGGAGCGCGGACTGAAGAAAAAATAAAAAAAAAACTCGCAGTGATTTATCGAGGGAGAGAAAGGCGATCCAACTACCTCTACGAGGCTGTCCGCGAGCTCTTCCGACACCATTTATATGCCGGAAGCGTTAGCTTTGTACTTGGCTGCACTCGATACAATTTTGAACACGTCGATACAACTTTGAAAACACAGCTGCGCGGAGACTGAGGCCATCGATTATCCTGAACAATATTGATTAAAATGCCGAATTAGGGATTCTACAGATACGAAGGCTTAAATACATTTGCGCTTTGAGACAATGAGCTGTGCTACCACAGTGGATTGAGCAAACTCGTTGTAATTGCAAGTTTCTCATTTCTTAATTGTATTCTATTCAGTTGTACGTACTTTTTCAGGTGAGTTTCCCTATCAACAAAAGACACTTTTGAGCATTGCCGTGTAAAATAAAAAGCCACATTTCAGAGCCAAATAAGCATGCTACCCTTTCTCGTATTTCTACGGTCGAAGAACGATGGCAATGCCACACACTCGGCAGGCAGGCAAGCAGTAACGTGCACGTGAAAGAGACAGAAAAAAGGGCAGGGCACTCACCGTCTTTGCGGTAGTAGAGCAGCTCGGTCTGCCGCTCGACCATGTTGTCGAGGGCATCGCGGAAGGCTGCCACGGCGTCCGGATCGGTCAGGGGCCCGTGCAGGAACTCGCAGAGGCACGAACGTTGCATCAGCTCGGCCCGCGTCCAGCCGACCAGCTCGCAGAAACCGTCGTTGCAGTAGATGATGGGCAGCGAGTCTACCAGGGCGTTGGCCACCAGGAACCGACGGTCTGCGACGGAGGAACAGGATTGAAAGCCACATGATTAATACGTCGTCGACAACGCCGCCGCTAAGCACTTCGGCGCTGGTAGCACGTTCCAATCTCACTCCTCTTTCCTGAAACGCTTGGCTCTAAGCTCAGAGCTGCTCAAAGTACCTCAAAGCTGCGCTCGCCCCAATCATGTCTACCTCTCTTTCTCAATGAGTGCAGGCCAAGGGTAGCGATCCATCTAGTTGGTTTTGCTTTTAATGTGCGATCTTCTGAGAGAATTCCTGCGTATCTCACACTCAGCATTCGAGGGCCTGCTTTGAACGTTTCTTGCACTATTTCTCTGTTCTTCGCTATAGGGGGTAAACTGTGGATTGGATGCCAATTCAACACCACTTCCACTCAATCTTAAAGTAGCTTAACATTCTCAGAAGACCAGCACAAGAGTGCACAAGTAATTTTCAGTGAGAAGGCATGTACACGAGATAGCTGAACACCAAATTCCAGAAAATCAGACTAGCTCCAACTGCTGTAGTCTTCACCAAACCGGAGACCTGCTCCACGGAAACATAAACAGAATCTGAAAGAAGGTCGCTAGTATAAAGAATAACGGAAATAAAAGACAAATGCAACACTCAAAAGCCAAAAATGTTGAAGCTTGCCGATTTACAGTGTCGCTAAAAATGACGCAGCAAAAAGGAAATAAAAAAACGGAGGCGTACATTTTTTCACAAACGCGCAGATCCGCACCATAACGGTCGACTTCGCTCTAACGGGCGTCCTTCGCGCTGATACAACATTCCGCAGGCTTCTTTCGTTTTTTCACCCCCCCCCCCCCCCCCCCCCCCTCGGTGTGCCTGTTGAACCGTGGCAACTAAAGGCGCTTCGTTTGACGCGCTGCGCTGCATTTATAATTAAAACTCCTCGCTCACCTTTAATGGCCATAGAGGCAATGAACTTAGCCTAATTTTCTAGCCCATTTTACAACAGGCCTCTTCCTTGCTTACACGAAGCACCACGTCCCAGCAGTGCTATAATTCATGTTCGTCCTCTCAAGGTTTATTTTCTTTATTTTTTTCATCGCTTCGGTCTCCTTTGGTGGTGCGCCATATGTGCCATAAATGATGAAATCAATGGTCAGCGCCATCCAGAGCAATACACAGCTTGGCTACAACAAGACCATTCGCCAGTTGTTTTGATGGCATTGCAAATGCAGCTTGGCCAAACAGTGGCATGGCCAACGTGGTTTGGTGTGCAGAAGGTGGTGTCGAAAACGGCAGTTTTTCTGGTATTTCTCCTCAAAGAAGCCTAGCCCAATGAAAACCGGCTGGTGCCCAGCATCGCTGAGCATCCAACTCCGTACCTCCCGCGTACGTGGCGGATGCTCAAACCACTAGACCACCGGTGCAGTGCACGTTACCGATGTGATACGGTAACATGCACTAGCACGTGCACAATCTGTCATCCATGTTCCTTCCCAGCTGGCGATACCGTGTTTTTAAAAAATGGAACACTTATGACGGCCGCACCACTTAGGACCTGACAAGGGACCAGCGGAACACAAGCAGCAGGGCCGCAGTGAGACTGCAGGACTATGCATGTAAGGCGCGTGACTTATGTCTGTCCATTATCGCTCCGTGGCTGCCCCCAAGTACGCTATGAGAAGCTGCGAGACATCGGTGAAGGGATGTTTTTGTATAGTTGTTGCGCTGCGAACGGCTGACCGTGCGCAAAAAGTCCAGTAACAAGAACCAAGTGCAAGATTCACCTAATACGCCTGTCTATGATGATAATCGCAAGAAACAGTGCCACATCCCTGTAACTCTGCGCAGAGTCGTAACTACTACCTGCGTCGTAAAGAAAAGCTACAATGGCGCCAACTTACAAAGCCAAATGGCAAAAACTCAAGGGAGATGCAGTAATGCCCGAGACCCTTCGCCCCCTTCTCATGTCAGCGAATGCCAACGCCACTCTCTTGCGCCGTGCGCTGGAAACATCGAAAACGATGTCGCGATATCGTGACACATCACGCCCCCTTGGGAGTCCAGACGTAAGTAGCCATTACTATGTAAGGAGCTCATTCATTTACAGTTAATGTGCTATTTTCGGCAATATTTAAGTGCTGGCATGCTTAGGCTAGCCGCGCCATCGACACTGCACCGACCGGGCAACACAGCGCAGCTGCCGCATACATTTTTTTTGTGCTTTTTTTTGCATTCCAGGAAGCTTGACTCTAGGAGCTTATAAAATGCCCAATACGTAATTCAAACTCTCATTCAAAAAATATCCATTTTTTCTCAATAATTTGGCATTTTTTAAACTTGCAGCGTTCGTGCTGTCTGCAGTTCAACACAACAGTACGTGTTCCAGCTAAACATGTACGGCGGCTCCGCCTTGGAATACGAAGCAATTGAGAGTTTCGTGAAGAAATATGTTGGACAAGAAATATTTCGTTATTCATGGCTTTAGCTTCGGTTGCCGTTAACTTTTCGCGAGTCTTTCTTTCGTGTGGAGGCGCATTGCAGGTAGCGTCACTGAGGAAGTAATTCTCCACCATCCCACCGGCCATGCTTTATTTCTACAAAACATCAACCTCGCTTTCATATCGTCGCTGCTTCGAAAAGTGGGAGAGAATTGCTTGCACACGCGCACCATAAACAGCTGGTCGACAAAGAGCGCGTGGACTCTTTTTACACAAAAATATGTTCACAGGATGGAATACTTATGTCGTACGCCGCGACGCCGCTTCGCACATTTATCGAGCACACTCTCCCATAAGGACTCCACTGATCGAGTACGAGGAATGGAAATGACTACGTGACAAAGAGTGCAGCAAAGCCTGTCGTTAATACTCGCGCAAACACCCAAACGCGAAGGCGGCACAAAGATGCGAGAAGCCCTCCTCGTTGCCATCCATCGCGCATCTCGTTGCGGAACGGCATCAAAAAGGGCATAAATGACAGTTTCGCGTCATTCCGACAGCGCCTAACTGCCGCCGCTTCCAAGCAACGGTATCTAAAAAGCGCGTCAGCCACCTCTACAGCTACTCGTACGGACGACAGACCAGTGAGCAAAACAGAATTCCGCGGATATACACGCACTCCACGAGTGGCTCTCGTTCAGCGGGACTCGTCGCAACCACCGGTATTCATCGCTTAAGAGCGTATGCCTCGCGAAACGCCGGGGCAAAGAACGAGAGATGAATGCAGCAAAGTATACCGACATAATTCATGCGTTTATGCATAGGTGTACTATATATGTCGGGCAAAGACATCCGCGGAGTCAATATGCATGCTGAGCATTCCTTAAAGCCACTTTGATGACGCCGACACACGAAGGACTACATTGACGTAAATGCAAAAAAAAAGGAGGACAAAATGATATAAGAGTGATCCGCGTTAAAGGCGCCTATAGAGTAAGCTAATGGATGCGCACTGAGCCGACAGGGCAAAGCCGACGCTCGTATGAGGTATACATTCTTCATCACGCAGCTGTAAAGCTGCCGCCCGCTTTTCGTCACGCTGTTTCACGACACAAAGAAAGAAAGGTGGATATTGTACAGTGGGACATTAGTTGCCGAGAGGAATAAAGCAGGCTACTGCGCAACGGAAAACGAATACTGATGCAACGAAAGTTGGGAAACCTAACGCGCGTCACAGAAAGCGGATAGAAATTCTTTCGGGTGGGAGTTTCTAACTACTTTCCGCGATTTCGATACCGTGACTTCGATAAAACCAGCATAAATACGGTTGTCCTTTTGTCCTTGATGCGATCTCGAATTATTTTATTACAGTAACTCGGCTTTATTGCGAAAATCCCACGATCCTTGTGCATGTAACTAGCTGAAGTTTGCACAATTTTTGCGCCTATGTTTGCGTCCTCTCGTTCAGTACGAGCAGGGCGTTTGTTATAATTTTTTTATTCGCTTGGTGCTTTTTAACAACTTGTTTTTTTAAATTATTTCTGTTCTGTGCTTGAGCGTGGTTTCAGTGCGCTGGTGTACTACATTGTCAGGCATTCCTCTACCTTTAGATGCAGGATTCGAAACTGCTTGCTGTAGCTTCCAATAAAAAAAAATGAGATATAGCCAAGAAACACTTGGTATACCGGTTGCCGAAAGAGTCCGCCACCGAATACGCTCTCGACTGGTGACCGACTGCCACGCCTTTCCTCCCGTTCTTCTTTCCGGGAGCTCCCATGGAAGTCCTACCGAGGACAATCTTCTTATGACGTGCAAGCCTTATATTGCATTTAGCCGCCACGGTGGATCAGGGCTTATGGCACTCGGCTGCTGACCCGAAAGACGCGGCTTCGATCCCGGCCGTGGGAGTCGAATTCAGATGGAGGCGAAATTCTAGAAGCCTGCGTACTGTGCGATGTCAGTGCACGTTAAAGAATCCCAGGCAGTCGAAATTTCCGGAGCCCTTCACTACAGTGTCCCTCATAGCCTCGAGTCGCTTTGGGATGTAAAACCCTATAAAACCAAACCATATTGCACTTCGGCGCTAATAAGTAAACGCCGCATGGCAATTGTTCCGGACATTTAGGGACGAGAACGTTTGTCTGCGCCGCCACAGCTCAACGCTCCGATCACTGTCAGTCGATCCTATTGGCTCGCCCCGCCGCTACGTCACTCACGAGGTGTCGGCGCATCGGTTACAAAAGGGATCGCTGGGCCAAGGCAAAGAGAGACAGATGCGACGGCGCTCTGTCACGAAGACGAACACGACGCCAAACGGCAGCCGCACATCGGGAGAGCCGTTATCCTCGGCAGCGTACGGACCGGGTAAAAAAGCCGGCATACTGCTCTCACGGGCGTGTGCAAACAGCGCGGAAACAGCTCTCTTTATCTGTCGCTTTGAAGTCAGTTCAATTATTTAAGTTTTCTCCGAACTAGTTGCGCCATCTCGAATTCTTTAACATGTTTGCAATTTCAGTAGAGGAGCATTTTTTCCCCGTCCGATTGAAATGCCGCCACCGCCGCTGCAGTCGAGTAGGTAACAACCTCATTTTCAGACGAGCAGCGATTCAGCGGGTTAGTACCTTTTCAGTTTTTAATTTTTTTATAAATTTGAACGGCGCAAAGGACATGGACACAGGAAATACCGGGTGGATAGAAAAAGCGCCTACTAACAACTTTTGGTTGTAGAGTTGGTAGTAGGCACTCTTTCTACCCCCCCCCCCCCCCCCCCCCCCCGTATTTTCTATGTCTGCGTACTTTGCACCTTTCAAAGTTATAATATGAATCAACTTACAGCAAGTCTTACTTTCTTTATGTGTGAAAAACAGCCTCAAACACCTCGATTCAAACCACTTGTTATCTGGCATTTTCCACTGCCCTTAAAAAGAGCCTCAAAATTTTTTGAAAAGTTGGCTAGTGTTAACAAGTAGTTCTCTATCAGCCTACAGTACTGGGTATTTGTCTGAAGGCTTCCTAACCTCTTGGGGCAGTTCGAACTGAGCAGCGTGCATCTCGACTCGCGGCTGGGATCCGACACAGTGAGGATGTGCATGTATAATTTCGCACTCCTCTTCTGACCTGATCATACCACTCTTTTTCCCTTTCTCCCTCTTCCCCATTGCGGAGTAACAGGTCAAAGAATCATAGTTCAGGCTGCCAGCTCTGATTTCCTTTCTAATACAGATCTCTCTCCCTTCCTGTCTCCGCTTCAGGGCAAAGAAAGCCACTGCAGTGAGCTAGGTGCACGTCATGGAAAAATTGGCGGCGTTTCGCACAAAAGCGGCCTCCTATAATTAATACGGAAAGAAGGCCAAGTTGGTGAAAGTTCTTGATTGCCTTATTTTAACAAAACTTCTGTTTGGGGTAGATGGTGCATAGCTTATATTGAAATGAAATTTAAGCGCACACGAAAAACGCACACAAGAGGAGGATACACACAGGACAGGCGCTATCCTGTGTGTATCCTCCTCTTGTGTGCGTTTTTCGTGTGCGCTTAAATTTCATTTCAATATAAGCATGCACCATGTAGCCCAAACAAAGTTTTGGCCCTTCCCCATGGTTGCGCCTAGTATTTCCTTCGCACTACTTTTCAACGTGAGCGTTTGCTATATTGCAGCATTTCACCAACAGTGGAAAATAAAAAGAAAATAAAGCGGCTAATTGGGCACCTCAGTAGCAATCTTCATCAACTTTTTAGTATAAATGTATAAAGTTCCAACTCATAACAAGCACAACGACAAAGAAACTCAACGACAGCTTCGGAAGGCCATTTGACGACTCCTTACGTATCGCGCACAATGACATCAATGTGCGTGAATCATAACGAGTCATCAAGAAAAGTAATCCTTTCTTGAAAATCAGCTTCAGCGCGTCGTCGTTTTACAACTCCGAACAACCCGAGTTCTGCCAGTCTGTTCATCACGAAAGCTTGCTCGCACGAATAGTCAGCAAACAATTTCAGCTTAGGTATTCACTGTTTGATGCTTACCCTCTTGCACTACTCGAATCCTTTACACCTTAGTTTTCACGACACGCAACATGATGTGGCATGGGCACGACCTATCCCAAGAAACAGCACTTTGTACTCTTCCTATTCATTTCCTGGGTTCGATGTGAATTACAGTGAAATGGCCAGTGACCGTGAAACTCTGCTGTTTATATTTGACAACGTGGAACCCATTTGAAAAGGAGACCACGTCGCAAAGCCCAAATTCTGTCTGATATAAACTATTTTCAACGCTGGTATACCCGGTAGCAAGAAGACGTACTTGCAAAACCTCCCGCGCGCCAGTGCTACAAACATGAGCGGCAGCACAGACGGGGCGATTGCGACCTTTTACAGCAGTTTGGTTGATCCGTTGTCTCCTCTCAGCCGACCGGCATAAAAAAGTGTGCACAATCAATGGGTCTCTTCGACGACCCACCAGCCAGCAAGAGCGCCAGTTCAGAGGTGAACGCTTCATCCATGACACGATGTTACAACGACCATGACGGGCCGCATGAGGTAATAAAATATAAGAAATTAAGTTAAAACGTGAACTGCAGAAACGTGTCCAATGCGCGGCGCTCACCTTGCGCCCAGCTGGAAGACACAAGACGTGCGAGCGTGACGTGGCGACGGCGCCGGACCAGCGCCCGCTGCCTCCACTGGGGCAGCAGCCAGGACGCCATTGCTGATGGACACAGCTAAGCAGACCGTCTACATGGGGAGCTCATTGCGCAAGTACCGGGAAAACAGGCCGTTGACCTCGGTTGCGGACCTGGCATGTCTTTAGGGGCATCCGCTCTGATGAGGCCGTCTTGCGCAGAGACGCAGCACTCAAAAGAACACGCCGTCACCCGGTGCGGCAGGTCCGGCTTTGGTCGTCATGAACAGCTCAGAGGCGGAATTGTTCGTGGCACTTCAACGGAATCCCAGATCTCCATACCGAACAGGATGTTATCCGCTGCTAAGCAAAAGACTATAGCCGTTCTCGGTATTTTCTATTGTGAGTTACGTCTTCGCTAAACTAATACCACCACCGATAGTGCGGGCAACAATGCATCGTTCACCACACTCGCACTGAAGTTGGCCCAACATTGTTGTCGTCTTCTCCAGCCACGGCGTACACTCCAAAACATGTGCGCCTCCGAGGAATATTAAGATCATGCTTGCTGTACGAGCTTCAAAAGATGCGAGCGATGAGCGGATAAGTCAACACCATAACTTCTGAGGTCATTCACATTGATCCGCAAGCAAAAGGACCGGAGAACTCAAACTATTGAGGTCGAGGGTAAGTGCACCACTTACGCCCAGCACAAGTGATCCCATAACTATGGGCGCCCTTAACCATGACGATAGGTCTGGGAGCCAACCTGGCCCTCTTCCAGCGGCGCCGACTACCGACGTTTTGACATCGCTGCTATTAGCTCCAGCTTGGCTCAACGTCGCCGAGCTAGCGCGACGGCTCGGGTTAACGCAGCACCGATCACGGGCGCTGTCATCTGACGTCGTCACTAGCTGCTTCTTTATCAGCCAACACCAGGGGTGCCCTTCCCGCTTTCAAGCCCCTTCACATCCTTCTTCAGGATCTCCCGGTTGCCTGGATGCGGCCGTTGTCAGCCGGCGCAAGGCTTTCTCACAAAGACGGCGCAGCGGAATGGGCAGAGGAGATTCCCAGCGCAGCAACCCTCGTCGCGTGTCCATGGAAGCACACAAGCAGCAGCATCGAGCGTGCGGCATTCCGATCCGTCCTTTCCGCGGCAGATCCGATCTTCGATCGCGCTCCGTGCTCTTCCAGTCCGGCGAACAAGCCGCCAATAAGACGGAACGGCCGTGCCGATTTGTGGGGCACGCCACGATTCTCCTGCGCCCCCTCCGAGTCCTCGGTGAGGGCTGTCATTCCGGCTGCATCCGGCGGCGACAGGAGGCTACGGTGTTTGTAGGCCCGCTATGCCGCTGCAACCGCTTGTTCCAATGCCAGGCTTTCGCAGGTGTTGTTCGTCTCCTGGCCCGAAGACTCGCGCGGCTACGGCTTCTCCTCTGCTGCTTCTGCCGTCGCTGCCGTCGAAGCCGGTGCTGCTGTGGCGATGGGAGGAGGAATGAGGGAGGGCCGACTTTCGAAAAGCTCACAGGAGGCTCCATCGGCGCCGTGGCCGGAAATAACTCGGGCCGAAGAATTAAACGGCAACAACCATCATGCGGTGGCCGCAGGCTCCCGGCGGCGCAGGAAGCTGGTTATTTGCGCCGGCCGCCGTTTTGGAGAGCGGGCCTGCAGGCAGGCCGCCGCCGCTGCTGGCCAGTGTGTGGACGTTTACAAGTGCTGCCTGCGGAGCGCACGCGAGACCCCCCTTGAAACAACGTTGTATGCATGGTGCGCCTCGTGGCTGAGCAAACGCGATAAAACAGGCCCCAGAGCGGTGACCAGGCGCGGCTGCCCTGAGTCAACGGTCGGCGCTGCGAAAGGAAGACAGCCGCTTCTTGGCTGCTCCGCAATGCTCCGCTTTCTTTGTGTTCGGAGCAGGGTAGCTTCCACGCGCCACAAAATTGTTTGCACTCGGGTGTTTCTCGTAGCTTTGACGATGAAGTTGAAGCGGAAGATGAGGAAGGCATATGCGACAACGGAGCGTCCACTTAGTTCTACTCACTGAAGGGCCACGGTAGAAGAGGCAGAGGAACGAAGGAAGCGGCGGAACTGCTCTGTCTTCCGACATAGTAAGCTCGTCTATGTGGCTTCAGTTCCCCGAGCGTCACTTGTTCTCTCGCTCTGTCGAGAATAACACACACTTCAAAAGGGACACACTACGGATAGACCTAAATCATGTTGCATTGTTGACCGAGAAAGAAGCTCCAAACCCACTATTTGAGAAATATATGAGGTCGAGACTGTTGCCAGCTAGTGGTGGGGTTAGCTTTGCAGATTCTGCCAGCAATTGCTCCACCGTAGCAACAGTTCAATGCTGAATAAGGCTCACAAATCAGGCACATACCTGAGACCTGACTGACCTATATAGCTCTAAACACGATCACCTTTAACAGCTATAACAGCCAATAGTCAGCTTCTACTGTCACCATCTGGAGTCCAAATCTGAGTACTGGAGGAACTTGAAAAGAAGGCGTGAAGCCTCCTTTCTGCATGACTGATTTCCACTCGGGTAGACAATGTCCTGAAGGGAACTGTGAGGGGCTCCTGCATTCCTGAGCGATGCAAACAACACACACCTTTCCACGCTGTACACAGGGTAGCACATAATATAATGTCCTTTATCATCGCACACACCCCATGTGGAACACAGCGCATACGATGACAGATCCGCCTTATATATCTACGCAGGGGTACGAGCAGAGCCCGTGCGAATGCGATGTAATCTGGCCTGGGATTTTTTGAGTCCCTTGGCAACACATGGCTTGTGGGGTGAACTCCACAGGGTACTGAAATGGTTGAGCACCATTTCTCTGAAGAGTCTCTTGGCATCTTGAGGAACTTTTCTCGACTGTACGGTCTATATTCCTAACATGCGCGCTAAGAGCAGTTCTCCTTTGGCGGCAACGTGTTCGCTCGTAGTCGAACATTTAGAAAGAGAGTGTGCCCGCCATCTTCAAATTTTCACTGATGGTTCTAGGGATAAGGCCAGAGGAGCTAGCAAAACAGCTTTTCACATCCCTACGTCGAATACTACCTGTTCTGTACGATTTACTGAAGTCGTGCAATCCACAACGGCCGAAAGCGCTGCAATCGAGGCAGCTTTACGTAAGCTAGGGTTGTCCGGCTGAACATGTTGTGATCCTGACGGATTCGAAGTCCGCCCTTCAAAGCTTAGAGCATGAGTTTCCTACCGATGCCTTGTCTCTTAACTCTCTACGCACGGTGCATAATCTGCACACCAGAGGCTTCTCCATACGATTCCAATGGGTGCCCTCACATAAAGGTGCAATAGGCAACGAGGTGGCGGGCAGCCTCGCCCATAAAGCGTTGTCAGGTGAGAAATATTTGTCGGTGTAGTTTGTATTGAACCTACACGCATGAGACGAAAAATGTGGCCCAATTGCACGCGTGCACAACAGCAAACAGATAGTGTGACAGCGACGGGCGCTCTCTGCGAGCAAACTGAAAGATACGGACACAAAGTGAATCCCGTAAGACCCGCATAGCTTAGTAGCGCTCCAAGCGTCAGGCGACACATTGTGTGAAAGAGGATAAGAGTGTACCAGCCTTGGCAGTGAGAAACTGTGCTCCCTGTTTTTTCCCAACAAACAACCCGCAAAATACAGCCGCGTGGTACAGTACCCGCCTTGCATTAAAAAGGGTGCTGGAAATTCACCGGATTATGCAACAAATGCAAAAACTCCCCTCCCTCCCTCCCTCCCTCCCTCCCTCCCTCCCTCCCTCCCTCACTCCCTCCCTCCCTCCCTCCCTCCCTCCCTTCCATTCCAGACGCCTGTCCTGTTGTAGTTTTGTGCCTCTCTCGTCCTTGATCCCTTCGCTCCATCCTGACACCATCCTCCTTCCTCCTCCACTCAGTTGCACGGCTTTACTGAAGGAGGAGTGATTGTAAAAGCGCCACCTGCAGGTCCCTCTCAACAAGACGATGCTATCACAGACGGGCAGGAAATCGTGGCGTTTAAAAATCCTCAGATCCTAGATCACATGACGCGCACGACAGTATTTTCTACGGCAGTCCAGTTTAGGCATATTTGTTCGTAATATGCTCAACATGAACATTCCACGTCAGGTCAGAAGCTAATTGCACTCCTCGATATTTAATTGACGACACATGTTCAATGGCATCCTTTCTGATTAAGTCGGTATACTGAAGGACTTGTCGTTTTGTAGTTAACATCAGCGCTTTAATTTTTTTTCAGTTTTAAATGCATGAGCCACCTTGTATGCCAACAAGAAATAGCATTCAAGTCATTTCACAAAGCGTTGAAATCATGAAGGCTGCTAACGGGACCGAATAGCACACAGTCGTCTCCAAGCAATCGAACATTATAGTTGATTTCTAATTTAAGTAATTTATGTAAACGAGAAACAGCGCCTTGGGATATGCCTGTTTTTGCTGTGACATGAGCGGAGACGGTTTCATCAAGAATAATAGATTGAGTGCGATTTTAACGTACAATTTTGGTTCAACTGATGACATCAGAAGACAAATTAAATTTAGTCAGCTTGCCAATAAAAATGGCATCTATGGGCCGAGACGAATGAAAAAAAAAAGCAATGTATCAATAATAATTCGAACTGCGACTCACACGAACTCCCACGTTATAATCCATGTTGAATACAAAAGACGGGGTAAAAATGAATAGAAAATTGCACAATATAGCATTGTATTTTCTAGAAGCTTGCAAGAGACACAAGAGAGCTATACGGTCCTGTAATTATAAGGAGAATTTTTATCTACAGATTTAAAAGCAGGGATGATATGAGCAACGTTCCAGTCTTCTGGGAAATTACCATTCTGAGAGAGACTTGAAATAATTTGCACAGCAGAGCCCCAGATACATGCTTGGTTGGCTTTAGGAGTTTTGTAGAGATACTGTCTGGCTCTGAACTAGAGTTCAAAGGCTGAATTCAATCAAGCCAATCAAGTAACCAAGAAATCAACTTGTCACTTAAAAATCCCATCAGCTGTGCTGGCAAATCCATCGATTCGTGAATGAGTTGATCATCCAGTCGATTAATCAGCGGTCCAAGTAATCAAATCGCGGCCCGCATTAACTGTTCTGAATGTAGTTGATGAAAAGTAACTGAATGCCGTTACTTCCCTTTACACGTGGCTTATCACTTTACGAAGTTGCTTGCACTGCATGGCTGGTCGATGTGTTGTTGTAATAAAGGGAGTGTAGAGTAGCTTAACGTCTCGAACCTGCACGCTGATTATGAATGAGGCCGCAATGGAGAGTTCCAGATTATTCTCGACCGTCTGTGGTTTATTAGCATACCCTTGCATCGGACGGCACGTGGACACTTTTTCTAAATACAATTTCTCACATTGGGGAAATAATGGTGAATGGGGACACTTCGTCACGTACTCGTGGCATTTCGCCAGCCATTTCAACAAACCGTCCTTTATTGTTTGCATTTTCTGACTCAATAAACGCGCATCCGTTCATTATTCAGCGTCGCAAACCCCAGTGTTTCTACGCTTTCCCTTTGTTTTCCTCCAGAGAGACACAGTCACGTACATTTCGTAAGCAAGTCGCAATGGGCGTCTAATAAGAAGGGGACGTGGCTTTCCCGGGCGGCTGCTTATAACCGTCGCCGCCCTCGTTCGGCCAGCGCAACACGAACCCCCTCATCTCGGTACAGGTAAGAGAGCTTGTATTCGGGCCACGCAGCCAGCAGTGGCGGCAGCACACAGCGGGTCAATTACGTCGAGAGACCCGCGCTCGGGGCACGCGCCAGGCAAACGATGCCGAAAGCCACCCAGGCGCTATTGTAGGAATCGACTAACAAACAGAACGATGGCTCCTGGTCTAGGTGCGCCTTGGCCGAAATGCACCTCGGAAAGAGGAACGCGATAAAACATCGGAACTACTGGCATGCAGTATAACGCGAAGGCAAGACCGACTAGTCGATGAAACATTGTAATCTGCTGAATTCCTGGCTGTTTACCATACTTCGACACAACTGATATCCTGAAGTCGAGGGTTGGACGGAAACCCGTCTGGTCGGGGGTGTACATGAAGAAGAAGGCAGAACACCGACCAAAATAACAATGAACACTTTAAACGACGTTTCGGCTCCCACACGGGAGCCTTGTTCACAAAAAGGTACAGACGTGAAAGGCTGGCTATTTATGCTTTAAAATGTGCCCTAGGCAGCGGGCGTATGCACTAGGAAGTGCCCCGTCAGTGCGATTAAGAGTGTGGTCGGTTGTCTGAATGATTAATGATTCCAGATATAGGCGGCTCTCGTGAACGTGAAAGACTGCCTGCCAAAGGAAAAGTTTCCGGGCGTAGTGTACAGTATACCGTGTAGAGACTGTCACTATGTGTATGTGGGTGAAAGTGGAAATTTTGTTAAAAGATTGAAACAACACCAGTATGATGTTGAAAACAAGAAAGCTTCGTCAAATGCACTCGCCGAACATTCCGAAAGCAGGCAGCATGACATAGATTGGAGCAATGCGCGCATTTTAAAAACCGAAAAGAATCTCAAAAGCCGCCTATATCTGGAATCATTAATCATTCAGACAACCGACCACACTCTTAATCGCACTGACGGGGCACTTCCTAGCGCATACGCCCGCTGCCTACGGCACATTTTAAAGCATAAATAGCCAGCCTTTCACGTCTGTACCTTTTTGTGAACAAGGCTCCCGTGTGGGAGCCGAAACGTCGTTTAAAGTGTTCATTGTTATTTTGGTCGGTGTTCTGCCTTCTTCTTCATAACTGATATCCTGCATAATCACCGGAATTCTACACCCGGATCATTCGTAACTCAAGAAAGAATGTGCTTAGGCCAGCCCACGGCGCCTTTAAAAGGCAAGAAGCGCTTGCTCTTTCACACCGCGAAGGGATGTTTGAATAACCTTTTCGTTACGTGGTTTCGTTCCGCCAATTATGCTTTGTGCATGACATTCCGGACAACATTTTGTTTGTGAATCAGCGCACGCCTCTTGCTCCTTCACACTGTCTCCAGGTAAATTGGTAAATTGCTTTTTGAGGCAAGGAAATGACGCAGTATCTGCCTCGCACAACTCGGTGGACACCTGAACCGCGCCGTAAGGGAAGGGAGGAAGGTGGGACTGAGAGAAGAAGGAAGGAAGGGGTGCCGTAGTGGAAGGGCTCCGGAATAATTTCGACCACCTAGGGGTCTTTAACGTGTTCTGACATCGCACACCACACGGGTGCCTTTTGCGTTTCGCCTCCATCAAAACACTGCCACTACGGTCGGGTTTGAACCCGGGTACTCCGGCTCAGTATCACAGCACCCTAACCACTAAGCCACTGCGGCGGGTCGATTTCGGTACGAATATTTCGGTACGATTTCGGTACGAAAAAAAATGAAACACTCCGTTATAGTTTAAGCGACGGTTGGCTTTTATTGCGACAGCAATACTAGTCCAATTACGAGAAAAGCCGCCTGCGTGTCTGTGTACTCGCATATTGGAAACAAAATCCCAGAAATGGCAAGAGAAAATGGGTGACGTCATCAGCGCCCTTTTGACGCATACAGCAAGCCACGCTCCGCCATTTCAGACAATCTTATGCATGTGCTTCTATATATGCTCGCCACTGGCCGACCTTCACGTGTAGCCAGTTTTCCCGACAATTTATAGGATTGTCGTATAGAATAGGATTGTGGTATAGGATTGTCTGAAGTGGCGGTGCTCGGCTTGCTGTGTGCGTCATAAGGACGCTTGATGACGTCACCCTTTTTTTTTTTTTTGCCATCTCTAGGATTTTATTTCCAATATGCAAGTACACAGACACCAGCCGGCTTTTTCGTAATGGTATTAGTAATGTTTTCGCAATAAAAGGCAACAGTCGCTGAAGCCATAGGGGAATTTTTTATTTTTTTTAATGAGTGTGTTGATCGAAGTCGAAATTATTAGCGTGATGATACTTAGATAAAATCTAGTTTAGCAGAAAGAAAAATAAAAGACAACTAGGCACCACCGATGGCATCCACACACACAATCTCCGCATGTCGCGTATTGTGCTTTACCAATTGACCTACGCGGTGGCTGATCAAGTTTTACTTTCTGGTATATTTTCGCTGCGTGTAGCCCAGTTTTGAGAGTGTTCACTAGCGCTGCCCAATAGCGGCGGATGTGGAACGCCCAGTAATGCCCCAGGTGTCACGCAAACGTGCATGAAACTTGAAGTGGCACAGGCCCATTGTTATTGGGTGTCCGCTTTTTCGCCTCAAAGGAGGCCTTCGTCATGAAAATGAGCTCAAAACACCCGTGCGCAGCGTAAATAACTACAATCGATTTTGTACCAGCTTGTCTCGGTCTCGGTCGGCGTAAGCGTTGAAGAGCCCCTTAACGTCACGGTAGACCAGCCAACATGGACGTCTGCATTTTTGAAGACGTCGGCGGCGAGCGCTGGTTGTTGTTGTGAGCAACCACTGAGTTCGGTGAAGTCAACATGATTTGGGCAAGCGCACTTTGACGTCACTCGATGCGGGTGGAAATGCCGAGCAGCTCCTCGGGCAACATTTTAAATTATTTTTCATTACGTTGCACTCAGTGCCTGCGACTGGAATTTCTATCTCCTTAATCCAACAAAAAAAATTTGAGTCTGTACCCCTTTAACCAACTACATTTCAAGCGTGCTTCCAATACGGATCGCATATTGATCTAATTTCTATTCCGAATTAGAATTCTGGCATCCAAGTTTAGTGCGAATTCAAGGGGGAACAAAACGGGAATCGTTGGCGTATTATCACACATGCAACGGATCGAGTGTAAGTTGAACATGAATCGTCATTAACAAAAAAAAAAGCGAATCGAGTGTATCTAAACGAACCAAAGTGAGTGACTTTCCAATAGAATGACTGGTTTCCAAATGCTTTTCCACACCCGTTAATTGCTTAAGAGTCACCGCACCCGCGCATAAGCTTATGGGCCGTTCACCCCTGTTAAGGAGAGGATTTCAACTGAACTTCGCAGTAATGATGTTTTAGTACGTCGGGGTCCTGTATAACGCGTGAGAGGCCATGTAACCACTTAAATGAGCTGTGCTTGTAGAGCGATTTGAATTAATTGATTTCCAGGAACATTCGACGTCAAAGATAACAATGTGATGGTATTTTACGACGAAGATGGGTTGATAAGCCAACTTCTTGATATCTAAAGTAACAGTAGCAACCACTATCTATTGACACGCATGTGTATGTAAAGACTGGGCGGTTTATACCAGAGCACATTGTTAGCAAGCCTTTTATAAGCTACGTTTCTTCTACAGTCGCCCATTCTCAACTCTCCATGTTAAATCGTTGCCATGCCACGCTGGGCAGTCTACATGCATTTGTACGGCCTTTTCCTAGCTTTAAAAGAAATCCAATATCTACGAAACCACGACCTGGCTGCGATCACTGCGGAGGACACATCTAGAGTGTCTCATAAGCTCTGATACCTGGCGCACAACAAACCAACGTGTCATAAGAAGAAGCTGCGCTTTCAAATGCCCTTGTATTGAAAAACAATTTCAAGCACGCCTGCATCTAAAGGTAATCTCTTCCTTTTATCCGAAGAGCCGTGCATCTAAGGAGGCTTCTTTGTTCGCGGTTCCTGCATACTGATTAAAGTTGTATAAGTCTGCAATATAGGGGGAGTCAAGATTCACGAACCCGAAAAAATATTCGTTAAAATGGACCTGAACCTTCCATGATTGGTTTTCTGCCCGGAATTGTTTTCCACGGCTCAGGAAAGCTCAAAATATTCTGTCGGAGATCAAAGGCCGTCTTCGGTGCTCAGAATGAGAATTCTTGCACGTCTGATAACCCCGCTATAAGCAAAAATAAAATATTCACTTGAATATACAGCATAATATGTGCGATGTTTCAGCGAAGAATTTCATTGTTACTTTAGACAAGCATTTTGAGGTAGAAACGTGGCTTCTTTGACATGGTCGTGTAAATGGTCGAGGAAGTTAGAAAACAAGCCATCAGTTTAATTTATTAAAGTTGTTCACCGAAACCGGATATTGGGGCTATTACAGTTAGCCCCGTCATTGTAATTAGTTTTGAAGTGAAGTTGAAGTTGAAAGTTTATTGAGGAATTCAATCAAAGTTACAATTGTATACAGCGAGAGGTCCCATGGTACATTAGTTTTTAGGTTTTGAAAATGCGGCACCTTAAAATTTGGTTACAAGTAGTTCCACCCTCCGGAAGCGTGATACCGAAATTGAAAGGCCGAAAAGTGCACGGAGCCGCACCCAACAATCAAACGTAGCTCGGGGTGTCAGGCGCTTTTCTGAAGCAGCTGAGATCGAGTAGCCACAGGCAGACCGCCGTCTGCTACCGACCCGCCAGGCGGCCATAAAGGTGATAAAAGATCATGATAATTCATTCAAATCAAATCTTTATTTACATCATCCAGATGTTAGGGGCGCAGACAAAAAGCTCTCACTGGAGCTTGATTGCGCGTCTGCGCCCCCGTACAAGGTTTCAAGGTTTGTTTAATTACATATATTGGCAGCAACTAACAAAACAATTGCGTTTGAGGAAAAATAAGCGAGACAAAACTAGTCCTCATCACCTACTAATTAAACCGTCTCTCGCTATCTGACACCCAAACACTGCTGATGCTAATATGTCCGGAGACCCAGTCTATTGTGTTGA
This sequence comes from Amblyomma mixtum, assembly GCF_055824585.1. Lineage (NCBI taxonomy): Eukaryota > Metazoa > Arthropoda > Arachnida > Ixodida > Ixodidae > Amblyomma > Amblyomma mixtum. Next base: position 38,531,844 of record NC_143016.1, on the reverse strand, counting down.
AAATCTACTTTTAAAACATACTTTTGGCATAGTACTAGTGAGCATTCAAAATGGTTTCGGGTGTGCCTCTGCACTTTAGAGCTCACTAGAAAGAAGGATGACGACTATGATGAGAGTTTTTCACTCTACAGGTATAACCGGACCACAAAGTGCACCCAAGCAACAAAAGTTTTGAAACATTCTACCAAGCAAAAATCTGAAAAGAACTTCAAAGTCTCTTAAGCGCTGTCATATCCTGTACTTGAGACTAAGTTGGTAATAGTCTGACCAGGTATGTGTAGAGAACGCGGAACAAGTCTAGTGTACTCTCAGCGCGCCAAGTCTCGACCGCCCGCCGACCAGCGGCATGCTCTGTTACACTAGCGTTCTTCTCAACTCGGCCAAGCACGCCCAAACCTCATCTCAGATACATAGCGGACACAGTCGGCATGGCGTTGCTCTCAGCTTAACCAACGCCGCAAAGCCAAAGCAACCGACGGGCCAAGGTACCTGGCTTCGTGGCTTTTCTCAGCGTTCCACCGAATCCTCCTCTATCAATATCTCGTTCTCCAGGTTCTGGGAGGTTTGAGCGGACCGACAAAGATTATTCTGACTAGTAGAACAGGCTCTTTCGTTCCACTTCATCCTCCGCTGTACGCCTGCGCTGCTGAGAAGTTGCGGCGGTTAAATTAACGAAAGTCAAGATCGCTAATCTCTCTCCTTAGAGAGCTTGCCCTCATTTCCGACCATGCGCACAAGCCACCGATCACTGCCCCCCCCCCCCCCCCCCCATACCCTATCCCACTCCTGTTCCACCTCTTCTCCACAAATAATGCAATCACACTAAAAGGTACGCGGAACTAATCAGCTTCGTCTAAACTATCAATACCAGGCGATCATCGGTAAAAGCGAAAATTTCCTGATTCTGCACTTCTTTGAGCGCCTGTGCGTAGGCGTGTGGCGTGCTTGCCTATGAGTGCGGACGTGAGTGTACGACCGTGTAAGTATGTGTACTGTTTGTTGCGTGTGTACGTGTGCGTTATGTGTATGCGTGTGCGTATGATTGTGCGTGCGTACACGCCAGTATGTGTGCGTAATGTGTGTCTGCTCTGTGTGCACGTGCGTGGCATAACACGCCATCTATTGAACGTGCCAGGTTTTTCAGAGAAGCCAACGACTCATTTATAATGGGTTTTTCATATAAAGAGAGGCCTTTTTAGGCATAGTAAAACCCGTGTTGGCGGATGTTAGAAATCAGCAGAATTATGTGAACCAGTAAAGTAATTCAGCAAATTCTTAAACTTTTTACTTATTTCGTATAGCCGCCTGACTGCAAATAGAGATTTGTAGCCGGCCGGCAGTACTACTCGCATCATTTGTTACAATTTCGAAAGCGCGATTACCTTCGCCGCTGTGGCTCAACAAATTTGGGCCATTTCTCGCGCCTTTCGAAAACTGCGTTCCGATGGTTTTCTCAAAACTCACACACAGTATCACAGTAAGCTCTTAGAGTTCTGGCGGGCTATTGAAAACCACGATTATTCACCTCTTCATTTTTTCTTCGACACGTCTAAATGATCCAGCGCATTTATTCTCTATAAAGCAAGTACAACGCTAAACACTGTTCAAAATGCTCTTTAGCAATCATAAGTGAGAAGCATTTGGTTACTTCTAGAAAGAGAAAACGCGCAAGCTTTTCACTGGGGCTAATAACTGTATCAATAATAAACTTCACACGTTCCTCTAGTAAAGCATGCCCCAATAGGATATCGTGTTCTTAGCTTCGCACCCGGAAGGAGTCATCATCTTTCTGCACCCTGCTCTCCCAATCTCCACTCAAAATTTCTTTGTAAAGCGCGCATCGTTCACGTACAACACAGTCAACGGAGAAGCCCGCTTTACAAGCCAGGCACACTGACGACGACAGCGCGGGAGGCAAGTGATCTGAATAGATGAATGAGGTTTCACACTATAATGTGATCGTCAAACACAGTTGCGTCAGTGCAGCTTCCGACAAGGTCGTTCTTTTGTGCCATTGCTGCTGAACGCATTGAAGGAGCTTTGTGTACTACTGGGCTGCTGCGCTCTAAGAGAAGCTAAATGCGGTTCTACAATATACACCAGCTTATTCGGACCGCTATAAAAGGCAGCCATTTCTAGCCTACGCACATCACCACCATTAAATTGTCGATACTACTTTTGGCACCATAACCTGGCACAAAAGCATGACGCTGCTTTAAGTGAAGCCACAGTCAGGCAAGCATTTCGGTAACAGAGACAGCGTTTCAAAAGGAAGTCTGCTCGAGTGTTCGATTAATTAATCAGCATGAAGCAAGAGCTTAGATAAGCGGATAAAAGCAGGAGCAAGACAGAGTAAACTGTTTTTGTTTTTGTTGCTTTTTTACGTGCGACGTAATGTACAGCTCGATGCAGTGCTTTTCAATTAGGTAAAAGTTTTTCTTGGAAAAGCTCAGTTGAAAAACTTTCCGCATTATTTAGAGCAGAAAAGGCGCGTTCGCTTTATTTCTAAGTAATGAAACTAGGCACAGCTTAGAGATTTTTAGTTTGTTTTCCTTTGCTTTTTCCGGCGTTTGAGAGTAGTGGTACGTGAGAGCATTGATCACCTACTACGTCGTTCCTATGTCGTTCGTTCAATAACGCAGTCTGTGGACTTAAGCCTCTGTGTTGGGCCACTGGCATTATTTTAGAGGCGTCCACACGTTTCATGATTCTTTGAGGGCTTTTCTGACGGCCATACCACAAGTCCCAGCGGAGGGAGCAGCAGTGTGTTCAGTCTGACTTTTCAAATTTTAGATTTATTGTTTTTATGAGGCCAAAGCAACAGCTGCGTTGTGAGAATGACCGACGTGAGAAGATTTAGCCACGCACAGACTTTCGTGCCCGACTGGGCAGCTCCATTCTTGTGTTCCTCAATAATGCACGCTTAAAGAGAATTTCACTCTTTATAGAGAAAAATAAAATGTGGATGACAGTGAACTAACCATGAGATGATAAGGATATACTTCGAGAAAAATGTTTTTGTATTCCTGTCATTGCTGAACAATTGACGCTACAGCGAGAACACCGTGCTGTTGTAACCCAAGTCTTCAAAAATGCATGGTCTAATGTTTCGTTCACTTCATACTCAAATGCTCACAATGCTCCAATAATGGAGCTTCAGCTAAAGCGAACATAAATAGGCGTCTACAAAAGCTGTCCTGCCTTTCTGCGAGGCAGTGAGTCGTCTTCCACTAATAGTCAGTTTTAAGATATGGTGCAAAGATAAAGCGAATAAGGAACAGTATTTAAACATGACTTTCTTGCTGCACGCTGTTCTACAAGGATTATTCACACTGATACCGGACGCCTCAATACCTTGGAAAAGAAAATTTCCTCTGCCCTTTCGATATCTACACCTCTTTTATCTTTGAGCAGGACTCAACAAAATCCCAATAAGAGGATCTCAAGCGTCCTTGCAAGTCCTAATGAGAAAACGTTGAAAACAGGCAAAACCGAATTATGTATGGTCCCGCGTGACGACATCGACTTCGCCGGCAAACAGGCATTGCACAACAAAGGCAGTCACATCTGCGACGCGTGAGATAAATACTTTTCTAGGCATTAGGCCTCGGAAACTAGTACCCAAGGTCAAGGTTCGCCCTCCGTTCCTCTGTGTTTCCGAAACGCAGCTAACATTTCCCAAGGTCTCCCGAGAAAGTGCGAAACCCGCTGTGCTCAGCGGGGATCTTAGAGTGCAGTGCGCACAGATTTCGCGGCGTCAACTTAGCCTCGCACTTAGGCAGTTCTCCTGCAGCGCGTCGGAATGCTCCAGCCAGTGCAACTGCGTAGATGGCGATCAGCGTGCGGTCGACGACCATCACGAGACCGCCGGCGGAGGCCTGAGTGCGCGGAGGCTAGGAGGGCGTAAACGCAGGCCTACACATTGGCGGGACAACAGAAGCGCCACTAACCGCTTCTCCCCTACGAGACATGGGACGCGAGGAAGGGCAATAGGATGTTGCTAGGTGCATGGGCCTGGTCCTAGCAATGGCTTCCTGACAACTAGCGACTGCCAGAATGATCAGTTCGGCCAGATGGTTCGCCACGAATTAGTACCCGCGCAACACAAACGCGAACTGTTTTTCATTCTCAAAGGCAGACTGAAATACAGCTGCAATCAACGTCACACATTGTGAGTAAATCTCACAGAAACGATAAAATTAAGATGTTTTATACACAGTCTGTGCGTCTAAAACTATTTAAAATAAGGAAATGTTGCTTAAAAGCTAAGCAAAGAAATTAAAATCAATAAAACCCTAAAAAACGTCCTTTTATACATTAACTTCTCTCTTCTCTAAGACTGACATCACTGACTGACTGACATCACGTCATCGCTTCTACTGAGTTTAGGGTCTTTGCACCACGTATGAAGTTTACTACAGCTGATCAGCTGATATATACCAGATTGCCATCATATGCGCCAGTCCTGTCTTGTGAGTGTTGTCTCCGTCTTTTAGCGCCTGTACGCTCTTTGCGTAAACCATGTCCAGCATATATTTTCTGTTATTAGCCTAACCAGCGACAACCTGAGCAGTCCTGCTCACAGATATTGCATATATGGTGTGGCTCAGTAAAACGTGAGTGCCGAAACATGTAGACGGTTCGCACGCATTTTTGGAAACACCAGACACGCTCAACTTTTACGAGATTCTTCCGCTTAGCTAGCAACCAGCCCTTCGATTTTTCTACCGCTAACAAAGCGATCTGTGACACCAGATAAAATACTGGGACGCCAAATTAAATGCAAAGCTTACAGTCGTCTGGTACAAGAACAAGGCTCCTATTGCTTCAATATTTATGTATTAGCTCATATGTTTGACAGCACGTCAACATTCATCTGCAGATTAAAAGGCAGAATAAACCCTACCGTTTATTTCAGACCCACAAAAAAGCGCAAGCATCGGCTTTCATCGCTTGGAAATTAATTTGATCTAAATGCAGCTGCAACAAATCAGTTCACTGTTTTTCTTCTAAAATAATAAAAAGACTAGTTTTTTTGCTGTAGCAGGGAACACTGACTTGCACATTGCGAGCCTTTCACGAAGCGATGACGACTCCTTTCGTAAGTATACCACGGGTGAAACTATCTAAATTCTGGAAATTACGGCGTCAGAAAGCAAAATTCTGCCTGTAAGAAAGCGAGGAAAAAACGCGCCACCAATTAATTCCAGAGCAGAGGCGGAAGTGTCCGCAGTGTAAACGAGGACATTGTTCACACGCATCGTATTTCAAGAAGGGACGCAGCCTAGAAAAGATACTGACGGCACATGTAAGACAATTGCGCAATGCAGGAAGGGAAATTGAGCACATTGATCGCAGACAACGAACAGAGAGAAAGGGAGGATGCTTTAGTGTTTTACTAAGTCTGGTGCCCCAAGATGCAGCCTGCTTAGGTCACTTAGGCATATATATATATGCCTAAGCTTAGGCATATATATATATATATATATATATATATATATATATATATATATATATATATATATATATATATATATATATATATATATATATATATATATATATATATATATATATATATATATATATATATATATATATATATATATATATATATATATATATATGATGCTGAAGGGAGGGAGAAGGGGAACAAGCTGGTAGTCATGATCGGAAGTGGCTCAGCGCCTGTACTGCTCTTGAAAGGAAGCTGGCCCGTCAACAGCTCTCAAACCACACCCCACGCGCGTAAAAAAAAAAGCGCGTAAGTTCGTCTTAATCGTTTCGTTGTTTCCTGCGTCAGTGATTCTTCGTCACTCGTTGCCGCTGCATTCAGCCTCATGTTAAAGCAAGCAAGAGGAGGCGGAGCTTCGCGGCTGTTTAGCCCTGAAAAAGATAAATGCTGCTCCACAACACTCGGCCATTCGGGAAGCGCTCGCCATCTGGTGTTCAGCGGCCACAGCTCCAAACGGCCTGGGCGCGGAGGAGGAGCTCTGCGGTTAACGGGGAGTGAGGACGGCTGGAACGGCTCTCTCGTTCTGGCGAGGGCAGCATCGGGATTAAGGGAAGCCGTTTCACGCCGTAGATGAGTACGCGCAGAAGCAAAACTTGAGGTCATTTCATCGACAGTCAAACGCAGTCAAATGCAGACAACGGCACGACACGCAAGCTTGCCAGCCTGCGGCGAAGACGCGGTTCTCGGGGTTTCTTTCTTGTGAACCCAAGCCTACCTTGCGCAATCGAGATTTCTGATCTGCTTTTGTTGTAGAGTTGTTTAAATGCTCTGGAAAATACAACCCACACAATACAACCTACGGCAGAGAGAAAGGTATAGTTCTACATGACTGCTATTGGCAGCAAATAAACCCCTCTGCAAGACTATTTCAAAGCTATTGCGTACAGCTACCATGACGACATGGACATTTTACATGTGCCAGTCGCTGACGATCCACAGCGCAGTGTATCAGCTTGCACAAACCGTTTCAGACCCGGAAACGACGACAACAAAGAAATGTACGTTGCTGTAAAGCAAGAAGTGAAATGAAACAACGACGGGGCGCAGATCTTAGGGCGCGGCCACGAGTGGCCGGCGCGACTCTCGGGCACCGTCGGTTCCCCCTCGTTTTTCATGGAGTGCTTCTTCAGCTTCGCGCAGCCGCTCCCTCTTTGTTGCCGGCCCGTTGATGGAGCTCCAAGGTGGCGGAAAATCGCCGGGGCCGTCGCTGCGGGGCTAGCGTGCCGTCCGAGTGGTGCTTCGGTCGCGCTCTCTGGGCCGCTCCTCCTCCTGCCCCTCCGCGATAATCCCCTCCTCTGCCTCTCCTCGCGCTCTTCCCCCCTCTTTTCTAGAGGAAGAGAGAAATGGAGAGAGCCCGGGCGTCTCCTTCGCAGAACGCGGCTATTCGTCTCATTCGCTCCCCCGTGCAGGCCCAGGGCTGCACTGCGCGCCCCCGGAACGCAGACTGATGGTGTAACACAACATATTCACTCTCTCGTCCAACGCCAGATCGCCGCCATCGTGAAGGTGAGGCATTGTCCCTCGTTAGCGCAGTGGACAGAAGAAACGTTCCTTAGACTTCGCGAATGGCTCACTGAATGGGGGCTTGAGCTGACCATCATTGGCACGAACAGACAGGACGGGCTCCGAACATACACTAGAGCACCGGCAAAAATCGAAGACTCTGAAATGGCAATGCGGTGGCTATAAACGCTTTCCGGTGGGAATCTGGCGTGACCGCGCCACGCCCATTGGGGTCATACGCGTGTGCAACGGCTGGCTACAGCCACACTGACGACAGAGGTACTGCAGTATGACGTCAGAAAGGCGGAGCAGCAGCTTCCTGACATTTAGAAGTAAGCGAGCATGTAACTTGATCGTTGCTCACCAGACCATAACTGAAAAGGAAAAACTACCATTAGTTCTGACTTTTTTACACAATACCAATGCATTAAAAGCTAGAGAGCAGCGGGTTTGGGAATTCCGGCTGAAATATTAAATATTAAAGATATGGTCGCCACCTAGAGAGAACTTGACAGCTAGTGTCGCGGCGCTCATCGGTACAGAAAATGCAGCAGCGGCGGCTCAACATGTTAATGGACATAGCCGCTTCATATCTTTTATCATGTGTATGAATACACAAATTCATACGAAAAAGACTAGACTCAAACTGAACACGCCGCGTCCTTGCTGCACGCTGGCGTCTGCAAGCCTGAATTATTTAGTTACCTTGGCCTTTACAAGAATATGGGAAATGCCGTCCAATTGTCGAAAAGAATAAAGGTGAATTTTAATGTGCTTCTCATCCTGGTATTATCACATTTTAACTGTTTCTTTCTTTAGGAAAACAAAATATTCTGGATTGAGATCTTCTAGGCCTCCTTAAGCTTCTGTTCAGTAGCCTACCCCATCAAATGAAGCAATTCAGAACTGATGTTTGGTCGAGTTGATACGCCATTTCAAAAACGAACAGCACGTATTTTTGACAGGGACGCAAAGAAATACACACGAGGACGGGTGCTGACTTGCAACAAAAGGTTTATTTCTTAGACCGAGAATATATACATGTGAACGATTAACACCTAATGAACGCTGAAAAGAACACCATAACAATGTGCACCAAACTGTGAAAGGGCATCTCGGAATACATTGCAGAGATCGCAAAAGTAAACCTTGCTACCCACGCTACGCACAAAGTTATTAATTAAGGAGGCAGAGTAATAAGCTGACGTGTGAAATATAGTTCAGTAGCGTGGCTTTTCGGGCTTGTTGGCACATAGTTCCAATACACTGTAGCGCAGCAAAAGACGAGGACACAAGAGACGAGAGACGAACATCACGAACACCACCGTGGTTGGAAGTTAGCGCTCGTGGTGTTCGTCTCTCGTCTCTTGTGACCTCGTCTTTTGCTGCGCTACAGTGTATTGGTGTGAAATAATTGAAGCTGAACACAAGACGTGCTCCAAAGACGCATTCGATAGCAGCCCCTCCATAGCAATGTCAGCAAAAAAAAATTGGGTTTCTGGCCGCAGGGAAGCGATGATACTGTTGTCATGTACAGTCTTTGTCAAAAAAAATAGAGCCCAAGGGATTTGCTTCCACTCCACGTAGCGAGGCTTCTTTGCCCATTTGACAGTCCTAAGCTTGGGACAGTTGAGTACGCAAGTTCATTCTGCATTCGTGAGGTTAGGGTCCCCCAGTATGCAAGAGGAATCGCCCTGCAAAGCTCAGAAGCAGGCCCCTTGGGCTGTATAATTTTGAAAAAGATTGTACATTCCCATATAAAGTACACGACCCAAGGGGTTTCCTTGTGAGGCCTGCTGTATGCCTCGTTATGCATTCTCAGCGACCGTAACATTTCGAAAGAAGAATGCCTTCAGGTCTTCAATCCTCGCGAGCTTTGGACTGCTAGATGAGTTAAGGAGCTCCGCTAAACAGCTTAGAAGCAAACCCCTTGGGCTCTATACTTTTGACGGGGGCTGTACCTGCGTTCGACAGTTTCTTTGTATGAACGAGCGTGAATCGTCGTTACGTTTTTCGCTTCGTTGTTTGGAGCCTCACGTATATACTTTCTCGATCCATGCAGTAAAACTTTTGTTGCAAGTCAGCGTCCGTCCTCGTTTGTCTCTCTTTTCGTTCACGTCAAAAGTACGCACTCTTCGCTTTGAAGTGAAACAAACTCACTAATATATGAATTTCTTTCCTAAACGTCATTCTCTTGCCGAGCTCGCACTGATCACCATGATCTGATGTTCTACTCTACCAAATATTTAGGCAAAATCCGAACTGCGTCCTTCGCACTTGTAAACAGGCTACTAAAATATTTGCTCTGCTCGAGATGGAAACTCTCGATCCGGAAACTGCGACCACAGGAGCAGCATAAGGTTTCTGAATTTTCGGCGCGGTATACGGCGCCAGAAATTTTCGCCTGGCTGCCTTGCAAAAAAAAACATGAGTTCGTCGCCGGCTGCAAGGAGTTGTACCGAAGCTCCGCGAAGAGACGGCGCGGCACATTATTGAGCACTTGTGCACTACACCACGTTTGGCATCTTTAAATTCTGGTAAACGTAAATCATTGCGCGAATTTTGTCTTCGTCCAGTAGATGGACCAAATGCCTTATACACGAGTGCCGCACTACGCACCAACTTAAACCGCGACTCCGGTGTCATAAGCACAGAAGCTTTTGAAAACTTTGACGTATTCACGCCAGTTCCAATACATTCGCTTAGCAGTTCACAGGTAAAAGCCAGTCTTTCTTTCTCTTGTACAGGAATAAATTAATGTCGAGGTTTATGCAGATAACACAGCATCCCGTCCAAGAATGACATCGACTCTGCACACGATAAAAATGAATAGAAATGAAACATAGGTTTTGAAACCGTGGCAGCGTAAACAAAAACAATGCGTTCACAGAGCAAGAGGAGAAGATGACAGGGACCCGCGTTAGAGCGTCTTCCATTTGAGAGCCCTTTGGCGACGACCTGAAAAACTTCCGAAACTTTTATTCCCGGTTCACTTAAGGGCCAGGCCGCTATGTACGCCTGTTGTCCCCCTGCTTTCGACCTGTTATTCTTTATATCTCACGTCTAACTCTGTACAAGAGGGGGCTGACGAGATACGAAAGGGGTCGTTGTCTATCGACACGCCGGTGCCCTTCTACTACGCGTCCTACTCGACGACCAGAGAAACGCCCCCATTGTTCTTCTTACCCTCCTCGCTTCCGCAGCGCACTCTGGCGAACCATGCTGTGCTGCGTAGTTTGTTGCTTTCCTACCCGGGCCTGCTTTGCTTCTTGTTCTTGGATGTTGTCAGCATATGCTCGCAGATTCGCTGCACTGAAACGCCCTCTTCCTCAGCGGTCACGTCTTCGCGTTTCCTACGCCGATGTATCAACGGCCCTTTTTGGGGCGGACGACGGTAAATCGAACCGAGCCCGCATGGTCGGAGAGAGGGGTGGCGGCGTCTGCCGGAGGCCCATGGAAACGGGAATTATTTCTTCCCCCCAGCCCATATAGGAGGCCAGATTGAATTACGGGACAAATCGCAGGTTTCCTCGTAACCTCCTGGCCATGTCGATGCTTTATTTTGTTGCCGCTGGCGTCCGTGAAGCTGCGTGCAAAAAGCGAAACGCAAAGTGCGCGAAGCAATACATAATACGACGCATTGCACCTTAAAAGGTGACTCGAAGCCAGCGCTAAGAGAAGCGGCTCCGTGATTTCGGCCCCCATCAAAAGGCCAACAATCAAGTTGTTTGGAAGTAAAGTGCCCTTTTTACGACTTAGTTTGTTCCAAGAAAGCAGCGCTTAATGCATTCGTGAGGAAAGCACAGAAAAGGCATGTGTTAAAAAAGTACCCTGAAAACCCTTCGATCATATCATCAAAGAAGATTGCGAAAAAACTACCAGCGCAAGGAGCTCATGTACAGTCTTCAAACTTCGTTTAGCTCAATTTGTTCCCTTTTGGTGACTTGTGGTTTCCATGGCGACCGGTCAACAGTAAGGCAAAAAAGTCAAGGGAAATTTATCGAAAATGCAATTACATCATGAAAAAGCAACAAGCATATCAAAATACCTGTTCATCAATAAATTCGGAAATTTTATTGATTCTTTCTCTCATTCTTTATATTGAGGGGATTCTTGGAGGCCGCCTGCGCTTTTCATGGGACGTTATTCTAGAAAACATGAGCTGAAGCGCCTCATCTCATAGTAATCTTACTGTTTCACAAGACTCCATAAATGGTTTACGTGCAAGTAACAGTGACTGCGCTTTACAAAACGGAAGAAGCGCAGTGCGCAAGAAGGGGACGTAGAGAAGGAGAAACAAGCCCACGTACGCGGTGTGTCAGTGGAATCATTCGCCCCTCTGAGCTCGACGCAAATGTTTTTTTTTATTTTTTAATACCTGAGGACAGTAATCTATCTACAGTTCAAAATGATTGAACGAACTCGGTTTTACGAATTTCGCCATTTAACTCAGCTACTTCATGAACTGGTGGGCGAGTTGGTCTGACATATCTAGTGAAGCAGCGCAACGGCACAAGGCCAAGGGAAGAAGAGGACAAACACAGCGCTGAACTGACAACAAATGTTTATTCCGGATGCTAACAGCATATATATACTCTTTTGCACCTTAGAAAAAACAAAGAAACAGAGAAACAGAGAGAAACAGAGACTGGGATTGATACTTTCTGCTGCTCTCTGTTTCTTTGTTTTTTCTAAGGTGCAAAAGAGTATATATATGCTGATAGCATCCGGAACAAACATTTGTTGTCAGTTCAGCGCTGTGTTTGTCCTCTTCTTCCTTTGGCCTTGTGCCGTTGCGCTGCTTCACTAGATATGTCAGCTACTTTGGCTCTGCGTTCAATCTTGTCCGCTTTCGCGACGAGTCAGTCGATTTAGCGAAATTACGTCCGCCTGTTCTCGGATAATCGGGTTTTTTTAGTAGCCGGGGCACCTGTACGTTACACAACAGGCTCACCACATTAGTTCATACTAGCCGGCCATGCTAGGCCTCCTCACAGAGCATTATGTCTGTCGGTTGCTATTTCTCTATCTGGTTTTGTGTGTGTGCGTTAAACTATAATATCGTAACAATTCAGAAGACAAGGGAATGGAAAGAGTTGAATTGTTAATCGAGGGCCTCGAACCTGGCATTATTGATGCCGTAGGTAGCATAAGAGGGTTCTCGCACAGCTTCCGCCCTCACCATTCTACCATGTTCCTACGTGGCATTCTCGGTAATACAAGACTTTACTACGTCCGTTGCTACGAGCGAGGGAGGCGCTAGTGAACACTCTCAAGGTTCGCTTACACTACGCATACATACCCCCGAAAGCAGAAGATTGAATAGCGCCTCGGTAGTGTAAACTGCTGCTTGTGCAATGTGCTTGAACATTGTTTTATAGACTGCAAAGACGCGATTTTGTTTTGGGATCTGTTGTAGAGGACGCTACAGAAAGATTTTCTCCTAAATTCCTACAGTGTGCGCTACCTTGTTGTTTCCCAACCTGACTCGAAACCCTATAATATGATTCTTCTGATTGGACTTCATAGCCTTTCGAAAACGCGCATGCAAGACCGCAACGTTGAAACTGTTGTTTCGCCTAGAATTCATTTTAGCCGAATGTTGCTGCAGGTAACGGACATTTACAAAGAACTGGACTTTTTACCGGATTGGTTTCCTCTCCTGATGCGCTGTATATCCTTGCCGGCCTTTTAGTTATGTTATATTTTTTATCATGTTTGTGCCATGTAGCGCCTATATATATATATATATATATATATATATATATATATATATATATATATATATATATATATATATATAGCGAAGTATACGCTTCGTTAAAGGAAACATATTTATTCGACTCGGCGTTTCGATCGGAAGACCGATCTTCTTCAGGAGTGATTTTACATTGTTAATGCATCCCCTTTTATAGGGGTGGGCACAGAACAGGTAAGTGGGAAACACAAAGCACATAGCAGAAAAATACGTATAAAATATGGGTTGCGAGAGCATAAAGTACTTGACTGTTTACAGGAGTATGTAGCGAAGTATACGCTTCGTTAAAGGAAACATACTTATTCGACTCGACGTTTCGATCGGAAGACCGATCTACTTCAGGGCTCCTGAAGAAGATCCGAAGCGTACAAAAGGGGATGCATTAACAAAGTAAAATCACTCCTGATTTATATATATATATATATATATATAGAAGGGAAGGGGAATGAGGGGCTCGTTATAAATATGACAGAAGCCAACAGCCACAGAAACCAAGGGGCACACGGGATTTTTTTTTAAATTTCTTTATTTAATTTGTGATGTTGATCAATTTAGAATATTACTGAATATGTTATCGCTTAATTATAATTGATTAGAAAAGCAGAAGAAAAAACAACCACATGCCGCCGGCGGGATCCGAACCCACGACCTCCGAATTACGCGTCCGGTGCTCTACCTCTGAGCTACGGCGACGGCTGTCAAATTCGGAGGTCGTGGGTTCGGATCCCGCCGGCGGCATCTGGTTGTTTTTTCTTCTGCTTTTCTAATCAATTATAATTAAGCGATAACATATTCAGTAATATTCTAAATTGATCAACACCACAAATTAAATAAAGAAATTAAAAAAAAATCCCGTGTGCCCCTTGGTTTCTGTGGCTGTTGGCTTCTGTCATATTTATAACGAGCCCCTCATTCCCCTTCCCTTCTTTGCTTAATTGCTTAGCGAGGGCCTCGGTTCTGGCAGCCTTGACGCCATAGAAAGCATAAGAGGGTTCTCACGCAGCTTCCACCCTCTTCGTTCGATGACGTTCTACGTCACACCTGCGGTAACTCAGGACGTTCCACGTCCGCCGCTTATGAACGTGGGTGGCGCTGATGAACACTCTCAAGGTTAGGTTACTTGTAAACATAAATACCCCCGAAAGCAAAAGATTTGACAGCCGTCGCCGTAGCTCAGAGGTAGAGCACCGGACGCGTAATTCGGAGGTCGTGGGTTCGGATCCCGCCGGCGGCATGTGGTTGTTTTTTCTTCTGCTTTTCTAATCAATTATAATTAAGCGATAACATATTCAGTAATATTCTAAATTGATCAACACCACAAATTAAATAAAGAAAAAAAAATCCCGTGTGCCCCTTGGTTTCTGTGGCGGTTGGCTTCTGTCATATATATATATATATATATATATATATATATATATATATATATATATATATATATATATATATATATATATATATATATATATATATATATATATATATATATATATATATATATATATATCCTTTCTGTACATAACATGTAGAATACCATGAAAGAAAAAAAGCCTCCGTAGTTCATTTCGTAGAGCACCGGACGTGAAATCCGAAGGTCGTGGGTTCGGATTCCACCGGCGGCAAGTCATCGTTTTTCTTCTTTTATTGATCTCCTATTGATAAAAACTACAAAAAAAAGACATCCCCTACGTTCCTTAGCTTCAATGACTGTTGGCTTCCGTTATTTAATAACGCAACAAGATTGATTAAACAACTCTCCGCGTAACATGGGCTCAACTATTCGATAATGTTCCGAATTCATTGCACAGTAGATGAACATAACGCATTCTCACTGACCACAGGTTAACCATGTGATCCGGAGGTGCCACCCTGATTGCGTTTTCTGCAACTATACAAGTACAACAAGGACATCGGACGGTGATATAAGCAAAGCAAAAAGTACCGGATAAAAATATCGTTGTAAAAGCGTAACTGCGACCAGTAAACCCGAGAAGCCCTAATGCCTGGTCGAACGTCGCCAACGGTGATTCAATATTCGACGCCTGTCTCCTTCTCAGAATGTCTTAGCTACAGGTTCGAAAGAACGAAAATTAGAAACACATCAGCCCTCAATAGCGACCACTGCGATCCGCGTTCACGCATTTGGGAACCTCAAGTAGCAGCGCAAGATCGAATCACAGCTTCCGCTTGGCGAGGTATGCATGAAATCATAACGAGGACATTTTCTGCCTTTCGAGCTCAGCAAGAACATTGACGCTGACGCCAAAAAACGAAACTGCAAGCTGGGAACTCCGGCGATGCCACCCCGCCGTCGTGCTTACGCGTCATCGATCCGCATTGCGTAAGGCCGAGCTTTGCGGAAGGTACGCTTTCTTGAGATTTTGGGTTTTTGGCGCAAAAAAAAAATACTGAACAAAACAGCGCAGGACGAGATATTTGGCGGTTGTTATGTGCGGGCCTCGACGTCCGCAAGAAAGAGCAATGCGGACGAGTAGAAACGGGAAACAAAAGGCCGAGTAGACAGCGCTCGCTGATAGAATCCAGGCGCGCAACCTGAACGCGTGCCCGGGACTCGGAAATGAAGACGCAGCCTCTCGGCGTGCTTCCTCCGTGAACGAGTAATAACGCAAGCAGTCTTTACGTAAGCATTTTACGTAAACACACCCCGAAGGTGACCCTGGTGTCCCTCAGCAAAGAGAAACGAGGTGCAAAGGCAGGAACTGGCCAGTCCCACGTTTAAACGAATGGCAGTCGGCTCGTAAGCTGCAACGTTACTGCGGTTCTGAAGCCAGGACAGAGGTGCAAATGCAGTTATTCAGTAACTAGGGTGAGTGAAGCACGAAGGAAGACCACACAGGAGTTCTAGAGCAGATCTGCTGCTTGAGATTTGGCGTTAGCGTCAGCGCCTTCCTTACAGTACCGTCGATAAGGGTATGCTTAATTCAATTCCACAGCCAAGTACTTGCTCATTTTCGCTTTGCAAAAATGTGCATAAGACCTCGTGGAAAGATACGAGTTTTCTTTTTCCCTCATATTTCTCGTCATGGACGCGCTCGCTTTTCAAGTTACCAGCATTGGAGTGAGCAGCATGGGTACTCAAGCAGCGAACTCTGTGAGCTAGGTTAGGCAGGCATGTCGTAAGCTGTAGTGCTTCATCACTGTACTTCGCTTTGTGCTTTTGTTTCCGCCTTGCCTCGCATTGTGGCGAATACACTAGCCATAGCACCCCGTTCTTACCTTGAACAGATTAAACACGATAAACGGATGCCCTGCAACACCCTTTTGTGTTCCGCAGATCTTGCCAGCCTACCACTGAACTTTTGATACATGGGTATTGACAAAGCGAGCGCCGGCAGCTTGTTCGCTGAAACCGCGCTAGAAAAACTCCTTAGCGACGTGACGAGCGACAGCGGTTTGCGGGCGTCAGTTCACCGCGCTGTCGCCGCAGATTATCACCACATCATCACTTAAGACTCTCTGCGAAAAGGAGCATGTTCTGCGAGCGTGCACCCAAACAAAGAGAAATATGATTCCCTTCACTGCATAATTTCCTCGCTGAATCCTAGAGCTGGGAACTTCAAAATTATGAAGACGCTTAAGCTCCGCTTTATGGGATGGACGGCACAGCGTTGATGGTTATTTGCGACTTTCTTTTTTCATTAGTCCATCTTTCTAATTACACAGACATTGGCATACAGCAGTAGGCATACCAGACCACGTGATACACCACAAGACACACATGGTCTCCCTTTAACAAAGTCGAACGAACGTGCCTCAGTGTGCTCGAGGTTTTGCGTGTAACTGAGCAGTTTTGTGATGTTTCGGGTGCGCCTCTTTACCCTGATAAATCAAAGGGATTCTGGGTAGGTCAGTGAGGTACAAAACGAAGCTTTTTTGGCGGCACCAGGTGGGACTCCGAAGACTTACAGTATTTTGGGGATATATTTGCATAAGTATCGTAATAGCGGGCCTCACTGGGATTCTCAGATCTCGTTAGTCAGGCAACAAACCGAGGTTTCAATGAGAAGGAAGCTGTCTCTGTTTGCATGTGCACAAGTTTGCAATATCTTCTTGGTTTCGAAGCTTATTTATGTCATGCAGGCGTTGAATTGTGCAAGGAAGAAAGTACTCGCAATGCACAAAATTTTACGGCTTTTGTTTGGCGCTCTCAATGCAAGCCTATGCGTCGAGACATTTTTTCTCCCTCTGGACGCTGATGGAGCTAGTCTTCAGCACTTGTTTATCAGCTTGTTTCAAGCTTTTCTTTTTTAAAACATTAAACCGTCTCTTCCTCCTAGGTGCGTTTAAGAGACGATTAAGGGCTCATTTACCTATTCTGTTTGCGCCCATTGGTCATAGGAGCGAGGGGCCTTTGTGGTCTTTTTTTAAAGTCGCCGACGCATTCCATTTCCTCACTGTATGGTTTTCCTTAGAATTCCTATACAGACTATCCAGACGACAGATTACAAAAGTACTGAT
This sequence comes from Amblyomma mixtum, assembly GCF_055824585.1. Taxonomy (NCBI): domain Eukaryota; kingdom Metazoa; phylum Arthropoda; class Arachnida; order Ixodida; family Ixodidae; genus Amblyomma; species Amblyomma mixtum. The sequence continues at coordinate 38,514,592 of NC_143016.1, read as the reverse complement.
TGAGACATTGTTTCCCGTAGCGATTAGCAGCCTTACCTCTCCTTTCTAGAAAACAATGTATCAAAGCGGGTGCAACGGATGTGCGTTCAATCGGCCGCAAAGACTTTCTTTTTCAAACTTCACGCGTCAACCTTACCTCTCAAAACGTGGCTACGTGAAAGAGGGACTTTGTTCCATGATCTGTGATCTGTCGCTTGCGTCAGCAGCCAGAAACTATTGATCACTGCTTTGTGTATTGTCGAGATGTCGTGTTCTTTCGGGATGTTCTTCAACGGACTCTCGAAAAGGACATTGAGATTACGCCCTGTAATATAAGATCTTTGCCTGCAATGGAAGGTTCTCAGGTTCCATGTGATCTTTTAGTGCTCATGGGAATGTTTAGCCTGCAGAAGAGCCGCATGACAGATTGCCATGCAGAGCCGCCACGTTCATCGAAGCCTTTGTTCAGGGAGCAGTATCCTATGGTGCGAGGGGCATATGCTGCGCAAGATAGACCTCCTGCCGGACTCGCTTTCCTCGATACATGCTTGTGCCTCCCGAAATATTGATGTGCGGACAAAGTGAGAGCCGGATGCTGGTGCGATTATGTATGACGGGTTGCGGGATGCGACCTGGTTAAGTCGGGTTTGAAGCCTGTAAGAGTGGATGTAGCTCCATGCAATAAAAAAAAAGTGCCTCAGTGGCCTAGGGTTAGCGTGTCCAGCTCAAAACCTAAGGGTCACGGGTTGGATTCTCAACTAAGTGCCCCAATTTTCTTTTCATCGTAATTCATTTACTTTACGTCCTCATATGCCATAACAACGTTTCGGTCATTCTATGGCGTCAAAGCCACAATTTCAACCTGTGGCGTCACAACCCCCTCGACTAATCCTGAATTAGTGTAACAACGCGCACAGCTTTTCCTCTGAACGCCCGCTCTAAAGCTGCCGCGTTGAAGCAAGAACCGACAGCTACGAAGAAGGGGTCACGACGCAATTCAGGGACGGAGCAGAAGGAAGCGACCACCAGCGAAGCAGCGGGGTTGGCCTAGACGTGGCGGTGGCCAAGAGTGCGAAGGAAAACACGGGGAGAGGTGGAGGGTGAGAATACCGCCGCCGAGGAGAAAACAAAAATCCGAGTGAGCATCGAGGCTCACTTTCAGCGAATCGATACAAACCCCGCAAGCTCCACTGGGATTCAATTTGAAGCCTCCCCGGCCGTAACCCTTCCCCTTCTATGCCCTTCCTCTTCTCCCATTTCCGGCCACCGATGCCCTGCACACGTGCTGCACATCGCGCCGTACCTTGTCAGTGAGGCTTCAACAAGTTCATAGGTCGCATGTTCCCGGTGTAACGTCCCAAATTTACACATGGGTAACGAGAGGTGCTTCGTGGAGGGCTCTGCATTAATTTACACCATCGGAGCCCTCCAGAAGCACGCACTGACACGACGCAGCACAAGCGCATGTTTCGAATTTCACCTCCACCGATCGCGTTCACTATGGAGCACGTCACTGACTGATTCAAGTACCGGCAGAAAGAGATGGGTGCCAGACGGCAAGGGGATGCACGCTTTTGAGAGAAATCAAGGCGGCATTTTTTTTCTCAGGCGACCCTCATTTTTCCAATTATTTCATGGATTTTCCAAATTTCGTCTCCTTCATAACTCATGGATCAGGTAAAGGTGCAGCTGCAAGAAGCCCGGAGCTCTTGCTTCAGTAAAAGCGAAAACGCATCGACTAAAAATTAGTAACGATGTCATTTTGCACAGCTTTTCTCTCAGCATTCTTCTCCCGGAGATCAAGCAGCTGCATACCGCCTGCTTTAGCAATGAGTCCGACCAGCGACGCAGACATTCCAGCTTCGCAAGCATGTTCGACAGTACCAGATTGCAAGGTCATTAATGATGAAATTTTCGGGACGTCAGTAACGCTACAGCGGTATCGCGAATGCGCACACCACGCACGTCTCAATACATTAGGGACGCCTCGCTTTTCAACGAACAGCACCTGAATGGTAGTGTTTACCAAGGGAAGTGTTTATGGCTGATTGTGCAAACACGCTCAAAGACGCCTTTCAATCTCCGTCGCTTCTCCAAACATTTTCTCTTGCGTATGTGATAGTATCTTTCTTCTATTTCTCTCTTGATCAGTTTTCTTTTTTCTAAGTACTTCTTTTTCACGGTGTAACAGCTACATGGGCCACTCGATGTGTCGAACTGACTTTTTCTTCCCGTTTTCTTCATCCTCCATCTCCTTGGTACTGTCAACAATAAAAATACAGAGTTCGATTTTCAGGGCTGCTTTTTTCTTTATTTTCTGCATTCTGTACGCAAGTATCAGCTCAAGTGCTGCAGAAAAGTTCTCCTGTAAGTTGTCCCCCCCCCCCCCCCCAGCCTTGTTCGTGATGGATCCCCTGGAAGTGCCTAACTAAATAAACACTTTTTTGTCAGATTCCTGAGCATTTCATTCGTACAAATTGTCATTCGAAGGCATTCCTCATGCACAGCAAATCGCATCGAGAGCTGCCAATGCTGAGCCAGTCCAAAGAGAATTCAGATGTCTCGAGTGGCCAGCGAACAAAATGACCTTGAATAAAAAGCACATATTTAGGGAGACGCTGCGAAGAAAATGAAATGGCTTGCATCGATAGATTACCGCGTTCCAATGGCACAGACGCTAGCTTCACTGGAAACGAAGCCTGACTGAGCTATACAAGAATGAAATACAGGTGTCACCATTATCGGCCAGTTTCGCAAGTAAACTGCGTGCACCTTATAGTTTCATATGCGCGAATCCCGGAGGCTAGGCTCCAAAGCCATTCACTTCAACACGATGATCAAGGAGTCATTTTAGATGTAGACGGCGGGAGTTTGAATCGAGTGGCGGAAAAATTTTTAAACGCAGTCTCCTCAGCAAATAAATGTGTATTTTGCTGCAGGCGAAACGTCAAACTAGCCACAAATAGCTCGAAAAGCGATTTTTGCTGCGGACAATAATTGTCTGGAAATCTCCATAGTCCCTTCATTATGTGTATCGTGCAGAGTTTGTGTTCAATTCTGCCTGTGACGCTTCTGTTTTAGTTCGTTTAGCCGGTGATAAATAAGTTCTCCAGCTATAATCACACACTAATTTCTCACTTTTTTGTCAAAAGTCGGGTCCAAAAGAGCCTCGTTTATCCGGAGCTCATTGTATTTTTAACAACGCATAATGGCTACACTTCACGCTTAAAGATGACGCTTGCTTCACTGTATTTGTGGTCATAGCTGTCATATCGAGAGACTCACTGAAAGTCTAGCTTATCTGTGTCGAGCTAGTTACATCTACTATCACCATCTGTCGGCCGCTAGAGAACACCGGGTGACTAGGAGGGGATATTTTCACTTGTAATTGTGAGATAGTGACGAACGCTGCTCTTCCTGTGCGCTCAATGTGACTAGGGAATTAGTTCCGCTGCTCTTCCTGTGCGCTGAATCCGACTAGGGAATTAGTTCATGCTCTCGCACTGACTAGTTCTAACGACCATAAAAAACTGATGGAGTGTACCGTCATTTTGATGGAAGCTGCACAAACTAAAGCCGTATTTCCTGGGAAAGATGATGGGATAGAAGCGGGAATAAGCCAAGTCAAAAGGAGTCAATAGTGATGCAGTTTATTTACTTCACCCTGTGACTTAACAGACGATAACCATCTTTCAAAATTTATCGCGCTACGCCGTAGCGCATCCTTTTGATGAGTACACTGTCTGGAGAATTTGGAACCGAACACTTCCGGGCCACATTCGTGAACCATTGGGGGCGTATTCTCTGGAATGTTACTGCTTATGTCTCCAGCAGGCTTAGGCTCTTTATACTCGGCTTTTGTTCGATTCAAACACCGACTCAAGTGTCACCGTCCCCGTACCTCGATCGAGCCTTCCATGTGCGGCTGTCCTGAATGCTGGTTCACATGAAAGCGACGGAGTGATTGAATGGCGCGTCGCAGCGAAAATTTGCAACTTGTTTTAACCTCGCCGCTCACCGCCGCAATGACTCGAAACAGGTTTTTGCGCCGCGGCGTCAGGATTCGCTAGCGTTTTCGCTTGCATGTCAAGCAGGAGTGAGGCTTATCTGAGACCGTTCAGATGTCCGTCCGCTGATTAACAAACGCGCCGCCGCGAGTCACAGAAAACTTTTTGTATATGTATGAGTACTAAATGCGTATTACGAAGAACAAATGCTCCGTAAAACAACTGAACAATGCGAAGTCAGTGTATTGACTGTGGTATCAATAGAGAAAACGGTACAAACGCAGAGCGAAATGAAATGTAGTCGTAGTATTTTTGTGTTCAGTGAATCTATGTGATTTTCATGCCTTCGTACGTCCGACAAAACCTTGTTTTGTCACGTATCTTTCACACACGAGCGGCCTACTGTTAGTACTTGGCCCCTATCGCTGGTGTATTTTCTTCCATGAACCGTTACAAGGACCCAGTAAATGGTGGAAGCAAAACTAAGTGAGGGTGAGAAATATTCATTAACGTGGGGGTAGTACGAAGTCCTAATTAAAGTCGTATTAGGGGCCGCGGCATGAAAAGACGTCGTGTGTTTGTTTTTTCAGTCTATTTTCGCAGTCAAGATGAAAATCGTTCCAACAAGGCACCAGCGTCAGCTGCTACAGATGCGTTGTCCGCGTCACCACTTTGAACGAAGCGACGCGGTTAGACCCGGCCGCAATATGCGCCGCCATTGCAGCAGATGGGCAAGCAAAAACAAAATCAAGGCGAGGAGGAGGAGCGCCTTAAAATCAATTGCAGTGGGAAGCCGCAGCAGCCTCGGTGGCCTGAAGACATCGCGCCTGCATCTCCGCACGCGGATCCTCGGTAGTCGTACAGTGGTGGTACGCTGGCCCGGGTGGCCGTCGGGTGTGCTGGGGAGAGGGTGCAAAGAGGGAGACGGGGTGCAAGGCGGAAGGAGGTCTCGGCGCGTCGGGCGACGCGACGTCTCTCCCGGCGGCGTCGGGCCCTGGCGTTGGTGCGGGCTGCACGGGTGTAGAGGAACCGCCGCTTCTAGGAGGAGTCGGCGGCCTCTCCGAAATCGATGGCACCGCTGCTTGTGTTGTTGTTGGCTGTGCTGCTGATGCGAGGCGCAAGCGAGCCCTTCAGAAAGAGCGCCCCCGACGGCGCCGCCTTCTTTGGCGCTTTCTTCGGTGCTAGCGCGTGCCCCGGGCCGCTGACCAGACGCGGCATATCGCTCGCCGCGCTACGCGCTATCTCTCTCCCTCTATCTCGCCCTCCCTCAACCGAGTCGAGCCACGGGACGGCTCCCTCGGGCAAGTTCGGTCCGGCCCAATCAAACGAATGAGGGTCTCGCTTAGCGGCAACGCTAAGTGCAGGAGGACCAGCCAATCAGGCGGGAACACGGTCTCGCGTCCACGAAAGACAGGGTCCAAGGTTTTTTGGTTAACGTAGCGGCAGCCATGTCAATTATTCGCGGCGCAACATAACAAGCGAGTGAGAGAGACGGAGGCGAAATGCTTTGCGCCAGGTTTTTTTTTTCTTTTTTGCTCTCTCCTCTCCCCTACCATAACCATTATCATCACGATGATCATCTTATAGTAGTAATCACGAAGGTTATGTCTGTACAAAACTAAAACCTCTCCCATTGCTGTTCAATTAAACCGGTCCCGCGCCATTCCCAACTATTCTACGTATATACCGTAACAGGCTTCCAATCTCATCCCACTTCTCCACCTGACCACCATGTTACATTTCCCGTCCAATGGCATCCGTTCTTGCTGCCCCAGCGTCTTTGCTGGGCCCGATACAATTTCCTCCTCTCCATCTGCAGCTAGCTAGATTACCATCAATTCCTGTTTCTTCCCTGTTCTACTGTGCCTTATTTGTCTCCTAATGTTTCCCTTTATAGTTTACTAGCTCAAAGCTCAGTGCTTAACCTAAATTTCAAGGTCTTCGTTAGCCTTCTAGCTTCGGTTCCATGCGTGAGTGCGTGCAGGAACAAATGTTACGTGCTTCCTTTTTAAGATATTTCGGTAAGCTGTCGTTCATAACTTCAGAACACTGCACCAAATGTACTCCAGACGATTGTTATTTTACTCAATATTTATATCTCATGCTCAGGAACTCCTGTCACTTTGTCAAATGTGGAGATTCGGGCTGTCTCGAGAGCAACCTGTGCTGTTCCTTTTCGACTCCTGCGAAACCCCATCCGCTAACGGAAGCGTGGCACGGCTCTAGACGCCGCCTGTCCCGCGGGATCAAACCCGTGTCTTTCGGGTCACCAGCCGAGCACCATAACCACTGAGCCACCGCGGCGGTTTTTTCATCGTTAGCACCGCGACTTTCGTCACAACGGCGCCAGAAACCTAGCATAAAGCTGCACACCTCATAAGACACAAGCTCGACTACATTGAGTCAGTTACCGCTAAAAGCGGTAATTAATAACGATAATTTCAGTAATTAAGGAGCTGCATAGCATACTCAAGGTTGATTTCGTGCACAGAAAATTTGTGGCTTTTATCGCTTTGTAACTGCGCGAGCCTTTACGAGAAGAGGTAGGTTGAAAAGACGCTGTACGCCTGAATTCCTTTAGAAAAGTAGCGAAGAAGTCATCTGTATGTATACAGTTAGGCGTGGGAAAACGCAGATGGCAGACAAGGTACAACAGGCCACATAGGAGAACACGGAGCCAAGCACCAATAATAACAGCTAAAAACAACTGAGCATTTTCAAAGGCCTAAGATCAATATTGAATTCAACACCGTTCTTTTTAGGTTTTTTTTTTTTTTAAGCAGACTACCAACGTCGTCTTCGGTAGACAAGCACGCGTTGCCGCTAGAACCGTGCGCTGCGTACCGAAAAACTGCCATCGCTAGAGGCTTTTTCGTTTAATGGTCTGATATTTAGACACATGGTGAACGCTGGGCGGTCAGTTCCGAGAAAACCTTCGACACAGAAACAAAGGAAACGGGGCGCCCCATCCCCTCAGTTTTAAAGACAGCCCGGTTGTGTACACCAAACAGGGCGTCATGAATAAGTCACGACAGTGCGCCTCCAGAAGGCGAGCGGACGGAAAAAAACTTGGGCATGCAGTGGCGGCAGCCGTCGGAGCAGCCGCGCCGGCAGTGGCGCGCGCTGACCACTTGCCGCGAATCAAGAATCAGCGCCCCATCCTCCTCCTTCCTTCAGACACGGAAGCGTGGAGAGCAGAGAGCCCGTCTTACAAATGAACACGGATAGCATCCGCACAAGCCCTCCAGCGGCGGCGTCCACTCGCATGCTAAGGGGCGAGCAGACCGGTTGCCCCGCGGACGTTTGCCGCTACAGCCTCCTCTCGCTACTACTGCTCTATCTGTTCCTCTGCAAACGTCTCCGATGGATGGCTGCTGCCGGGAGGGATGCAGCAGGAGCGGCCAGCCTCCGACGATGCTCGCCTCATTTCTCCGCACCCATTAGGAATGCCGGTGTAGTTTCCCGCTTCCGTGTACACACACGCTCGTGGCTCCCCCGATCCGGTGCAGCGGTTTCTCGAAGCACTGCGCGGCCGACAGCTTCGATGGAGGGGCCGCAGAGGAGAGCCATCGCCGTTCGCGCTCCGTATCGCGTTGAGCACACTGCGCCTCGCCCCTTAACTTTTCTGTTTTCTTTTCCCCACCGAGGCAAGAGTACAGGTCAGAAGGATATTCCGAATGACGGAATGAAAGCGAGGTTTTCACTGTTACTGACGAGTGTTGTTCCTGAGAAGTTCATACAGAGGTTCTTCTCATTAAAAATAAAACAGTTTTATCGTTAATTTTACACTCGAAAAGTAAATTTGTTTCTATTACAAAGTCACAATTGGTATCGAAAGATGTAAAGTCACTCCTTAACAAAGAGACCTGCGCGGAGGCTGAATGCCTTTGGCGGTCGGCTTCTGAGCCGAAGGTCACGGGATCGAATCCTAGCCCGGTGTCCGCATTCCGGAGAAGGAGAAATGCAAGAGCGCCTTTATGATGCGCAATGCCCACGCTCGTCAAAAAAAAGTTTGTAGGGTCTAAAACACTTACACCGAGTAGACGTGCGAAAGCATGTGTTCAGCCTGGTTGGTTCATGGTTTTGCTTTGCTGGGTCGTCGGCGAGCCTAGCGACGATATCAGACTCAGTTTAAGCTCTGGTCGAAGTTAAGCTGCTCTGGTCTATTCGTGCTGCAGGTGTAAGTTGGTGAAGACGACGTCATGCAATACACAGCGTGAGGGTGTGTTCCAGTTAACACGAGGCGCGATCGGCTACGGCGATAGCGTAGTGCTCTCGTGCAGTGGATAGCAAAGTTGATCTGCTGGCGCCATCGCGGGTTCGAAGCCCAGTCGCGACAGTGTTTATTTCATTTCTCAAGGTTGGCCAAGGACTCCCTCAAGGTCACCCTCCCATCGGCTGCAGCTTACGCGACTCTTCTCAGAACTAACCATAGCTTACCCGAGTTACTCCGAGGCTTCACACAATTTTTAATGCTATAGCGTTAAAGGCCCCGTTGTTCAGAAAATATGGTGTCGGCGTTGTGAGCGACAAATCTCGAGCATGACTAAGGCAGGTGGTGCCCAGAGAGCAACCTAGGAGGCAGGTGGGCCACCTAGGTCACGTGACCTTGAGGCGCCATCACAACCTGGCTACCAGACAGTGAGCAAACTGCTCACCGCGGCAGGTAGCAGTTAAATTAATGATTGGTCGCTAGGGAAGTGCAACCTGGGCCGCGCAAAGCCCACCGCTGAGAGCACCTGTCACTGCAGTGCAGTGGCGCATCGCTTGACCGCTGCACCACTGCGCCAGGAGGGGCATGGGCACTCCAACAAATCTGTGAATGTAAAGCTGAGAATGACTGCCTTCATATATGGGTATTTACCCAACACGTTATCACGTCATACCCTTAAGGCGGAGCTTAGGCGTACCCTCCATTTTTTTTTTTTTTGGAACCGCGGGAAGTGGTGCTTTCGCACTAAAATTCTCGGTGCTCGAAATTAATCGAGAGCCCTCCACTACGACGTCCCTCATAGCTTTGAGAAGTTTAGCCACATATACCATAGCGTGTCACACCACGGTATACTGCAACCCTACCATACCATGTTGTGAAGAAGTCAGCGCAAAAAACGGACGAGGGACAGAAGAGAGGACAGAAGATAGGACACATAAGACATTCACGAGCGCTCGTCAATGTCTTGTGAGTCCTCTCTTCTGTCCCTCCTTAGTTTTTTGCGCTCACTTCTTCCCAACATGCATCACCAACTAGCCCGGCAGCCTGCTGTCCTGAACTACCATACCATACCACATTATACCATATCGTACTATATACCATACCATGCCACACTATACCATGCCCTACCATACTACACATCACACCACGCCACATATCATGCCATACTACACCTTATCTTAACACTCCACACCATACCTTACCACACAGCCGCCGCGGTGGCTCAGTGGTTATGGTGCTCGGCTGCTGACCCGAAAGACGCGGGTTCGATCCCGGCCGCGGCGGTTGAATTTCTTTGGAGGAGAAATTCTAGAGGCCCGTGTACTGTGCGATGTCAGTGCACGTTAAAGAACCCCAGGTGGTCGAAATTTCCGGAGCCCTTCACTGCGGCGTCTCTCATAGCCTCAGTCGCTTTGGGACGTTAAACCCCATAAACCAAACCAAACCATACCTTTCCACACCATATCATACCATATCATATCGCACTATACCACTCCATGCCATACCATCCCATACCATTCCATGCCATTCTACACCGCCCACCACCACCAACACAATGTCACACCATACAGCACCGTACCATAGTACACTACACCACATCATACCATACCATATACCATGTCCTTAGGAACATGAAATGACCGTACGAGGAGCGTCATTTGCGGGACACATCCGAGCTCCTACGTACCGCCGATCACCGAGCGCCACTAAGTGACAAAGGCGTTTAAAGCCACATAAAGGCGTGCCCGGGGCCGCCTTTTTACTTTTCCTGTCCTCCTGTAAGTGCCATCATTAAAATTCCCCGCCCGGTTGTACCAGCCGCCCTGGAAAGATGGATGGCAGGCCTCGGCTGTACCGCACGACTTCCTCACCCGCGCGGGAATATTTTTCAAAAGAGGCTGTCAGACGAAAATCTCTTCCGTCCATTGCACAGGCTCCCGTGCCCCATCAGGCTCCAGCGAAAATAGAATTATTTTCAAACTACCCTGTGCAGCGCCCATTGCTTTCCTGTTTCTGCGCTTTTTTAGAGCGTGTGGAGCTGTCGCAAACCTTCGTGTAATATTAAATTTATTATTGCATACTATGAAGGCTGGCATGGTTAGCCAGAGACTGCAAATGAACGGCGCCAGGACTATATATGAAATACAGCTTATTTTTAAACATTTTGCTGATTCACAATATACGGCTTTAGTGAAAGTTCACGCCGCCGAGGTGAGCTTCGATTTAAAAATAGCCTTTAATAGAATCCTAGTATCCGTACAACCTGAGTAACGTGTTGAGAAACAAGATGATTCTTCAACCTACCAGACATTAACCCTGGAGAAAACAAACCTTCCGATACATCCGCTCATTTCTCAGCCATAGGTCCGCGATAATAACGGCAGGCGATATAGAGTCATTGCCTTTTCGGCTAGGGGGCAGAGGACGCCGCAAGGATCGGTACTGTCCCCGTTTCTCTTCAATCTGTCTCTCATAGAACTTCCTCCCAGACTAGAAGCCATACATTGGCTGCGACACACATTCTACGCAGACGACATCACCCTCTGGACCACCAGCGGGAGCGACGTTGCAACCGTTGACAGAGGAAACGTTGCAACGCGCGGTAGATATCGCGGAGCTAGCAGGTCAGGCAGGTCTAACATGCTCACACTCAAAATCGGAGCTACTGGTCATCAGAGACAAACCCAGAGGTCCCGGTGCCAGGCGACAAGCGCTCCCATCCCCCTTAACGTGTGCGTGGGGGAACTTCTCATTAAGGAAGTGCAGTCAATAAGGATCTTGGGGCTGTATCTACAAGCCAACAGGAAAAACAAAGAAACCCTGGAAAAGCTGAAAACATCAGTTAATATGTCAATTAGGTTAATCATAAGGCTCGCCAACCGCAAAAGGGGAGTCAAAGAAAGAGACCTCTGTAGGATAGTGCAGGCATTTGTTCTGAGCAGGATGGTGTATGCACTACCATACCTTAAACTAGATGCCGCGGAGAAAGGCAAAGCCGAGGCGATAATTAGGCAAGCGTACAAGGCAGCCTTGGGACTGCCGAACTTCACGTCGACAGAGCGACTCTTGGGATTAGGAATACATAACACCCTGGAGGAGCTCAAGGAGGCCCATCTCACGATGCAAACAGAAATACTTAAGCGCACTAAGGCAGGCAGAACCATTATAGAGCGCCTAGGCATAGGAATATACGGCTCTGGGCATAGGCGTGGAACCTTCACCCGCGGACGCGAAAACACAGAAACCCAAACTCATTAGGAAGGGACTGAGGATCAAACCACTACCAAAGAATATGCACCCTTCCCACTACGAAGGAAGGCGGAAAGCTAGGGCACTCCCTCTGCACAAAAAATACGAAACGGACGCAGGAGCTGTCTACGTAGACGCGGCACAATACACATCACGCGGAGCGTTCGCACTGGCGGTGGTGGACGCGCGCGGGTGGCTGCGGGCCTCGGGGTCGGTAGTTAAAAAACCTTCGCAAACAGCGGAAGAGGCGGCTGTGGCGCTAGCCATAGCTAGCACTGACGCGCAAACGATCTTCTCGGATTCTAAATTGGCCGTCTGTAGTTTTGCGGGGGGCAGAATCTCGAATGCGGCACAGCGAATAATGAAACTGACCAGGGAACCTTACCAAGAAATTGAGGTGATATGGGTGCCGGCTCACTCGGGGAATCCGGGAAACGAGGCGGCCCACAACATGGCTCGAGGTTTCGTCCACCGAGTCGGTGGGTCGTCCGTATCCATGGATTACTCCAAGGAGGCGCTGGCATCTTTTCATGATATTACAACTCATTACAAATTGGAAAGACACAAATTTCCACCACCTGACAAAACGTTGGATAAGGCACAAGAGACCACCTGGAGGAGACTCCAAACGAGGTCCTTTCTTACCCACTATCTATTATCAAAAATGTACCCGGATGATTATATCCCCGAGTGCAGGTTCTGTGGCGAAACAGCCACGTATGACCACATACTACGGCAATGTAAAGAAGAACCTCCACCGGAGGATCTAGTACGAATTCCTTCTGTTGAGCGATGGGAGGCCGTACTGGTCAGCTCGGACCCGGGCATTCAAGCCTTGGCCACCGAGTGGGCCGCTCAGATCGCCGCCAGCCATGGTTTGGTGGCCATCTAGCGCGGACCGTCTGCATCTGCATTTTTGACGGAATAAATGTTTTCCAATCCAACCAATCTTTAAGCTCGTCCGAGCAGAGTGCAAAGCACTGCCTCGCTGATTTTCTTCATCATCGGGTTGGCGATTAATGGTCAGGTTCTCTCGCATACCCGTTAGCTTAGCTAACTGCTACAGCTCGCTACTTCTTGCTGTCGATTTCACTTTACTGTCGATCTCGAGTGCCATTTCTGGGTAAGGTAGGCGACCTTCACTTGAGAAAATTCGGCAGCCGCAAGCCTGCGACGTGCTTACAGTCTTTTTTTTTTTTTTTCGCAAGGCTCCCTCCCGTGAAAGCGGTTCTTTTTCAAGGCAGCAAAACCTTCCCTTTCGTGCACTTTCTTCTCCTCCCTCGGTGCTGCACAGACACGACAAGACTGCGAACGAAGCGCCGTTAACTTGCACGTGGAGCAGACGCAGACGCCCGCGTGTTTCCCATTCCAAAGTGGAAGGACCGCGCAGTCCCTGACGTTGCAGCCGCCATTGCTGCATCCATCACAAAGGAGAGCCTCGGAGGCCGTTCTACACAATTAGCGCGGCACTCCACTGGCCTCGTAGCATACATACGGATCTCCTGAAAGAGCGTTCTGCCTTTACGCATGAGATGAACACACCCACGTGACGAAATGGGCCGTAACGAAACACTAATGGCTGAAACCAGGTGCGGTAGTTCCTCTCACGAACGCCGCTCCCGACTCTGGGTAATGCTTATGCAGTGAAACAACGGAAGTAGCATAATGGAGGTCCGTTTCTTTTAGCCTCTTCTGTAACGCTCGAGACGTAAGGAGCCACGCGAGATGGCCGGCTCTTTGTGAGACATCATTAGGCTTAAAGCGCGATAAGCTGGCGCCACTAGTGCTGCGCATCGGGTAAGCTTGGCCGCTGTCCTAGATGTGAACTGGCTTACCTTGAGCTGGTGGGCTTGCCGGACACGAATACTAACGAATCAGCAACGCTTGTGGTGCCGTTCCACTGTGCTTGTTTGTGTCCTTCGCATTTTGTTGTGGTGTGCGCCAAGTGAAGACTGTCGGAGAGAATCACCTCTTCGCTCTCAACTTTCTGTCTCGTTAAAATGCATCATCTTCATTACCAGCGATATCATGTACGCACACTGCAAAACAATGGTCGCTTCCAGTGACCTCTAATTAGCGGTGCGCCACACCGTACTGGCATACTTCCTGACCTGGCCTACACTACACTACTACACAGCTGCGAAAGAAAAGAGCAGGTGCGCTCGTTCATCGGACGCCAGTTTCCAAACATCGCATTTACTTGACTAATAATTTCTACAAGGTTAACCTCCAAGACACACTTTCAGAATTACGAACGCGTGCTTAATACCAAACTTTTACTCACAGTAAATTTATTACACAAGTTAAAAACGTGCTAGTAACCGAATTTTAATCTGCGCACAGAGGCAAAGCATCGCAGCTCAGTTTTCTACGTTTTCGTTTGTGCTATTTCGTCACAAATGAATAGTCAACATGCCCAAGCTGCTGTCCATGTTTTCCGCCAAGCATTACCGTTGTCATCATCATCATCATCTGCATCAGCAGCAACAGCCGATCTTCATGGCTTACGGGACAAAGGCTCGCCAGTATCACACTAATAAACCCTGTCCTGCGATAGCTCCTGTCACACTATGTCCGCAAACGTCCTGGTCAGTGGTCTCACCCGTCCACCTGGATCTCTGCGCCCCCCACTACGTTTGCCTCCTCTTGTAATCCATTCCTTTATACTACGGGAACGCCTATTACCTTACGAGCCCTGCCCATGTCCATTTCGTCTCTTCATTTCTACTATAGTCGTATACAACTTAAGTCTGCAGTGAAGCTCCGCCCACGTTCAGCCTCCGCGCACAGAATTCCTCCACGACGAAGAAGTAGTCCGCTGGTTTAACGTTTCTTGCTAGGTAAACAAGAAGCTTATCACAAGAGAAAGAATTATGAGCTGTAGAATTTTGACACATGGATTGTTTGATATAGTCAAACATTAAAAAGTTGATTTGGTTTAGAGTGGCGATTGGCCAGCGGAGTAATACAGGACGCCACGTACCGCGGCCCAGTGTTACCAACTGCTGTTTTTTTAAGTTGTATCCTACTATAGGATCTCATTACCAAACACTACAGTCAAGTCGAATACCAAGTTTTACTTCCCAGCATTCCCGGCCTGATGGATGGAACTTCCTTAAGGAAACTCGCATAGACGGTGGTGCCATTTTTTTCTCTAGATACTTTTGAGAAACACCATGCCGCCTCACGGCAAGCATTGCGCGCATTCGCTGAAGGCAACGCCTCGTGACTGACGGGTGGCCATTTTGTTAAAGCCGCCGCCAGTTTTCCCAGCTCCGCAAGGCGTACCGGGCGCTCGCCTCAGATCGTCTCGCGTAAGCAACGACAAAGTGCCGAGACGCGCTCTTTCTTTCCCCCAGCTTTGGCTCCGGTACATTTGGCAGCGTGCCAAGGGGAAGACAGAATGGAGTGTAGGCGTTGCTGGCGGCGCGAGCCAGCGTCGCCCCTACGCTGTTCTTTGGGCGACGGGAATGGAATGGCAAAGGGGAACGCTCGCGAAACATGGCGCCGCGTCAATCGCAGACGACGAGGGATAGCGATGGCAGCTGCACGAACTCAGACAACGGAGCCTCACACTTGCGTCAGTGACATGTCTGCCTGGGCTGGAATTCTGCACACGGTTAGGCACGGCGCAGAAAAAACACTGGTGATGACAGTGCGGACCCACCGGCACGTAGTCGGCGGTAGGAAGACATGATGCCAAGCGCGATAAAAAAAAAGGAACTAAATAACCTTGCCCTGGCTAAGGTTCATGAGCGACACCTGTCCTGCAAGGATTCCGTTGTAGACGACTGTAGCATAATATAGGCTTGGCTAGATGTATCAGCCGTTTATATTTATGGATGCTGAAATGCCATCGACGCTCTAAGGACTCTCTCGTGCCTTGCTGTGCGTCCGGCACCGTAACTTGACTACTTAGGGCACAACACAGCCCCTGCCCACTGCTGCATAACCTGGCGTCGCACACCTAGTTCTTCGATCTCGTGTGCATCAGTACATGAAGTGCACATCAGTCCACCATGACCTTTTCGAGAGCCGGCCTCGCACTCTGTCTGCAAATCTCACTTCTATGGCGAAAGCTCTGGGAACCTGCCAGCACACACTCTCGAAGCGGCTACGATCAGCGTGCCCCTGATTAAATACATCACTGCATTCAGTTTATTTTCATTAAAATGGCAATAAAGAGCCTGAAAATTCACCTTCTGTGAGTGGCCGGTTCGTTACGAGAGGACAAGGAGCTTCTAATTCTCATTCACCCACGCCCTCACCCGTTTCCTGAGTCTGCGTGCAGGACAACGATCCATACGTACGCCAGTTTTTAAGTCAACCTGCGCATGATCCCAAGGCATGTGATAAAACATCTTCCCCTCTGAATCCTCACTCTATAGGACGCCTAGACACTCTAGCTTGACTGTTGTCACGATAATTATGATAACAAAAATGATCTGCTGGTGATTATGGGTGCAACAGCGGGGGTTGTGGCGATGGCGCTGATGATAGTAAGAAGCATTGTAGCGTCTCCGAACGTACTGCATAAGCACAGATTTGACACTCTACCAGCAAACAAATTCAATACCGCACAAGAGGGAACACTTTCCTTCTCATTCCGGTTTCATCACTTTGGCTCCAGCGCTTGTGACTTGCAGGTGCGAACGCAAAAGAGACAGCGAAGGTGAAGTGCAGATGGACGAGCTGACGTCGCCGTGGTCCGGCCCCACGTCGTCCGTAGGCTCCATTAATCCTTCGGAGGTTGACAACAAGAGCTTCGCTGCCCAACCACTGCGCTAACCGTGGGTGCGCAATAAAAGAGAGGCTGGAGAACTTTTCGCCGACCCCGGCCTGGACCGACGACGAAGCAGCGCAGCGTCTTTGCACCAACTCGGCGCGAGGAGAGGTTCGGGGCGCTGCACCACGGTGGTGGCGGCCATCAATTAGCGTGTCGGAAGTCGTTCTCTGCGCCGGCGACCTTCCGACAGCGCTCCGCTCGTTATCCCGCGCGCGCACCGTAATGCTTCCGCGGAAACTTCCCCCCAACCGGCCTGACACGGAAATAAGCGCCGCCTTGCTTGCACCAACCCTCGCTTCGCACGCAGCGGCTTTGGCGAGGTTATCAGTTTAGCGAAATGGCACGGCACTCCGATTTGTTTGCGCCCAGTTACTGGTCGGCCTCTCGCGTCCTCTCCACTGGTTTTCCATTTTTGTTTTGTGCGTCCCAGTCGAAGCTTCTGACGGCGATTAACGGCTTGTCCCCTTCCACTCAGCTTCGGCAAGCAGACAAAAGCCTCCTCGAACAAGAGCCGCTTAGAAAGACTTCCTTCCTGCAAAGTTTGCATTTTTTTTTTATGTCCTCTAGCCCCGGCCCCTTGTGTGTTTTCTTAGCGGGAAAGGCGGGGCTGTTTTTAAAACGTCGCTGGAACCCCGGCAGTAAAATTGCAGAGAATAAAGCAGCTATCCTTATTTCTCACCCACTTTATTATAACCACCGAACTTGACGAGCAATCTCAAGATAATGGTCGCAAGAGGTATGCTTCGCGGTGTACTCCAAACTTTGTTTTTTTTTTTTTTTTAAAGCGAAGGATGTCCGACAATCAGTGTCAACGAGCAAGTACATACTAACACTTTTCTTCCGAGTCATCTGTAGAGGAAGTTAGGTAAAGAGAACTGTCTCAAACAAAAATATTCTTTTTTTGAGAAACAGCTTTTTCCGGCGGTGGAGAAACGACAGACTATTGCCCGTTTGCGTTTCAACCGAATAGAAAGCGCCTGAACACTGTGACAGGCTCTGCTAGAATGGGGCGCGTCTAATAAAAGTGGTCTATGCTTTTGACTAAGACGTCTTGGAGGCGCCGCAAATAAAACCAATTTTCGGGCAAGTAAGACACCTGTAATGTGCAATGCTACGCTAGACTTGTTCCATGGTTTATAGTTTGTGGAGGTTTAACGTCCCAAAGCGACTCAGGCTATTTGTTTCAAAATCCGAAATATACTAAAACATGGCAATGATGCAGAAGCTACTTCTTACCGATACAAAAATAAAATATTTTGAAGGATCAAATGAGGTACACCCTTGAGGCAAAAGTTAACAACAGAGCGCTGGAATTAAACGGCATCCTTCTCAGCGGCCGTCGAAGCTTTAATTTGCAGAAAATATTGCCCTTTATGGCATGACCGCTAAATGCAAGGCTGACAAATACACTGCGATCGGCTAGCTGGCATGTCGCTGTACGATCTGAGCAGGCAAGGTGACAGTTGTAGGCAAGCGTAAAAAGCTTACACTACAACATCGCATTACAGTGAGATGCTGCAACCAAAAACCATCGTAGTATCTGCTGCATTAAGTTAGCTTAAAAAACGCAAAAGACAAATGATCTGTTGACAACGTGGCAAACGAACCGTCTGATTCATGCGGAAGGACATGCGGCAGCATTACTGGCTCAACAGTCGATTTTACAATACCATCCAGGTGGTCGTAATTATTCCGGAGCCCTCCACTACGGTCCCTCTTTCTCTCTTTGACTCCCAGTTTCCTCTCTTCACTCACGGCGCGGTTCGGGTGTCCACCGAGGAGAAGTGAAACGGTTGGTGCACCATTTCCTTTCCTCGAAAACCGCGAACACACCACACATTTTGATGAAACTTACTGGTTATCAAGAAATGAAAGTCGCGGTAACAGTCCGAATGAAAGACGAAAGAGAGATAAAGGTGCCGTAGTGGAGGGATCCGGAATATTTTCGACCACCTGGGGAATCTTCAACGTACACCGGCATCACACAGCACACGGGAGCCTTTTGCCTTTCGCCTTCATCGAAATGCGGCCGCCGCGGATTTTGATGGAGACGAAATAATGAAGGCTCTACAGACATTCCACAGCCCTTATGTACTAGTCGCCATAAACCCGGATTCCGTTGCATCAAAGTCCAAAATTTGCGGGGACAAGGTAGACCTGTACCATAAGGTAAGGGCCCGCCAAAAAGAAAAACGAAGCCGTTGGCATTATAACTCAACCAACGCGGGAGGGGTAGGAGCCAGCACTGTGTAGCTCCGACGAAGGACATCAACGTCAGCTCATCGAACGAGCAAGGGCAGCAGTTTACCCATTGAAGTCCCGGACCAAGGACGCTACCATCCTCTTCCCCACCCTCTACCTGTACTACAACAAATATTTCCATCATTATCTACAACTTCACCCTCCTCTCCCAGCTTCCGTCGTGCCTTCCCTCCCTGCTAAGAAGGCCGCTGATGCTGCGAGTTCCGCTGTCCTCCCAGCTTCCACTCTCGCCTGGTTTCCCTCACCTGGGCGGAACGATAGCCGAGCAGGTTGACGCTGTGATCACGTGATTATTAAGCGGGGCTTTCCGTAGACAGAGTTACGTGTAGGCAACCGCCGAAGAAGTCCCATATACAGCAGCTGACGTCGAAAAATGTTCGCACTGTGCACGTAAGTTTCGAACTGCAACTGCCCCGGCGTTCTAGGCAGCGTGCAATGACGCATGACCGTTAAGAAATTAAAAATACAGGATTAAAGTGCATATGAGTATTATCCCTACTCCGCGATGGTAAAAAGAAAAATAACTAAACCATTAACGCCCAAATAAACTCCAGTTAACTTAGTCACGTCGTGCGGAAGCGCCTTTGACCCGAAGTGCCTGCAAGCGCTTCTATGCTATGCAAAGAAGACCCCTTTCCGGTGATGCTGACGGAGCGCTGCAGTGCATTACGTAAGAGCCTACTCAAAGGACCAACCCAGACATTGGTTTAACCTACGTTGTCAAGCTTTTTAGAAGCCACGGCTCGTTCCACATTTCGCCAAAGCTTCAACATGCACTCGTTTGACAAGCATGCTGTATGCATGTGTTCGCCTACATTAGTCTTATGGGGTTTCATTGATTTCACAAGCATGTTGCAGCGCTCGTGGATATTTCTTTCCTGTGCTCCGAAACTGATCACATATTTCCAGCATCCTATCGAACGACCTTTTAAACCCTGCTGTCGGTCACTGCTCGTTACCCCAACCTGCAGCTTCCAAAAGTGCCTCACCGGCTCCACAGACTAAGCCGACTGAATGCGACCCAAGCGAGGCGCCTCAAGACCTCTGCCGAAGCTTTACTGGCAGCGAAGCGACCACATTTTCAGATTGCATTACATCGCCGTGGCCAGATTCGGTACGCGCAGTTTCATCATTACAGAAAAATAGCTTGTTAATATCTCATGCGAAGGTATAGTCATCTCAAATACGTATATCCCCGCGTTTCGCCCAGCGCGTGGACCTTTCATTACTTTTCTGCCTTCCGGTTTCACCTGGCCACTACCGGTAGGCGTTTTCAAACACTTCCATACTGGCGATGTTTAAAGTCTTGTATTCCTCGCCTTAACGCGGAGATTTCGCTTAGGAGTGCAGTAATTGGAGCGACATGGGAGAGGTATTATGCCTCATATGCTGGGCATTATGCCTCATATGCTTGGTACTTCTTCGGGGCATAATAATAATACATTGGTTTAAGGATAGGCACCCCTGCAAAGGGACTGGGGAAAGCACACGAACGCGTTCTACTTAGACTATTCACTAATACAATGCTGTGCCCGGCAGTATTAAAACACTTCGATCCCGCGTTCACTGGCAGGTGCAAACATTGTGGCGAGGTGGCTGACACCTACCACATGGTTTGGGCTTGCCAGCGCAACTCAGCTCTCTCCCACCACCCAACCCTACCAGAGAGGAATGGGAGGCGGCCCTGCTTGGCTCCTCGGACCTTCAGGCCCAAAAAGCTCTGGTCAAGAAGGCTAAGCTGGCGGCTTCGACCAATGGGGTCCCAGAATAGGAACTCCACCCATTTCGGGGCTCTCGAAGAGAGCCTCACCTCTTTTATTAAATAAAGGCTTTTCATCATCGTCGTTAAGAATTCGTGATGGCAACGAAAGAGACCAGTCATTATGTATGGTAACTGCGTGGGATCTTTACCGGGCTTCATGCGATCAGCGGCGGCGGCAACCGGCTCTGTTACCGAGTAGAAACAGCCGCTCGCAGCAGCTGCAACATCACCAGCCAGCGGGTCACACCGCGAGTCGAGGCATCCGGCGGTGCAGCTGCGTCGTGCATCGGCACGCGGCGGCGGGCGTGTGGGAGAGCCGATTTCCCGCGCGGCTTGATGCTGGTGGGCCCGCAGCCAGCGGGAGCTGACTCATTCGGCACTGGGACCGCGGGGTGCGACCGGCGGTGGGTGGCCGCCCAAGTACGAGTGCGTGGAATGCTGCTCGCTATTCATGACATCAAAGTAACACAAATATTTACAGCACGTATTCTTACGCCTTTTTTGATAACGAATAGAAATAATAGTTTTGGGGGCAAATACTTTACAGGTTTCCAAGTAATCGAAGGCATGAGGTAATTAACATATTTCACATGCCCCAAATGTGTCTCTTCTTGCTCGCAGCTTTGTGACAGTTTCCCCGTAGTCAGCTTTACCCATGCTCAGCTCGCGTCAAGAACCGCTGCTGCCGTATCTCTACTGTGACGTTCTGCTCCCGAGGACAAAGTCGTACTTTCGGTGTCTGGTCTCAGTGGCCTCATTCTAAAGTATAGGCGATGCAAGAGCGCTCGTACGTCGCAACCCCGGCGCTAGTTAGAAAGCTCTGGCTGTTGTCAGTGGTGCAAATCATTCTTGAGCCATCCACAAGACTTTTACGGCCGGGCCTTCAAGGCTACTCTGCGGGGACAGACGAGAGCAGCGTGACAGGCCGCGTCACGTCTTCGACATCTGGGATTAAGCGGCTCGAGCATTCATGAGAGGCTTTTGTTCTTTTACTTTGGTTCCCTGCAGCCACCCCAACGAGCCAGACTGATGGACGCAGCGGTGTGGCTCAACTCTGGACACGCATGTCGGCCCGGACGCAACGGTCGCGCCGATTCGGAGAGCGATAGCGGCCCCAGAAATCGACGCGACGCGCCTGGCACGGCGGCCGGCGGCGCGGGTCCCGACCGTTTTACAGCGCTCCAGTGCATGCGACCCAGTTTCGCCCACTTCGTTACTAAGGCGACGGGGCGCACTGCGCACGGGGAAGCGAGGTCCACGGTCGAGAGAGGGAAATGCACGGCGCACGGTTGTGGGTGCAGTGGTACCGCAAGGCAATCAATTAATTTCCGTAGCACGAGCACGAGTCGGGCTGCTACAATAGCACCGGAAGCTAGCCACTTAGGCAGGCCGGCTACGGCGCATCAACCTGCCCCCTGCAGCGCACCGGGATGCTGAAGCAAGCTCTCTCATTTGCTCTGACGTTGCTAGATCGAGCTGTGGTCTGCGCAGGAAGTAAAACAACAAAGAACATGCCAGCGTTGGCTCACAGCTAGGGCCGTTCTTTGCCTCCGCACCGTAAAGGGCGCGCTACTAGATTTGCAATCATCATTTAGTGATGGCTCGTTACGTGCGCGGATCATCGACCTCATTCTAATGCTAAGCGCGGGAGGTCACGAGTTCGACACTCGATCGCGTAGACCGCATTTTTTCAAAAGCGGAAATGCAAAATGAAGTTTATCCACTACACTTCTTCCGTTACCTCTGCCGTATTCTTTGTGCGTACAAGAGACCGCAGAGCGATGGTTGATTATGAATTTAGGAGAAATGATAATTTCCTCGCTGCCAACGTACTGATCATCGAGTAATGCTTATGGCACCTGTGTGCGCGACTTTTCCAGAGAAATATATCCACTACAGGCAGGCTGGCGTGGGCATTTAATTTCCTCCGTGGTACCGACCACTCCTGCGGCCACGCATGATTCGCTATTGTAATCTTGATTTGGTCACATCTACCAGCCTCCTGCGTTGCCCAGATGACACCACGAGTGTCCGAATCTGGTACTGAAAGCTTCCTTTGGTATCCGCTTCAGCTGCGATGAAAGCGAAACGGATGAAAGGCAAGCGTAACAAAAGAGAAGTGGACGAAAGGCAAGTCAACGAAAGACAAGCGCACGAAAGACAATTCGTAGCATTCCTTATCTCTCTTCGCCCGGTGTGGCCCAGTCATACCACTCTCCTTATACACGTGGCTGCTTCGCAGCATGGACGCCCCTACATTCATACGTGCAACTGTAGGCGCAATCGCAGAAACACTGCTTGTAAGGTCCGTCCATGCCAGCGCCTTCACTCAGGGGCAGTGAAAACTACTATTCGGTCGGGAGATGAGATTTTATTTCACTGAAACTTCGTAGACGTCTGGTACCGACAAGAAGCTTCTATATTTCTGCCTTAAATAAGACTTCTACGCGTTTAAGTTGCATTGAAGGATCTCGCGAAACATACAGTGAAAAACGTGGCCTTTCGAAATAATATCGCGGCGCCGCAAAATTTGGTCTGTAACAAAATACAGCCACAACGGTCAAGATGAATATCGACGCCACCCCTCCCCAGCTGCTCGCCGCTGAAGACAGATTCACCCGCTCTCCGTGTCTTCAGTGAGTGTCTTCAGTGCAGGAGACCTGAGGGCGTTTCGGTCCCCGGTCTCACCACAGTGAGAGAGCGCGGCTGCTACACTACAAGTATAGCGCGCTTACACGGGCTCTGCGTTTTCCTATACAATGGCACCTGTTTCAGGCTAGTAACGAAGTAGGTCGTGCCTTACAGCTCAACTTCGTTGTTACGTCGTGAAATACGCAAGGGTCCACATATCTTATGTCCACCTTAACACCTCTTCACAATACATAGGTTTCTGCACTGTTTACGAAGACCGGTCAAAACTCGTGTTTCTTGAACTGTTGGGAATGAGTGCGCAGCGCGTTCACTTGCTCCCACTTGCCTACTACTAACTACGTATTCACCGCCAACACAACAACCTAGCTAAAAATATGATGGCGGTGGGGGTGGTGGTGGAAAACATTTATTAAGGCTGTTTACAGGAGAGAGCGGGGACTGGCCTTAAGGGCCAGCCTGTTACAAATTATAGGAGGGGTCCCTAGTGGCTTCCCTAGAGTCTTCCCTTGGAGGGGTCTATAGTGGAACTCTGTGGCTTCCGCGGCAGCTCGGGCCCTAGCCACAAGAGTTCGTCGGCTCTCTAAGGTAGAGCAGCCGAGCCGGGCAGCCTCCCAACTCTCTCGGGTAGGTGAGGGGAAAGGGAGGTAAGCGGGGTTAGAGGGGCATGCCCAAACCGTGTGGTACATGTCCGAGAACGCAAATTATATCAAAGCGAGCATAGCCGCTTTCATCCCCCTGCGAAAGGGCTAACCAAAAGCGAGGAGCGTTGGCTTTTTCGCTTATATACCGACACGGTACTGTAGCCGGCACTGCTGCGATATTTTAATATGGTGGAGCGCTGTAAACGCTTTTGCGAAAGTCTTCAGGTATGTGTAGGAACCTACATCGACTCAGTCGAGACGAGATCATTATGTGGCGGCGGCAAAACAACAGCGAATTACAGTCAGGAACCCGCCGTGAGCTTGGTGCTCTTAGTCGTAGAGCTTCGTGATCAGTACTAGTTCCACTGTACTCGCGCCGCCAGTGGACCTTGCGCTGTCCTCCAACATGCCCATTGCGTGCCATGGCCGGTGCACTGTATTGGCGCCACTGGTGCAAAATATCAGCGTACGCGTAACGTGGTGGAGCTTCGCCGAAGTACCGTTAGAAAACGTAACTCCGAATAAGCAGGGAAAAAAAAACTGTTCCGAGTGCCCAATGAGTTTTGTCACAACTGCAGAAATAAAAGGAGGAGGGGCGCACAAGGAATGAAGGAAGAAGGCGTACTAATCATAGGGCAGTGTTGTTATGATTGCTCCTTTTGGAACCATGAAATCTGATTTTCGCCATCGATGCCTTAATATTCAATGCGCTTCATCACTGCTTTTAGAGGCCTCCCAATTCAGCTCGCGGTATTTCGTACAGAGCAGTCAGGAAAGTCCCCCCGTCAGTATGGGTGCTTGATGCTGCCTTCATGTTTATGCTTACGTTCTAGTGCGTGTTCTGAAAGGTCTGATCGGAGATTGGGCTTGCATTTTGTAATGGCCCTTTTAATAATTCATATCTTTAACCCCCCCCCCCCCCCCCTACTCTTTGCATTTGGCAGACACCAGAGCTCTTTCATCTTACGCATTACAAAATATTCGGCTCTGCTCATATCGAAGTCAGGCCCTCTGTTTCGTCAAACCTTTAAGGAGAGCAGACGTCCCCGCCGCTTACGAAATTCAGATGAACTGCTCAGCGCTGATCATAATATGGTCATGGCGGAGAAAGAAAAGCTGCACCGAGCAACCCAACAGTTGACTGCCCGCGTCATAGGTGGTGCCTGTGTCTTCGTAACTTTAGAAATTGGCCTCAGGTCATGTTCCTACTAGTTCGCAGAGTTATTAAACTGGTTTTAAAAAATGATAGTTAGCTTAGACGCCAGCATTCGTAAGCTATCAAGCAGTGGGAATCACCAACTATGATATCAAACGCATAGCTGACCGATTAAAAAAACAACATAAAAGATGCGTAAGAACATTTCGAAAAAAATTAAGACTGATATAATATATACCAGGTGTTTCAGGGACGCCACTACTGATTTTTTAAATATTATTTTCGGGCTAAAGAGATGCATTTTTCGACAAAGTAACGCCAGCGTTGGCCGGCGTCAGAAAACAGGCGAACTAGCGAGCCTATTAACTAATATATAGTAGCTAGCTTTTTACTATTACAGATAGGCACCTGGTTGCAATCAAAGACTTGTATCCGACCATTAGTAATAGCTAAGGTTGTTTTTAGGTTATTGAAAACGTGGTCCAATCGGCGCTGGGGCTCAACAAATTTTGGTCATTTCGCGCGCAATTCGAAAGTCCCGCTCAGCGTTGTCCGCAAAGCGACGCCCACCAGTGAACGTCACTCCGCGGCGCCTGTGCCACGTGACCCTCTCGTACCCACCACTTCCGCAGCGGCAGTTAGCAGCGCAGCACGGGTGAGCGGGACACAGAAGGCCGCGTGGCACAGGCGGCGCGAAGTGCCGTTCACTGGTGGGCGTCGCTTTGCGGACAACGCTGAGCGGGAAATTCGAATTGCGCGCGAAATGACCAAAATCTGGTAAGCCGCAGCGCCGACAGCAACCACGTTTTCTGAATTTTAAACCATATATGGCTATTATTAATGGTCAGTTATGGGTCTCTAATTGCAGTCAGATGCCGATCTGTAATATAAAGCTAACTATTACAATTTAGTTAACCGGCTCACTAGCTGAATCCCCTGTTTTACGGCGTCTGCGAATACTTGCCGTAAAAGTCCATCTTTTTGCCTCAATAATCATGTTTTTAAAATTTACCGGCCAGCTTCCCTGAAGCAACTGGTATATGACGCAACAGCCCTTGTGCTTGCCTTAAGCCTCCCTTTCTCTTCACAAACGGGGAACAGTGCTGGCGGGCGATGCTCGCACAGGACCCGCATAATTCGAGATAAGCAGGAGAGGCCTTTGTTCTACAACGGACTTGGCGCTGACCATGACGATGATGATGGTGGTAGTTGTAGAGGTGATGATGCAAGCAGAGAAAACATTCCCGGACTGTGACCTTCGTTTCGATATGCCACTCCCGAACTGCACAATTAAAGCAGTTGTGAAAACTAAGTGCATCTAGTCGTTGCACCCAAAGCATGGTTACAATGGGTCAGGACGCGTAAGCATCGCAGCTGGTAGTTTTTCAACGACCTAATTGCATCTGTCGGCACGAAGGAACTGGTGTAGCCTCGAAAGACTAGAAAGGAACAGAACAGCTCGGCAAGACGCCACAGACACAGAGACCTCATGGTTGCTTTCGATAAGCCAGGCTCGCACGCGACAGTGAGCTTTCAGAGCCGAGTGAAAGTAAATACCGCGCTACGCGCGAGTTGTACCGAGGGATCCAGCAGAATTCGCTTTTCGGATATCGGAGCTTTTTCGCATTGGCCTCTGCTGTTCCTCTCTTTCTATTTCCCTTATTTCTTTTTTTTTTTTGTCCTCACAGCAGCGCACATCCATTTCGCAAGACAGATGGTGTGGGGACATCGTCCACAGTGATGGTTCGTCGCCTTTAGCCTCACAACAAGCAGCACCAGTTGGTTTTTTTCATGTCAAGAAGAATTAGTCCGATTACATGGCGACGCCATGTTTTTTTCTCCGCGCCTTCTTTAGTGTTACTGCCTACTTAAAGAAGTCACGAGATCATCGAAAGCGCTGCTGAATCAAACTGCTCGCTGCCTTCAAGTCATAAAGACTTCGCCCGTAGCCTGGCAGAATTAGTTCGCAAAAAGGCATTCGCGTTGGCACGGGGCATGGTTCTATTCAAAATATGCTCCCTCGCTCAGTAGCGGCACCTCCTCAGCGGTGGCCCAATCTAGCTAGTTTTGGAAATATAACAAGAAGAAAAAAAAAGTCTAAACAAAGTAAGGTATGAACACACCCTTCGATGATACGACGCGCAAGTAGACATCAGCGATCATGACGCGAACGCACTTCTCACGGCTGCTGAGAAGCACCGTGCACACAATGTGCTCACGCACATAGCGAAAGCAGCCGCATGTCCGCAGCAAGTTTAAACGCCATTGCACTTTCTGGAGTAAAGGTGGTCTATACGAGAGCTGAACAACGAGGCCACCAAGGACAGACTGCACAACACCGCCCCATCCCCGCAACGTCTACTGTCGATACAGGCGTCAAAGTGGGCGCTTTTACAATGAAGCATGTCAGTTTGTTCTATTCGATACGTAAAGCTCCTGCTTAGCGAAAATGCCTAAACGCTGGAAAGGGCAACGAGCCACGAAACTCTTCCTCCCCTCCGTATCATTGCGGCCCCACCCAGACGCTCGCTCATAACGCAACCACGAATGGCACATGATCGAGAGCGCCGGTTTCTGGTCCACGTGGGAGATAACGCTGTCCAGGCCCGTTGTAACGCGAGTTCTGCGTTACGGCATGCGACGGGGAACGGAAACCCGTTTACCCGTAGACAGTCCCCTTCGGGGAGTTTTTTTAATTTTTACTTTTGAAAATATGTTTATTTCACCTCAGAATTCAAAATAATCCGCTTCTTCATGAAAATATTCTTCTCAACGCCGACTTCTTAGCCGTGGGTTATGCAAAGGACACTAGGAGAATGCGCTGAATTGAGTGTGGTAAAACTTGAAACTTCTGACATCGACTCAAACGCCGCCGTTACTATCATACGAACGTAGACGCACACAACACAACGCTTGCAGAGGAAAATTTTAGAGCCTATTGAACCTATGCTTGCGGGCGCTAGTTCTTCTGCGCTAAACTTTTATAATTATCGGGAAGAAAAGCGGTGTCCTACATGCAGAACACTACACATATCTGCGTTAGGAGGCCGAAACCGGAGACAGCAGCGTGCGCGTGCAATACACGCCCGCACGTGTGCACCCACAACGTCTGCAGACGGTCTATGCGCGTCCCATTCATTTCTGATTAGGCAGCAGCGGCAGTCCAATGGCTTTCTGTACCAATCAATGGTAACGAAATTTTTGTACAACGTTAATAAAGGCGCACAAAAAGACAACAGACTGCCAAAAATGTTTTTTTTTGTTTTGTTTTAGTGCGAAACCAATACTTCACGAGGTGGAACCGGCTCACCGAGTTTGTGTGAAGCTTGACCTTGAAGGTGACCTTTGCCAAACCATAAATAAATAAAAGTAAATATTGCCGGGACTGCGATTCGAACCCGCGGCGGCGTGAACAGATCAGCTTCGCTGGCCACTGCACAAGAGCTCTGTGCGAAACTGCAACCCACTCTATAGAGCTGTGCATTACTCACCGCCGTCTTCATGAACTGATACTACTATGGAACTAATATACACACTTTGGCGGCGCGCATCGCACATCGCAGTCTCCATCAATGAACAAGATGAACAAGATCATCATGCACCGACGACGACGACGACGACGAAGCTCTTGAGGCGGCCGGCTGACGCTCGTGCCGGAGAACTGCTCCTTGTGACCTTGCGTCTCGCCCCGCTGCTTCATCGTTTAAATGTGCAAGTCTTCGTCGCCGGCGCTTCCCACGTACCAACAAACCAGCCTTCACTACTATCGAACTAATAACGTCGCCAGACGTGCCGACAACCCGGCAAAGCAATACCATGAGCCAACCAGGCTAAACACGTGCTTTCGCATGCCAACTCGGTTTAACTACGTTAAAACCCTACCACACTTTTTATTATTACTTCCGCGGGAGACTCCATTGCTCGCTCCAGCAAAACATGCCGGAAACAGGTCGTTCAAGTGGGTGGCGCGCTTCCGCGGTAACGCACGGCGACGACGGCGATGTCGCGGCGACCGCGCTGCGCCATTTCATTTCGCTTCGGTCAATACGGGCGCGACACGCCGGCGCCCCACACGACGACATGCGCTCCACAGAGGAGAAAAGCTGAGGTGTATCAGGAACCGGCACGGGTGGCTTGGCCGAACGCGGCTCCAGAATTTACTTCGCTCGATCGCGATTTAATCCCCCGGCACAGGAAAACAGAAAAACAGAAAGGTTGTAAGGGCATAACCCAACGCTTGTCCAGGTATTATGTCTCGGCGATACATCAGATCCTGTCTGTGCGCTAGATGCCACAAAAGAAGTGAAAGACAGCCGGCGACGTAAGGGCGCCCGCATGATTGAAATCGATGCAGAATTTCTTTTTGCTCCCCGAAATTACTCGCGACCTATAAGGCATGCCGCAGTGAAGGGCCATGATTGATTTTCACGTTTAGGCGCTCTCTAGCGGGCACCACTCCCGCAGTATACGACCATCTTTCGAAATGAACCACGAATTCGCGCTTAACAGCAGAACGCTGCAAACACGAAGTTTTCATTGTAGGCCGCTTGCGTGTTTTCTGGATTCTCAGGATAACTGGGAAACATACGTCCCACTTATTTTCATAAAACCGCGAGAAACAATGACGAAACGATCAGACATCTAATGCGACGATTCGGCGAAAGCAGCTGGATTTACCATAAGTGATTACTTCGGTGCTCTTACCGTAATGAAGGTTTTTGCTCTAAGCCGAGGCCTTGCACCCGCGAAAGAATTCTTCAGCTGGGGTGAGGCGGTGGCTCGAGAATGACGGTGGATGGGTGAGCAGCGCCTGTGGTGAGGAGGTAGGGAGGTGGGTGGTGCTTCTGCAAGGGGAGGGTAGAGGCTCTCTCGCTTGGGCGGCAGCCTACACTTTAACCCACGTCAGATTTCCGAATGAAAAAGGGAGGAGGGGGGGGGGAGTACATATGGCTCAGAGATGGTAAAAAAAACAGGTTGAAATGCGTTGTATACCGAAAGCGTCGAATCCGCTACTATTACTTTCAGGGAAATTCGCAAGTTTTTTAGTATGTAGTGAAAAACTACATAGAATAGCAGAACAGAATAGCACCGTTAACATCCTAGATACCATAGTTTTATTGCGGTACTCTGTCTCCAGCAGTCAGTCCTCGGAGAAACTCTTATGCTTGCTTGTTTGAGTCAAGCTTTCTAGAAGATTTATTTTACCTTTTTATTATAATACCTCCTAGGTTTGTTCATGCTGGCTGTAAACTTTGTAAGGTAGCGTATTCAAATCTGAATGACAGCACTTTATCGTTTGGCACTTCGTAAAACTGCGTTTTTGAAATGCAATGTGTTCCTTTTCCTGTCCTTGTATGAACCAATATTTCAATAAGTGCTATTTTTGTACGTAGTACATCTCAAATGTCTTGTTGCGACTGCGACGTGATGTTACCAGAGCGTGGGCCTGCGGCTTTGTCAAGCTGTCGATGTGGCAGCTTTTTCAGGAGGCCTCCGCCATTGTGTATAAGCGACGCAAATAAAATCCTCATTATAGGCGGGTACAGTAGCACTACTTTCGCAGTAAAACGCCCTCATAACGCGGTTGTTTGGAATTCGGACAGGCATCAAAAATACACAAGAACGACGAACACACTCAGCAAACACGATACGTCACTGTGGAGTGTTTTTCTCGCTTCATCTGTTTTCGGCTTCCGCCCAGTTTGCTCACAATCCGAGAAAAACTCGCCCACCAGCCTCTCTCTGAGCAAGTGGAAGACGCTTCGCGATAACGATACATTAGCATCGTTTCGCATGCGAAACTTTTTTTCTTTCTTGTTATGCAGTGGACACCTATGTTTTTCTTCATTTTACAGCGGTCAGCGCCGAGCACGTGGGATTTTGTCAAGCACTAAACTTCACGCAAACGGGAGCTTCAAAGACAAAGCAAGCGGCGTGGATAAACAAACAGGAATGTCTCCCGACCGCCACCCTCGCCCCAGCGTCCGGGCGTAGTTGCAGGGAAGACAAGAAAATCAAGTGGCATGGAGCTCAACGATTCGCACGCCAAAGAGTCATTGCTCCTCTGCTTCGATGTCCTCAGGCATTGCGCTTTAGGGCACCCTGCTTCCCTAACACATAAGTCTCACGCCATATTAAAACTCAAAAGCATTGCAGCGACACCCTTGTGGCGGAGCATCCGCCTCGTATGCTGGAGATGCTCGGTTCGAATCCCTGCACCACCGGATGCAGCCTTCCCCGGAGTAGCTATTCGGCTTTCTCGGGGTTGAAACGCTTGGTAAAGGTGCCGTCTATTAGTGACCGAATGGTTGTTGCTTCGCTGAATGAAATAAACACTAAAACAAGGTTCCGCGACGCCTGCGTCTCCATACTGTCTCGCGCCACATGCGGCCGCTGGTGCATTGGCCTGGAACATACTGCCGCGGATAGTGCCTATAAGAGCTGCCGATTTGAGGACACAGTATAGGGCAACACTTTGTGACCGAAATAAAGCGTGTTTCGACTCTGAAAACTATTCTCGAAATATATTTTGTCACTTTCTGCCAGAAATGCCGCATGCAAGTGCGATTAAGGAGCCCATTTATCGAGGTACCATCAATCAAAGTCACCGACAGAGGAATGCGATGGTTTTCAATTAGACAGATGTCGAGCGTGAGTCGACTGCCATTACGCATCAATTAATTCGGCACGTAATTGCGATGTTTCCGAAATTTGAGGCCCCCCAGTTTGGACGCTTCTGTTGCGTGCCGGAACTCAGACCCGCAAAGCGCTGGAGCGGTGAACTGCGGCAGCAGGCAGAGCACGCGTCAACGGCCGCGCAAACTGGGCAGCGCCATGGCAACGGTCACTGGCAGCGATCAGAAAGCATGGCATGTTTATACAACGCGCCTCCTGCCGTGACGTGCATTAATACCGAATTGGTATTACTGCTCCGTCCTGCATTATTTCCGTTGGGCCTTTGGCAGTGCGGGCAAGGCATTTTATTTTTGTTTCCTTTTTAAGAACCCCCTTTAAAATATGCGTTCTTTCTCGCATTCTTTTGGAGTTCTTGTCTCTTTAGCCTTCGTTCTACGGAGTACTTTCCTCTTCTTTAAGTGTCTGGCGTTACGCTTTCGTTCTTTTTCAAGGTGCGCAACTTTGTGATCAACCTGTTGGACGCATAAATGAAGTCTGGAGCTTGCGCGCACGATTTTCTTCGGCTTTTTTTTGGGCCTGCACTGTACGGCGACACTTTTTCATCCGCTCTTCACAGCTCGCCAGGAAAACAACTCGGGTCTAAGCCCACGTCAATAAAAGTAGGGGCCAGACAAAAGCGCGCGCTCTGTAAGCAGGTCCACGTATAAGGCACAGTGACGGGTAAAAAATGATTAGCACCAGTGAGCCATCCCCGAACCGGCCAAAATGGTAACGCGTGGGGCTGCGGCTCACGACAGTCATCGCCGGCGAAGAACAATTTTTTTCTTCCCCCGAAAGACGCGGGTTCGATCCCGGCCGCGGCGGTTGAATTTCTTTGGAGGAGAAATTCGAGGCCCGTGTACTGTGCGATGTCAGTGCACGTTAAAGAACCCCAGGTGGTCGAAATTTCCGGAGCCCTCCACTACGGCGTCTCTCATAGCCTTAGTCGCTTTGGGACGTTAAACCCCATAAACCAACCAACCAACCAACCTTTTTTCCGCTGAAAGGTCTGCTTACAGTACAAGAGTAACAATACAGTAATAACAATCACGATATCGCGGCTCACGACGACAGCGCTAGAAAGGAAGACCACGTGGGGAGTCACGCATGGCCAGCCAAACATCTCAGCCAGCACAGTGAGACTCCAACTACTGCAACGCTTGGTAGGCAGCGCGCTTCACAATAGTTGCCACCTGCCCGCCTCCCCTTGCTGCAAACTTGGGAACGTCCCGACTCTGTCACTGTTTGCATGCCCGCGAACCACAGCGCCCTGCAATGAGATTCCGCTCGTGTGTTCGTCTGTCGCTTGAGCTAATCTTTTTCTGGTCGCCACTGTGTACTCCGTACAAGACCACGTAGGTGGAAAGATACGTTATTCAGATTATTCAGGTGAGCTTGGAGGAACGGGAAATTAAACAAAGGGATGAAGCGGTACAGTAAGAATAAGACAGCTTCAACAGGATGCACTGCCTTCGAATCGGGGTAGTGCATTACCGCAGAAGTTGCATTTGTCGTTCAGGGCGAGTCTAATTTTTTTCACCTTCGGCGTTAGTTCCCCAACAGCAAATTCCTATGACGGCATAGTTGAAAACGCTTTCATCTTGCCTAATTCAAAGATTAATAAACAAAATGCAACATTTTTCTAAACAAGGTGACCAATGGCAACGCCATGCTACCCTCAGCCCTCAAGAACAATTCTGAACTTTTCTTTTAAACATGGTCCCACTCCAAAAGCTCTATCTGGCGATGTGCGAACCTGTTACTCCTTCCGTGCAGTTTTTTTAATTCCTGTCAGCTTTTCCTGGTCATTCGAGCTACGAGCCGCTCGCAATCAAAATTCTTGTCATCAAGAAGTACAGCGAGGATCATGGACATGGCAGCTTGCGTGTGAAGGGCGGTAAAACACGTACACGTCTTTGCGGGTAGCCTGCTCCTGACGTTAATTGCGCCGCACGTGATGAATTGCGGTCCAAAAAGGATTTTCCACGTCCGCCACCGCTTTCAGGCGCGCTGCTCGCTAACAGTTTTAGGCAAGATCACATATGCTAGTACCTACAAAGCGGAAAAGCTAACGAGATGCAAGAAGAAAACAACGGCTATCTGTCCTACAGAGCACAGCACGAGGTGCAGCTGCAGTCTACCATAGTAATGTTTTTTTTCTACATTCTTGAAACAATTAGGTGTGCATTTTTTTCGCACCACTGCATTCACCAGTCAAATGATCAGATCTTACACATCTCCTTTTTTCCCACTACATTTTCAAATTAAGGGTGTCCCTCTTTCTGCCCTGTCTAACGTTTTAAAGTAAAATGAAACAAAACAATGAGCCTAAAGCAGGGTGTACACGTCAGCCTTAAAGTTCCTCGTATTGTCATCCGTAGCGCACCCTGCTCGCCCTCCTTCCAATCATTTATGGTCCGTTCTTATCTCAAATGCTCGTAGGCTGACTCGAGAGCTTACGATATCCGCGGGCACGCCGTACGCACGTCCGCGACCGTCTCCGAACTGCAGCCTTAATAAAACGCCCGGCGACAATCCAAAGATGGCCACACGCCCATACAGCGACCAACAGGGGCTATCATTAAACAACCTACCGCGCGCTCTTCAGTTTGCGGACACCTAAATGTGTCTTTGCACCGCATACACTGGCCGCTCCGCTCGACGTCTCTCCCCAACAGCGCTTTAAAGGCCACGCATTTTCACACTAACTGCGAGAGAAAGCTTCGCCGCGCACGCGTACTTCAAGCAGCACGTCCCGGCAAGATAGTGGTTCACTGATATTGAACGTGGCTGCCAGCCGAAGAATGAGGCGTGGTGAACGATGGATAAGAGATGATTTAATGGCCACTGGCCTAGAGCGAGCGCTCCGTCCCGCGCCACTGCCAGCTTCGTCTTCTTCGTAACAATATAACAGCATAGCACTTCTTATTCTCCTCAAATAAAAAAAAAGAAGAAAATGGTGGCCTACGGAAATACGGAGTAATGTTATTTCGTGATGTTTCAGACTTAGTGTCTGAGTGGGGACGTCGCACGGGGATTAATGTTACTCCGCCTTTCTTCCTTGCTGAAACAAAGGAAATAATCCTCCACGTCTTCGCCGCTCGCGGCAACGATTAATTTAGGCCACAGCGCCAGCAGGCACATTCCCGAGGGAAAGAGGAAGGCGCCAAGAGCGACGTCGGCAAAAACACCGCGGGGTTAGAGGCGACGGCACAAAAATTAACGCTTGTCTGTTTCGGGGACAGAAAGTACGGCAACAAGCGGCAAGACAGCCCACGCGCGCGCCGCCTGTAGTCGTCGCCGGCATTGTGACGAGCGCGGGAAGGCGCAGCCGCCGACGGCATCGCGCGGCCCCGTGTGTGTTCGCGTGTGCGCAACAGCGCTAGAGCGCGTGTCTCGTCTGCAGACATACGTACGCAGGCGGGCTTCAGTCTGCGCCGCATCCGTCGACGCGCGCGAGGAAGACCGGGCAGTGGCGATTGTTTCCGCACCGGCGTCGCAGGTGGTCGCGGCAGTAACAAATCGGCCCGCGCGCGGACGGGCCGTGCACCCTCCCTTCCATTGTGCGCTTGACGTCGAATGACGTCTCGCTAGACTTCCCGATATATATACACCGGCTCCTCGCTTAGAAAGAAGCCGCCGACGCCGCGGTAGCCCTCCTGTGCGAGCTGCCGGCAGGATTCACGGGCAGCTCGGCCTTTGCTTTCGCGCCGGTCTAGGCACGAAGCACGTAACGCTCCAATCCAAGTTCCGTTGCTTTTCGCATTTAGTTGCAGGCTGAAGCGCTACCGTTCCCCATTTAATACTGGAAGCAGGCGTTGAGCTCTGAAGATGATAAGAGCGGAATGGAAACGCAGGAAAATGACCCCGCTGCATTATGCCAGCCTTAGGCAAATGGACAGTGTGAATAAGACATCACAAGGTTATAGCAGCGCGGAGGCGCACCAGCGTAGACGTATACCGGTTTACCGGACGCCGGCTGCGCACGCGCAGTAGCCCCGTCTTTCCCCATCCGCGTGCTTTGGGGGCGTCCGGTAAACTGGTGTAAGTCCACGCTAATACGTCTCCGGCATGGAAAAGGCCTCTGTTCTGAGACTCCATTCCACGCATGGAACCTCGTTCCAGAGTTTGTCTCCTAACGCTTTTGTCAACGATGTACAAAAACGAAGTGTCTCAACGAAGATGTCAAAGCCGTCGATATTCTCTAGCATGCTCAGGCCAAGGCATGTTGACGTTTGTACTTATCTCTGCTATATACCATACATTCATTTGGCCGCAATTCAAATGTTTTGCGGTTGGATGCTGCAGCACTTAAGCTGAAAAATAAAAAGTTTTTTTTTTATTCGGCAAATTTTATTCGGTGGGTGTCTGGCAAGAGCGTGGATTTAATCTAAGGCAGCATTCATGAAGATTTATCCCCGTCTGTAACACAGATTCAACGAGAGACTACGGGATAAGTATGTACCACTCCTCTCTAGAATATACACTATGTGCTCCCCCGTGCCTTTTCTTCCTCATGTCTCATACGGGTCCCTGCGCCCTCTAGCCCCCTTGGCGAGCCTGTACTGTAGGTACCGCCATAGTCCTTCTTGAAGGACTATGGTACCGCTATTAAACGAGTGTACGCGTAAGTAAACAGAGCCCGCTATTCCGTTATAAGTACATAATCACGCATTCCCTATTGGAAATAAAGAACCATTGTTTGTCCAACTGAAAGCGCACAAGCGTCCGCTACCGGCACACTGATACCATAGCTGCCAATTTCAATTAGCCAACGCGAGGAAAATAATAGAAGCCAACCCCTTACAAAAATGCTTCTTGAGACAGTGTTGAAGTTCTCATGAGCAGACTCAACACGCCATGTTGAATTTTTGTTGTGGCCAGGATTGGCTAGTGTTGGTAAATTGTTGAGGCCGAGTTGAAACTCATTGGAAAAGTGGCCACTGTGCTAGAGTTGAGCATTCTCAATGAAATTTCTGCTTTGCGTTCATGTTGAATTCATGTTGGAATTACGGGAGTGAATCAACACGCCATTCTGAATCTTGGCTGGGGTAAAACAGCAAAAAATCCTGGGAATGCATTCGTATTGCGCCAGATGGACCAATGCAATTTTCGGCGGTATATTCATATTGCTGCGATTTCTCGTTAACGTGAAGCCATCACCCCCTGTGACATCGCGCTCCACACATACGCACAAACACTTATGTATATAAATATATATATACATACACATCCATACATATACATACACATCCTACACATCCATCAGATAAAGAGCATGAGACAGTACTGCACACGAGGCTATAGGAAGAACTGACAGCTGGAGTTCATCTTGATCTTTAGTGCAAACTCGGCTTCGCCCTTATATAGTCCTACTCAGGGGTGTCCGGACCTGCGCAGGTTATGGCCTGCCGATCAGCAAAGTTATGTCAGGTATTACTCTTAATATTTATTTATTTTATGAGTAGTAGAAGTAATGAAGTTCATATGCAACGGTCTATTATTTGACGACCTTGATTTATTCGTAAACAACTTAATTAAAGCATTAATTAAGCGCCCTTTTTTATGAGAGCACATACGAATCCTCCAAAGTAGGTATGCC
The DNA here is from genome assembly GCF_055824585.1 of Amblyomma mixtum. NCBI lineage: Eukaryota > Metazoa > Arthropoda > Arachnida > Ixodida > Ixodidae > Amblyomma > Amblyomma mixtum. Next base: position 38,477,608 of record NC_143016.1, on the reverse strand, counting down.
TGAATGAGCATAGTGCACTTTTTTCTATGCAAGAAAATGACTTTGAGCGGTTTATGAGAGTTTTAACGGGTGCTGCATGCGTTCTTAATGTGTGTAATGTGATCAGGTTCTGTTTACACGATGGATGTCGAAATGATTTCATTTAGTTAGGCTTAGAAACGGCTGCCTTGAGATGATTCAACTTAAATCCAACAGAAATTGCTCAACAGTAAATCTCTTGACTACGCTCAACAAAAATTCCGTGTAGCAGGTGTTGAGTAGGCTCAACATACATTGAGTTCATGTTGGTTTCCAGTTGATTCAACAGGAGCTCAATAAGGCGTCAACTGAAGCTCAAAAGTCATTTTTGTAAGGGACAGCTCACTCCGCTTACTTCTGTGTGCACCTATAAGTGTACCGTGTACTATTACGAACACAACATACACTCGGTCATGTAAGGGCCATGTGCGTGCAATAAGGCTTCATGTGTACAGTTCGTTGGACCCCTGCAATCTTTGTTCCCCGCCCTACATTCTACCCATGTCTACATCCGAATATTTGTCTTTACGCAACTGCCTTTCGCCTTCTTCATTCAGTTCATACACTGCAACTACACCGCCTCCCAAGTGAAGAGCAATATTAGCGCAATCCTTTCGTCAGCCGCCTGACTGGAAGCTGATCAGCTCTTTATGGCCACGTTACACAACCAAGCGTTGTGAACCAGTCAGGCTGACCTACCACTACTCGATTCCACAACAGTAAGCCGCGCAACCGTACCACGCTCGGACAGCCGGTGTCTTTATCACGCCTTCTAGTTTCTAGGAACAAGAGCCCAGGATGCAGAGTGAAGCAGCGGCAACGCCGAGCATTCCTGCACAGATCGCGTGAGCCTACATTTTGCACATCCCCCGCTCTTTTCTTGATTGACGTTTTTCAATGCGCGTGCGAAAAGCTGAAAGGAAGATGCTGGGAAAATAGCAATGAACGCTGTAGACTGCAAGCCTCTCAGCCATCGCAAGTGTGGAGAAACATCGCCCGTGCACACACCGCCGGCTTTCCTTTTTGTTCGTTTGTTTGCTTCCTCTTGCCCTAGAGTGCAACCAGCCACCCCGCGGGGTTAGGCCGGAGACCGGAGTGAGCGTGTGACGGCGAAGAGCTGCGTGAAGCTTATTTTTATGCCAGCATCGATCGCGGGTGGCGGCATCGTTGACGAGCACGCCACCATCCGAGGACAAGTCAAGGCAAAGCCGAAATGCGACCTCGTTTATTCAAGTTTTTTTTTTTTTCCTGCACAAGCGCGACAGCTTGTTTGTGCATGCATGCACTGTCGCAATTACTAACGATACTGTGTTTCCGAGCCTGAAATAACGACGGGCGCTCGGTTTGCCCCTACATGTACGACGTTGCCATGTCGACACCGGACGCTCAGTAGCAGAAGAAACAAAAAAACTCGTTGAGAGACTCGACCGACTCTGCTGTTCGGTGTCGGTGCCACTCTCGTCAAGGCTGCATACGGCGTGACGTAGGAACAGCAAGCTTTATATTCGTGTTACCGAGGCATCAGCATTGGTTGCGTGAGTAGCGTAGTATACAGTGTATTGCCATATATACTACGCACATCTGTGGCCCACTGCTGGTCACGCGAATAAACGTTGGTGCTTGTGCAGTGCACGCTAACTTAACGTAACGAATTGTTCAGTAACATCACTTTGGAGCTCGCTTTCTATGTGACAAGGAGCGACACAAGTACCTGAATCGCAGTCACATACAGTCCCTATGTTTTGTTGCGCCTATATCATAATGTGCTCTTCAGCATGGCGATTCCTTTGTAGCATGTGTTGGCAAGTTTTTGGGACCCTAACTATAAATTATGTCGCAAATAATGTGCCCCAGCACTACCACAAGCATTCCTTTAAGCAACACGCCTAGACATCGCCACTACCACACTTTATGCAGTTCATGTCCTCACAGTGTGGTTTCTTTCTCACCGCCGCGCTGCACCGTTCAAAAAAATTTGTTGTCGCGAGAGCCACCTCGTTAAGGACACGCAGTCTGCAATCCTAAGCAAGGCGCTCGGCCATCCGTACGGCGAGCCCTACCTTCAATACACTCTATATGCCCATATTATATATCCATTCGTAAAGATAAACTTGTTCGTAAAAGCTCTCCAGCCTGCTTAGTTGGTACCTTATTATTACTCTCTAAATGATTACATTTTGAACAGCAGCCAGGATAAGAAGACGTTCGTTCCGTTTCCTGTCTTGTAAAAGTACCTCTGTGCGAACTCGAGGAGTCTGGCCCTTCATCGACCCCCCCCCCTAGTATTTTAGCCCTTACCACCGGAACGTTGTTATGCGTGCATGCCCCTCAGTGGTTGATGGAAGTTTACAATAGTCGTGAGAAGGTTGCTTTGCTCCGTCGTGTATGCCGCAGAGAATGACTGGCAGGAGACTGTCGCGCCTAAAAATCACAGCTCGAGAAATTTTAGGCTAGAGTAGACAATCTCGGAGCTCCTTTTCGCTACAATGCTGATGACTGACATCTGCCGAGACCACTTCGGCCGTAAAAACCCTTGCTTCGTTAATGACCTGCGATCATCAAACTAATCAAACAGCCTTCATGACTGCGCGATAGTCTATGACTTCCCCGTACTCCCTTACATCATATTCTTCGTTTTTAGCTTAGCGCCCTTTCCTGTTTTCTACTTTGTATCACCCAGCCCTTTTTCCCCACTGCCTTGAGTACACCGGTACCCTCTCGTGGTTAAGTTCCCCGCCTTTCTTTGTCCCCTTTCACTTTCTCTCTCCCTCTCTCTCTATCTATCTATCTACCTATTATCAGAGGAACTTTTGAAATTGACGTGTCATATGAGGAACAAGAAAAACTGGAAGAATATGAAGCTGTTGCGTTAATGAGTCCCTTCAGTGAGCTGGGATCCTCTTTGTCTATCACTTCGAAGATACCGACTCTCTTCTTTCTGTGACCATCACATAACGCTTAACCTGCCCTTAAGAGTAGAATGCAAAAGCATTAGATATCCCTCCCACGCACGTACTCCTCTGTCGCCTATAGGTTCTGCCTACATGTCCATACATGCGGAATTGATCATTCTCTAATTCTCACTCATTGAGCGCGGGGAGTCTTTGTACCGCTCTTGGCGCAGTGGCGCATCACTTAACCGCTGCACCACTGCCCCGGGGAACGAGGCTTTGGAATTGGTGCAGCAAGTCAAGCATATATCCAGCTATTTCTCCGACCACAAAGCTTCTTTCACGACAATCAAGAACTGCTAATGGGGTGTTTCTTGAAGAAGGAAAATGTGCGAAAAATAACAAGTTGTCTGTAATTGTACACACATGGCTTGCTCGAATTTTTTGCCTCAATATATCGAAAAGCTGAAACAGCTGATCAGCTGCGCACAAATTTCGCATCAGGAAGTAACGTAATCGTCGGCAATTTTTTTTCTATTTACATTTTTGCTATCATCAAAAGCGTTCCCCATTGGCTTTCTATGGCAGTCTTAACTGTTCCATGCGATCAATGGAATATCAGAAAAATGTACCATTATATACTTTCAATATTTACATCACAGTATCTTACAGTTTTCCAATTTTCGAAAAAAAAATTCCGAGAATGTTGAACAAGCTAATCGTGTTCCTATAATTGAATAGAATCATCAAACCGGAAAGTTTCCGGTTAACCTGGAGAAAGCTATGCATGCAACTATCGATGTAAAATACGTGATGTATTTCAGTGGTTATTGCCATCTTTGTAGACACTTTCCTTTTCTTTTTGGGGCAGGTCGGTAAGATATATATATGGGTTTTAATGTGTCCTCCTTCAATCTACCTTTCTCTATGCTCGTTTGCGATAGCACTAGCTAGCCTTTTGATGACCAAGGCCTCGACACAGGAAAAGAAAAAAAAGGCTAATTTTCCGAGAAATCCTAGTGGCTAATTCTTAGTCTCACATTCTTGGCAGCATTCCGAAGCACTTCTGTGTTTTGAAATGACGCCGCCCATATATCACTAGCTACCGCGTATCAACATGAAAGCAACATCATTCCATTGAGGCAAAAATAAAAAGAGAAAAGAAAGAGACTGTGCAGGTTAAAAGTCGAAAGACGAGATTGCGAGGGGGGATTGCAAAGGGCCCCTCTCCCAAACATCTACCAGCATATAGAGACACGGAGGCAAACAAACAAACAAAAACAAACTTCTTCATGTCTTTCTGTGTTCTGTCCCCGTGCTACTACGGGCTGCTTAAAACGATGTAACATCAACTAGCCCTACAGCTTGCCCTATTCAACCATATCGCCCAGACAGTCGGAGGATGAATGAAGCACTGTAATAGCGGAAATCCGCACGGGCTAGCGTCCAGTTCAAAACTGCGCGCTCCGTTGTGAAAGGTGGTGCCGGGTTGACGGTACTGAAAATAAAAGCGGTATCGCATGCCAGGCCAGACCTCGCGCGTTTCCGCAACAGCGTCGCGTGGAGTTTCCCAGAAGATAGGGGCGTCACGCATATCCGCCCGGCGTCGCGCCGTTTCCCGGAGGCGCTGCGCCGACGTCGCGGTTGCGCAACTCCTCGTTGGACACTTAGCAGAAGCCGCCGCTCAGGAGTACAGGACACCTGTGTGACTTTTCAAGCGGCCATATGTTATAAAAAGTAGCCTTGGGCCCCTTGAACACTTTTAATATAAAGTAGTCTCGGGCCAGTATAGACGATAGGGTTATCTGCAGCAACGTATTGCCCCGCCGCGGTGGCTCGGTGGTTATGGCGCTCGGCTGCTGACCCGAAGGACACGGGTTCGATCCCGGCCGTGGCGGCTGAATTTCGATGAAGGCGAAATTCTAGAGGCCCGTGTGCTGTGCGATGTCAGTGCACGTTAAAGAACCCCAGGTGGTCGAAATTTCTGGAGCCCTTCACTACGGCGTCCCTCAGAGCCTCAGTTTCCTCGGGACGTTAAACCCCAATAAACCAAACCAAAGCAGCAACGTATTAGGACGTCATCGGGCACGCAGAAATACAGCTATCGTTTTAAAATAGGCACACAGACACAAATTACCTACGGAACTTGAAGGCAAGTGCGTCAGCAACCACGAAAATAAGGACAGCCCCATGTGCGTCCAACGTGACTTTATTTCCTCACGATCGGCTTCTTATTTCGACAGTGAGCCCGTGCTCAAACGCAACGAGGGTCGCAAGAAGAAGAATTTCCGTCAACGAACGACAAAAGAAAAGAACCTACACGGGCCGTTGGTGCACTACAACAACGGTTCTTAGATGTCATACAGTCGTCCACACGCATGCCTAGAGCGCCCGAGTGGCGCACCGGAGAGTATACGTACTTCTGCCATTAATGCGTGGCCTAGGGCTGTAACGTTATCGTGCATGCGCGCGTTCCCACGGATCGTATTGAACTCCTCACTACTTTAAAATCTGTACAGGGGCCGACAGTCCGCGGCGACGGTCACAAATGCACCACAGAGAGCGCCGTTCGAGCGCTCCTGACAAACGTGCGGACGACTGCAGTCCTTGTTGCGAAGATCATGGGAAAGTCCGGCCAAATGCCACAGGGGACAGATGTTTTGTTACTTAACTTGAATAAAAAGGTAGCGCAAAAAAATACGACCCCAGGAGCAAGACACTGCAAACACGAACGCTTCCTCCTGTGGTCGTACTTTTTGCCTTTTTATTCAAGTATCTGTCACCAACTAGCCCAGCAACAAATTTTATTGTTACTTAGTACGACCAAGTTTTCAATATACAAACATATTAACTCCATATTTAGCTTGTATGATCCAACATATGTCCACTATGTTTGTTCTTAAGTTTGACAAGATTGGCCGCTTGTAAGAAGCCAAAAAAAATTTCGAAGTTAGGCTTGGAGAATGAGAAATCGGTCGAAAAAGCAAAATTTGCGCGCCACGTTTTTTTGAAAATGTGCAGTTAATTGTACTTAGAGTTCTAGATTAACGTCGGCGTTTAGTTATTACAAGCGGTTATTGTTCTTATCTCTTGCACAGTTTTCATTTAAAAATGGCGCAAGAACAACAAGTTGTTCCCTGTATCATCCCGAGCATTCTTCGGTAAAGCTTGGAGCGAAGTTAATTGTTTCTGCACACTTTAGAAGTAAAACAATGCAATCAACACAAAAACAACGAGGAAAATGCCACTTTTTTATTATTAAAAATCATCCACGTACGTTAAAAACCTTAAACACAGCGCCCAATGAAAATCTGGCCGAAAGAACGAACTACATAAGATAAAAATATGTTACAAAATGACAGCCAAACAATACCCGATACAAATCGCATTCAGATGAAGAAAAAGATGGTTGTCAAAATGACGCGCCATTCTACGAGGCCAATAACAACAACGACATAAAAGTAACATTAGGATGGTAAGATGGCAACCTTCAAAGAAACTTCGAAACTACAGCTGAGGACTGAAACGAAAGTTCGCCTATTTTTTCAGTGCAATCCTTCACGGCCACTAAATGATCAGTGTTTGGGACAGAGTAGAGCAAATCTCCAGCATCAGTTGAAAAAACTTTAAATATGCGTATATTCTGTGATTATTCTGTTGAATCTCGGCAATTTACAGCGACTTCTTTGTTTGGGAAAGATCGTACACCTCAGTCAGCTAAGGCTTCTTTAACAGAAACCGGCTTACACACAGTGCTGCCATGAACCGTTCTCGTTTATGACTGTCCTCAATGTAACGTGAAGTTTGCGCGTCGTTTCAGTGAAAAAAAAAGCGTTGGTATGTGTCATATTATTTTCTTTTTCTTTCATTGCGCGTTCACCTCCGCTGCTGTCATTATTTTTTTTAGACAGCGAAACTGGTACCTATATCTACTTTTGCAGCAACGTCAGTCGCGTCTTGCTTATAGTCTTATTGCTCTGATGAGCCCTGATGGGCTCATCGCTCAGCAGTTCGACTCCTGCCTTCACCCCCGACGCATGCTTCTCTCGCTGTGATCGCGCTACAAAAGCGAGGTGGCACGTTTGATTCCCATCCGAGGGGGCCGCATATTAACGGAGGCGAAATCCAAAAGCGCTCGTATGCTGAGACTTTCTGTACTTCTCTTAAAGAACCCCATACGATCGACATGAATCCGTAGACTCCTACTGAGGAGTGGTAACAGCCTAAGTGTATCTTTGGTTGTAAAAAAAAAAAAAATGAACGACGGTTAACCTAACCTTAATCTCTAAAGCGACAGCCTTAGAGATAATTCCTACGCCATTACTCTTCCTCTGTCGCCTAGATTCTGCCTAAACGCCCATGTATGAGAAATTGGTCACGCTATACTTTACGTTCTTTTCTTGGCCGGTTGCTCACAACCTGGTGAAGAGGTTGTGACGACGTCACGCGGTCAAATGGCTTCTCTGGTCCAATCATTATAACTGCCACCCGCCACAGTGGGCTGGTTGTATTGACGTCAGAAGTTCGATCAGGGCTGGTTGCTATGGCATCACAAGGTCGCATGACCACTCTTGACCAATCAGCGAGTTTCGTCCCAGACATCGGAGCAGTTTTGGTGTGACGACAACTCTAATGATATTGATAATGATCAATATCAATTATTAACATGCGCGCCTATATTGAACCTGAACGTGCAGTTTCTCTTCTCTTCTTGTCTCAGCTCCGGTCACTCTCTCAAAAAACAAACCCCTTCGATAGTGCATATATCAGCAAGTGTTCGCCAGACTGTATTGCCCGAAACAGCGCTGTCAAATCGACAACCAGTAGGTGCGAGGCTAGAAGTGCGGAACTGCATCAAAATTATGCTATTTCTCCCTTACCTAAATTGGCGCACGTTGTGGCTAGTATGCGGTTGTTCCCTCTTGGCCTCAAGTATGAATGTTTTCATTTAACTCCATCTATGGCTGGTAATGGAAGTCCTAACAGCAGGCAGCGTTCTCTAGCCCTATACATGACCCTGTCAGCGATAATACTGCGTGATTTCTCCGAAAGCATAAACGCTGGAAGTTCAAGCGGTCATGACACGTCACACATACCTTTGTCGAATGCCATTCGCAAGTTGCTGCCTACCAATTTTCGTTTATTTATATTTTTTACAAGCTCAGGATGGGCGGAGGGAGTAATATGCAGTTAGTAAGCCAATATACACTCGATATTACTCGTGTAGGCATCCGGGCCAGGCTTCACCATGCAGAGCCTTGCAACGATGGATGGACCACTTTCGTGCAGTCGCCGCTTTTGCATCGAAAAACACGTCGCGCAACGGCGCGCAGCACCGTTTCGCGTGTTCGCTGCGTTTCAAACGGCGCCCCGTCCACACACAGGCACAGGTGTACCCACGCACGCACGCACGCCCGCGGACCCGCGGAATATAGAAAGAGACGGCTCGATTTGTTCGATTGCGCGTGCGTTCTCGGGCTGGGGCTGCGAAAGTTCGGCGGCGGCCTCGCCAAAACGGGTCGTGCCTCCCAGTGCCGCTGCATGTGGCCCGAGACGGGGGAGTGCAGCAGCAGCAGCAGCCCAGGACCGGCCAAGCGCTGCCAATCGATGCGCCAGGCCAGCGGAGGCACCCGCGTCTCGGGCGCTATAGCTCGCGTCAAGAACGAAACGCGGCCGTATGTATAGAACGTGTAGTCGACCCAGGTCATGAGATAGTACTGCACAAGTCGAGTGCAGTACTATCCAAGTCAGGGGTATAGTAAACATCCAAGCAGCGAGTATAGCAACCTCCAAATCGCCAGTAAAAAATTGCCTAAGGCGGGAGTATACGTATACTCTATTCACTCCCAGGCATGGCTGGCGGCAGGATGTTCTTGCGTGGCAACCCTGCACCTTGCCAGGCGGCATGCATTTCGGAGGTTCGGAACTAAAAGCACAAAATGGAGGCTACTCGCGGCCAAAAAGACGCTTCAGAACAAAATGTGGGCAGGCTGCAGCACACTGTGCTTCTCTAGCAGGCGTATCGAAGAGTGCCGAGAAAAGTTCCTTTGCCACGACTTGGGAAAGTGGTCATTATCGGATTGTTCCGCTCTTGTGGTCGCAACGCGATGCGACCGCCATGTTGTTGCGTGCCACGGTTGCCTGCATGGGCGCACCGCCCAATTGATGGCCCATAAATAAGCTCGATACTGCTAATCAAGTAGATACTGCTACTCAGTTATAGTTCTGCCCACGTCGAGAATACAGTACCATCCAAGTCAAGACTACAGTACTACCCAATTCAGGAGAATAGTACTACTCAAGTTGAGAGTATAGCACTACCAAGTCTGGAGTATAAAATACCCAAGTCGCGGCAGTAGTGCCATCTGAGTCAGGAGTATCGAGAGCATGGTACTACCCAAATCAGGAGTATATCACTGCGCGCACTAAAGAGCATAGGAGAGGCTGCGGGCTAGTTCATGATTCTTGACTGATGTGCTAAAGCGCCACACAGTAACAAACGACACAACGACGAGAAAGGAAGTCAGAAGTCAGCACTTCTGTGCCTCCGTTGTTTCAGTGCTGCGCTGTAGTACTTTATGCAAAAAACAGCTTCACACACATCCAGAGCGCACTCGCAATTGCCGGCGCCGCCATTGCCACCCTATAAAGTTTCGACTTGCAGATGAGGCATGGTAGGTCTCGCAATGTTTTCGCTAGACTGATGCGTGCCGCTCTGGAGCTGCGCGCTGTTAGCCCCAAGGGAAAAGACGCCGGGGAATCGATTTCGCCCGCCACTGCAGGCTGGCGAAAAACAGACTCCTCCTCCTCCGAGGCAAGGGACGAAGCTTAAAACAGTGGCAGTTAAGACGCATCGTGCGCTGCGGACGAAACGCAAACTCTTGGGGAGGTAACCACTCCCTCCAGGTTTCGACCGCCTGCTACAGACACTGCTACAGACGCTGCTGGCACCACGGAGTCGAATTTTCGAAGGACCGACTCCGTGGGTATACACCACACCATCCACCACTGCTATAACTGCAGACGGAGCAGTAGTACAAAAAAAAAACCTAATATTAATAACCATACCTCCGTGTAGTTTGGAACTGAGGAGAATTAGCCTTAGCTTTCCTTTTCTGCATCTAGCCGCAACCCAACTCTCCCAGTAGAAAACGACATTATAGTTTCAGCCTACCTTTACCGTGTGTCGCTGCAGCATACCGCTAGCGCCAGCCAGCAGCGCCTGCGCGGGTGGTTGTGAGGGGCCGCGTGCGGGCGCTACCCAAGCGACTTGCGCGTAGCTCTAGGCTAAATCTTCCTACGTTCTTAATACATATCAGCTGTGCACCTGCCGCTCCCTGCGGCCACAAAATACCAAATGTTACTTAAAAAGTAATAGGATAAAGCGAATTGAAATGAGAGGGCAATTACTCATTGGCATCCACCAAAGTGTCGGCACGCTGCTACAAAGGAAAGTTGTGCAGCTTCCCCAGAAACTTCGTAGTGGACAGAAGTCCAGGTCTGCATATCGAACCGTAGCCGTCGTCCTTCCTGGTCACTCGCTCTAATAATTAGCAAGCTCCTTCAGCTACGAAGTTTCTGTGAAAGCTGCATGACTTTCTTTTCTAGCCACATGACGGCGCTTGGGTACATTCTAATCTTCATCATCATCAGCCTGATTACGCCCACTGCAGGCCAAAGGCCTCTCCTATGTCTCTCCAATTAACCCTGTCTTTTGCCAGCTGCGGCCTCCGTATCCCCGCAAACTACTTAATCTCATCCGCTCAGCTAACTTTCTGCCGCCTTCTTCTACGCTTGCCTTCTGTTGGAATCAACTTCGTTACCCTTAATGACCAGCGGTTATCTTGCCTTCGTATTACTCTACTCCAACTTGAGAGATGGTCCTGAACACATTGGACACCTTTGGAGCGGCAGCATCACTGCAGCGGAATTTGCACAACCTCTCGTCCACTCCTGTACCGGAAAATCCGAGATAAGCTTGCCGAGGAGGAGGTTCACTAATTAGTGCTTAATGAACGTGTGCTCTCTACCTCTCCCATGGTGACCCCGGTATTGTTCACAGTAGTTTACTTTAAGACCGTGTCAGATTATAATAACCGTACCGTTCTCTAATTAAGAACCTCACCCACTTAATTGTACATGAAGTAACAAGAGAAGCTGCAAACCTGCGCCCGTACGTGGGAGCGTTGTCATGAGCGGCCAGCACTTTCCAATGTAGGGAGGGCCGCAGCGAAAGGTCCTGTCCTTCTTGTACGCAGTGCCATCAAAGCGCCGAATAAACAAATAACGTACTCGTTCCAGTCACGTGGTGTTTGCATGAACTTAGGGCCCTCCTCTAATCGTACACTTCTTGGCATGTCCAGCAGCACTTTCCGTCACATTTAGCACGGGGTTTCACGCCAAACAAGGACGCATCTAGATCTACAGCGGCACTGAGCATCAAATGACACAGAGATGGTTTGATGAGATCGGGCGAGGTACGACGAGGTCTTTCGTGTTGTCAACCTCACCTTCAGTGTCACGGCTATGTGTGTTTCGAAGTTACTTCTTTCGCTGCGCGACATAGCGGGCAGACTTCAAGAGACGGAGGCAGCAACGTCCCACCTTAGTAGTTGAAGAGGCTCAGTAATCGATGTAATCTGCTAACGACGTAATCGATGCAAGCGATGTAATCTGAATTTTTCACGGTAACCACGACAGCGTCATCGCGCCTGCCCGCGGAGAGCATAAGAATGTGAGGTTATGCCGAAAAGATTTCTGAGCCCGAACACTGCACGACAGCCGGGCTTCTTGGAGAAGGCTAAACTACACAAATCGAAACTGCGCACGGAAGAGAACGTCCCATGTAGTAGCGACCTAAAGTTTGCGAGCCACACTGTGTTTCATGAATTGATTAATTCATTCAGTCGTTATTCGTTTGTTTTCTGCCTTTCTTTCACACTTTCTTCTCAGCAGCCACGACTGCTTGCGCAAGTTAAGCACGAAAAGACGATTTCTGAGAGAGGAACCCACAACAGCTAGGCTATGCCGCCTGAGGACTGATTTCTCGGGGTGCAGAATACTTGTATTGTCGCGTTTCTTCATGTTCGTGCCGGCAAAATTACAGAACTAAAAAAGAAATCACTGTCGCGCTCAGTGCGAAGCACCTGAAAAGCTTGTTTCAATCGTCAAAAAAAAAAATGATCGCAGCCTTCGTCCTCCAATGCAGTCAGGTTATGCGTCTGAATTTCTAATTATACGGAAGCTGTAATTATAGAAATATGAATATTTTTTCTAGTTATAACGGAAGCTGGGTAAGCGACTTCCTTTGTGTTAAGCGGCATCCATGTCGTAGTAAATCGCGACTGAAAACTGCCCTGTTGACATACTGGCCGTTTTGAATGATCATGTGATCATTCTTTCTGTTTTAATTCAGACACTTACCAAGTGGCATGAAAGAGGCTGTCGATAAGCTAAAGTAGGTCGTGCAGGCTGTTCTCTTCCAGAAGCCTGAGCAGGCTCGTGCACTTAGTGTTGTCAGTTAGCCACAAGTAAAGGTCTTCCTTTGTAGCCGTAAGTCCAACTTCCATTAACCTCCTCCTTCTTAACTCCTGCATTCCTGGGCACTTCCACAAAATGTGGCGAAGATCCTCCCCAGCGGCCGGCGTGGAACATTTGGGACATGTGCTGGGCACTGCATCTTCCTGAGAGCCCCATCGGCACGTCACCGACGCGGTAAGTGCCGTCCCAGCCCTTATCCTTCCAAGGGTTACCTCCTCCAATCTCGTTAAGTTATGGCGGAGGAGTACGTGCTCGGGGGAATTAGGCATGTGCATTTCTCCTTATGAGAGGACGACAAGATGGGAAGAGCGGAGCGGAGATCAAAAGGGAGGTTAGTCGGGAAGGCATTCGTATTTGGGGCTTTGTGCGTAAGGGCATCTGCTTTCCTCTGGTCAGCATTGTAAGTATGATCTTGTGTCCGATGTATCTGGATGAGTTTCATTATTTTATATTGAGAGCATGCATCTCCTCGGTAATGCTTAGTGCCTTATTCACTCTTTTGAGTTGTTTAATACCCGCCGAGGAGTCCGTGTAGATATGGGCTTCTCTTATAGACGCTATGTTATTTATGTATTCCATCGTATCACGGATAGCGTAAAACTCCATCACATGCTAGTCCGGATGGGCCGAGACGTATTCCCGATGTGTGATTATCTCAGAATGTGTCGTACTAGTAGTCGCCGTTCTTCCGCCCTTTTCTATGGCCGATACGTCCTTATAAGCGTTACGCGTTCCTGTATCTATATCAACCACTGTTCCAGTTGTCGGCTTTGCTTTACGGCAGAGCTTGGTCGTCTTGTTTGTAGTTATTGTAGCGTATGTCCACGGAGAAAGGCCTATCATTTTCGGTGGCTGTGCCGTCAGCTCACTGTGTGCAGATGCAACGGGCGTAAGTTACTTTCTCTTGAGAGGTCTGGTTGCCTCCCGTAGTTCAGTAAGTTCAGTAAATGTGTTCAACTGAGCATATTCATAGAGAATCGGGATGCGCGTTAGTTTTGGCAAGGCCTAATAGTATGAACTGCATTCCTGTTTGTTGTTTCTAGCGCCGCCCATTGCCGTCTTGTCAGTCGCTGGAACAGAGCCTGGTATGTATCCTGGGTTGAGCTACTGAACGCACAAGACGTCTGGCCATCTCGATCCTGCCCCCCCCCCCTTAGATGAGATGTGCTTGGTCAAGTGTAACATTATTGCTGCTGCTTTCTTCGTCCTGTGGAGCAATTCTGTCGTTTCCCTGACTTATGTCTAGCCCAAGGAGCATCAGCTCGTCCACATCTCGCAATGTGTAGTTACAATCTTGAGAATGAATTATGTTGCTTGCAATTTCTTTATTCCATTATTATTAGCGACGTGAATGTAGCTAGACTCTTGTGGTGAAAGTTACAGGCCCGCTTTGCGGACGTACTCCTACCATGTGTTTAAGGCTTCTTGTAAATGAAGGCTCTGCGCCTAAATATATTTATGAATGAACCATACCGCGACATCATCTGCATAAATGATGAGCTGCATATGGCGTATTTCTCCGAATTCCCAAGCCAATAGTATGAAATCTATACTAAATAATAAAGGTGCTAAGACTAAGCCTTGTCGCATTCCATTGTTTGAAGTGTAATTACCGATTTGTTCTCCATTAAGCAGAATAGAGAACTTCCTGCCCTCAAGCAGGTTGTGCACAACTTTCATGATCTGCAAGGGAAGGCCCAAACTTCCATGTTCTCAAGGATTTTCGCATGTTCCAAATCTTCCATGTTCTCAAGCATCTTCGCATATGACACATTCTTTCGCTACGTCGGTAGCCACTACTGTGCGCACATTGTTACTCTAAGGCGACACATGTATGACGTCTTCAGCCAGAGTAACCAATCCTAATTCCATGCCGATATTTGACGTGAACCCAATTTAGCGCAGGTAGTATTTTTCTGCATTCTCAAGCCATCACGATAGGCACGTGGCTGCCATCTTATAAATTTTACATACTGTAGGCGTTAATGATATAGGCCGCAATGATTGTATGGTGGTGGGAGGTTTTCCAGCCTTCGATATCAGGAGGATGATAGGCTGTTTCACTCTTGCGGAATTTCTCCTCTTTTGCAGACCCTATTTATCAAACCGAAAAGAGCATCAATAGCTTCTCGTTCGAAGTTCATAAATATTTCGTATTAAATATTGTCATATCCCGGCATTATTATTTCGCTTGCTTCTTCTATAGCCGCCATGAACTCCAATTTGCGTCTTGTCCATAGCGCCCTTCGTCGGCGGTAGGGCGAGGTAGCGCTCTAAGAGCAAAAGAAGAAGTTGGCTGTTTTTGTTACCTGAGTTTTCGTTTCTATTGTTGGCTTAAAACCCATCTGTAGCGTTAAGCAATGAATTTTTGATAATGCGGCGAGTTTTCAAACGTGCACCTCCGACACACGGCGAGTGGCACCCTAAGCCCGAGGTGACAAGCACGCTACTTTGCGCTCTGGGCGAAGGGTCGTATATCCAATCCACCTCTCGTGAAACAGCGAAGTGTGGTTTCTTCGGAATTCGCTAAGCTCCTTTCTCGCGTACATTTCACCCGGCCTCCGTTCAAGATAAAACGTCTTTCCGTCTCTTCTCTCACCCACTCAGTCTCTTCCCTCACGGCGTGGTAGCGGCATCCGCACGGATGAAGGAGCGACCGCGCCTTTCCGTTCCTCCTTTTCCTATTCCTCCTTCATGCATACACCTACGGGCACCGCAACATGCCGCACTGACTTTCTGGATCACTACTACGACGAGCATTAAGAGAACCTTACACGTGCGCACCACTCAAGCACCCTACAGGATGCGGTTCCTCGCTGAGCCAACCCACTATCAATGTTAATTTTGTACTAAGCCACACTCCTTCTCACCTATTTTATTGTATTTTCCATAATAAATAAAGAGTAACTGCCATAATCAGAAACAAAAAATCTCTCCCTGCTTTCAGACCCACATGGTTGACTCTAGCCAGCATACCAGCTAATTTTGGTGACACGTATAAAAAGAGTTTATACTAAGCCAAGGCTAAATCACCATCATAAGCCTGACTACGCTCACTGCAAAGTAAAAGGCCTCTCCCATGTCTCTCGAAATAACAATGTCATTTGCCAGCTGCGGCCACCGTATCCCCACAAACTTCTTAATCTCATCTGCCCACCTAACTTTCTGCCGCCCCCTGCTAAGCTTGCCTTCTCTTGGAATCCACTCAGTTACCCATAAGGAAAAGCAGTTATCTTGCCTTCGCATTACATGCCCTGCACAAGCCCATTTGTCCTCTTGATTAAAACTTAGACTAGAATGTCATTAACCCGTGTTTGTTCCCTCATCACTCTGTCCGCTTCCGGTCTCTTAAGGATACACCTGTCGTTTTCCTTTCCATGCTCGCTGCGTTGTCCTTAACTTAAGCTGAACCCTTTTCGTTAGCCTCCACGTTTCTGCCCCGTAGGTGAGTGCCGCTAAAGGCTAAATACTACGAGACAAAGATCCTGGACAGAGGGTTCCTCATAATGCCTATATAATCGAACAAAGCTTTCTTCTTCTTGTTCTCGTGAGGTGATGAATTATCACAGGCAAGCCAACAGCATGAAGCTCCTGCGTTCACTTTCTCAAGACTCGCTGTCATATGGGACGCTTATCGCGTTTCCTTCTTTTTTCCTCCGATTTGTAAGGCTTCTCGACCCAAACTGTGGCCCTCCTCAAACTCACGCTGTACGTCTCGGGGACGTGGGCTCCGCGTGATACCCAAACTACGTTGTTTCCCCATCGTGGCGGTCACCTGGGCGTGTGCGAGTGTGACTATGCGCCACAAGCCTCGTCCGCCGCCTGCACCCCGTACACATAACGCCATGCAAGCAACGCGCAGCGGCGACGAGCAAACAAGACTCCGTGTGCAGCGCGAGCACGCGCCGCCCGCATACGAAGACCCACGACGGCGTGGGGCTCGTCGTGCGGGCTTCTTCGCGTCCCTGTCCGCCATCGCAGAAAAAAAAAAAGTAAAACTCGTGTCAATACCTCTCTCCGCTTGGCCGAGTTGGTAATTCACGACCGCCCCGCCGCGGTGGCTCAGTGGTTACGGCGCTCGGCTGCTGGCCCGAAAGACGCGGGTGCGATCCCGGCCGCGGCGGCTGAATTTCGATGAAGGCGAAATTCTAGAGGCCCGTGTGCTGTGCGATGTGAGTGCACGTTAAAGAACCCCAGGTGGTCGAAATTTCCGGAGCCCTTCACTACGGCGTCCCTCATAGCCTGAGTTGCTTTGGGACGTTAAACCCCAATAAAACCAAACCAAACCTAATTCACGACAAACTTTGCGAAGCGTTTTGTGGACGGGTATAGACCTACGAAAGGCAGACGTTGTCTAGCAGTGTTACCGGGTTATAGAACACAGTGATGTGCGTGCAATAGATCCGCCATCAAAAAGCGTGCCCTTTGTGTACTCCCATTTGCGTGCCGGTTTGAGATGGGCAATCTCTGGCTCAAGTGGGCGAGAACAGACAAATAGCTGCGCGTATCGAATGCCTCTCTTCTTCCGCTAGCTCATACTCGCTAGCATCGCACTAGGTACGTAAGCTCGTACAGATCCCGTTTGTGTATTTGCATGCCCTAGAAACTGACCGTTCCACCTGAGCGGATCAAGCCCAGCAACGTGACCATTTCATTTTCTCGTTAATTTCTCCATGTCTTTTACACTTCATCGATTTCACATGCTTACAATCATGTTGTCGGTCGGCGTTTTGTGTATGTAGTCACATTTAAACAACTTTCGTTTTATTGTTAACCCAAGTCCAGGA
The DNA here is from genome assembly GCF_055824585.1 of Amblyomma mixtum. Taxonomy (NCBI): domain Eukaryota; kingdom Metazoa; phylum Arthropoda; class Arachnida; order Ixodida; family Ixodidae; genus Amblyomma; species Amblyomma mixtum. Next base: position 38,460,372 of record NC_143016.1, on the reverse strand, counting down.
TTCCTGGGCATCAATTTCATTTGTGAGGAAACTATGGAATGTTGAAAAGTATACTGCTGCAGATATATTGAAGTTAAGTATTCATGCTTCCGATGCGTATCAAAATCTTTCTTTTAAAGTTTGTCCATCGCACGCATAGAGTACTTAGTACTGACATAAAAAATAAATGGGGAACGTTTTTGACGATAGCAAAAAAGTACATAGCAAAAAAAATGCAAGCCTGCGGAGCGAAGATCTGCATATTTATTGATTGCTATAGTGGCACCTTGGTATACATGAAAAAAATTGCGTTCATAAACAATTTCCCTTTCAAAAATGCGCTTGTCCATAATTTGTGGGTATGCACTCTTCGGAAAAGATAGTTTGGTAAAGCTTTATCAGACATACAACTTTCGCTCACTGCACTATATACACAAAATCAATTATATAACAGCCCCCAAAGTACCACGACAATGATGGTTTGGTTTGGTTTAGTGGGGTTTAACGTCCCAAAGCGACTCAGGCTATGAGGGACGCCTTAGTGAAGGGCTCCGGAAATTTCGACCACCTGGGGTTCTTTAACGTGCACTGACATCGCACAGTACACGGGCCTCTAGAATTTCGCCTCCATCGAAATTCAGCCGCTACGGCCGGAATCGAACCCGCGTCTTTAGGGCCAGCAGCCGAGCGCCGTAACCACTGAGCCACCGCGGCGGGGCGTACCACGAAAATGAGATAAGTCTTCTGCAAAATGAAGAAACCAGTTCCAAGAACACGAACCAAATACGCTAAACAGAGTTCAAAGTATCAGGTACCAGACGCTCCGAAGGTGTTTTGTTTTTAAAATGAATTTAGCCCATCTCTGAATCGTTTTAAGAAAAAGGTCAAGAGGTATTTGATAGACGCTGATTCTCATTTACCATGACCATTTCTTAACATTTTGTTGTCCCTCGGCGCATATTTGTCATTATTATTTACTGTCATTTTTCCTATTCTGTCATCTTTTAAGTTGCTATTCTGATCTCCAGTTGATTGTCCAGTTTTTGTTTGTTTTGCGTTCCCAATGCATTGCTTGTTCATTTGCCTTTGTATAAATGTTGTCATCACTTCAATATATATCACCCCATAAAACCAAAACCAACCAATATATTTTTTGCGTCTCTGTGATGTGTTGCACTTGTTTCTAATACAATGCGTTTTCACCTGCGTTTGTGTAAATGTTCTCATCACTTCATTAATATTTTTTCTCGCGTTGTGTACCACTGCCACTGTTATGGGTGCCGGAACCTCATCAGGCCAAGTGGTCTTTTGCCTGGACTCTCTCTTCCAGTTTGGAAAGGAAAAAAAAAAAAACAACTTGAAACTTAAAAACTCAGAGCGACATTATTGAGCAAGATGACGTGCCGCGAGTCTTTTTGCTTTAATTTCACCAGCAAATACCTATGCAGACGCTCTTATGCACCGCCTGCTTCGTACTTTACTGCTACCAGCAGCGGCCGCGTACTTAAAATGCAATCAGTGATCAGTTGCGGCCCGCGCGAGACAGCGGTAATTGAAGCTCGTTGGGCGACGCCCATGTTCCGCAGCGGACTTGCCTACGCTGGCGAACATCGTTTTCCAGCCTGTCTCATTCGTCCCTTTCATATCATTTTGTTTTCAGTTCGTAATTTCAAACATGATTGCTATATCATGCGGTACAGCAAGTTTGCAGTTCAATTTAGAAGTCGTCTGCACCGACTGTGTCTGCAAAGCTATAAACATTTTGAACTTACGTAGTGTAACTCAGTATCCGATTGCAGCGTTTAGCGCAGTAGTCGTGCCTGATTAAGCGTGAAGAAATGAGATGAGAATGAAATAGAAGCAGCAGATGAGAGGCGCAGAGAGAGGCGAGCGTTGGCTGCGCACCTGATATCGCCGTTCACTGCAGTACTACAATGACGAAACACATGAAAGCCTAAGCTACACCACAGAGTTTTTGTCGGTGATAGTAACTCTCTTCAAACAACATAATGACCATGTAATGGCAAAAACGGAACAATGTATCTATACAATCGCTCTTTCGAATTATAGACGTGCAAGCAGACTATAACGCTTCCAGCTCCCAAAGATGCGAATGTTCATGTCTGTGAATGTGTCTGCGCGCACCTCCACTACAGTACTCAAAGCGGCCCACACCCCAAACTAAAATCTTTCAGGCGACTTGCATGTACAAGGATGGCCGCAGCGGGTGGCGCACTGCAAGGATCGTGAGGATGGTACCGTGTGCTACGCCTTTCAATGCAATAGCTCACCTCACCCAGAATAAAAGTGACGGTCGTCCCGAAAGTGATTCACAATAATCCTATACAAGCACGCCTACTGTGCCGCAAAAGAAGTTATTTCCGCAACACGTTGGACATACTTAACAGAAGCACTTAAGATGTCAAGATGGACATTCATTGTACTGTTTCGAAAGAAAATAACAAAGAGAGAGGAGAAATTCGTAACAAACAGAATTTCAGCTTATAAAAATTTTGCGACAATCGCGTTCCATCGTCAGCCTGACTACGCCCACTGCAGGACAAAGGCCTCTCCCATGTTTCTCCAATTAACCCTGTCCTTTGCCAGCCGCAGAAAGACAAGGGGAAAACAGCTACAGTGGCCAAGAGCGCGTCTCAGTCTTTTGTCGAAGTTGTCAGTCAGTGCACCGACGCAAAATAAGGAGCTCAAAAGTCGGGATCTGTCCGAAGCCCCCGCGGTCACATGTCCCAGCGATGCAGCCTGGCACCCTGAAGAACATTCTCCAGTTGGTGCTTTCCTTTGAGTCCATGATTATCGCCTTCTCAGCGAACTTTGCCCTCTAATATGGCTGGTATTCATCCTTGTGCTACTAAAACCACCAAAAGTGCCGTTTATTATGCAGTGGAACTGCGCTGGGATTATAGGTCCTTTAGAAGAGCTGAAATCATTTTTATGTGTTCCCATTTTGGCGCTCTCGGAGGCTGGCCTGCCAAGTGGGAGATATTTGACTGGGTATGTCGTCCATAATATGTCGTGAAGCCTCCTTTCAAAGGAGGCTTCACGTCTCTTTTTAAAGTACTTACTGGACACGAACCTAGTCCCCACATGGTGACAGCAGGAGTGTCAATTGTGATTGTGACTTCGGTGCCGGATTATGTGATTCAGTTATTGCAGGTGTCGCTACGACGGAGCAGTTGCCAGAAGTAACCGCAGGGCTGACCCCACCTGTAGCTTACAGCAACTGAACTCCCAGCCGCAGCCACCTTATCCATGCAAACTTAACCTCATAAGCCCGCCTAACTTTCTGCCGCCCCCTGCTACACGCTTGCCTTCTCTTGCAGTCCAGTCTGTTACCCTTAATGAACATCGGTTACCTTGCCTTCACGTTACATGCCCTGCCCGTGCTCATTTCTTGTAGATTTCAGCTAGAATTTCGTTAACTCTTGTTCATAATAAGGGAGTAATTACTCATTGGCAGCCACCCAAGCGCAGCCATACGGCTACAAAGGAAAGCTATACAGCTTTCCTTTGCAGCCGTATGGCTGCGCATAGGTGGATGTCAAAGGTTAATTACTCCCTTATTACAAATCTGCTCCACCTTGGGGGATCCTCCTAAAACATTTGTCTTAACTCTTGTTTGTTCCCTGACCCACTCCTATCTCTTCGCGTTACATATATCATTTTCTATTCCATAGCTCGCAGCGTTGTACGCAATTTAAGTTGAACAATTTTCGTTAGCCTCCACGTTTCTGTCCCATATGTGAGTACCGGTAAAATAAAGCTGTTACATACTTTATTTTCCAGTTTAAGAAGCTGCAGTTAGTGGGGACCGCGTCGTCGCCAGGCAGAGGGTATATCGCGTCAACTGCACTCGGCTCAGTACACTAAGAATTGCTTCATGTTTAGCACCAGCGAAATGCGCCTCTCAGATATGTTTCTAACCTGGTAAAGACATAGTGGACAAGACATAGTGGACGCGAAACTAGTAAAGCGACGAAAATGGTCCCGCTGAAAAATGTGATATCGAGAGATTCCTTTAAAATAGCTCGCGTCAGCATGCTGATCCCATGATCAGACAAATTGCCTCTTGACCAACATCAGCGTGCTTTGGCGATTTGAAGCATGAGTGAAAAGCGAAACAATGGTCATTTTTCATGACACTGACTACCGATAGCAGGGGCAGCCAGGACCACGTCTTAGTTAAAAGATGAAGACAAAATAATCAAAGCGCCCAATGAGCAAAACGAAGGAGATCGGAACGGTATACAAGCATCGTGAGTTTTAAAGCCGCGAACATCTTATAATTCCTGGCTATAGAGCGAGGGCTGACATTTACACGACTTTCTTCTTTGCAAACGATAAAATCGGCTGACTGGTACGCAAGTGGGCTGAGTTAACAACGACGTAGGCGGTTTTATTTTCTTTTTTTTTGATGTTACAAGGGCCTTTTTGCGGCAGCTTCGGGCGGTGGGGGGCAATTTCTCAACGCACAACAAAGGCGGTATGCTGCAGCTTCTGCGACGCAATTCTCGCTTCATTTGGTTCATCACACATACGCGTACAAACAAGGATTCTATCCGCGCCAACGCGCGCCGCCTTCTCGGAAATTTCTCCCTTCGCGTTCCGAGCAAACGGTCTCTGCAGGTCGCACGAGTGGCACGTGACAGGCGAAACACGGGTCCCCGAAGGAATCGATGGCACAGCGGCAGAGGCCGCAAATTCGACAAATAAAAGGAGGGCGAATAAAAGGCCGCGAAGAAAGAGAGAGAAAAAACAATGAAAGAGAGGAAGCTCGGCCGCCAGCTTCTTCTCACGGTGGTGCTGGCGCCCCCGGTGTATAATCGATTCACTTCTTCGTGCAATATGTCTCCATCCCGCAGGTCTTAGGCCGGCTGAAGGGGCCCCACCCAAACAATTCGCAGCCCGACGACGCGTCGAGCCCAACAGTTAGACGAGAAATCCGCGGGGCGCTGGTTCGGTCTCCTGTTGATGTCGTCGTCGGCGCTTATCAGCGGTCGGTCGTCCCGCCAACGGTGGTAGACTGAAAGGAGGCGTTTACTCTTCCGATATCTTGTATATCCTGCCAAAGAGCGAGAACGTCCCTGTGCTGCGTTGACTGAGTGGAGCGGCTCGTGATCGCATGAGAGCGAACAGGTTACCACGGCTCATTTCTTGAATGGCAACGCCTTGAAAGGCGCTAAACGGTGTCTCCTACCATTTCATTATCCTGCACAGACGAGTGATGAAGTTAGTGGCTGTTGAAGGCTCTGGAAACAGTCCGTTTCTGTTTCGTTAATTTGAGGTCAAACATTATGAAAGTGAGTCTTTTTTTACACATAATCACGTTGGTCCGTTACCTTAAGTGTACGGTAAGTAACTTGACATATTGCGCACTCGGCTTTGTCGAAAATTTATGAACACTAGCAAGGTTAGCGTAGGCCGAGAAAACGGTACGGAGACCCCATCACAAAGAACGAGCACGCCAGCGCGACCTGCGACATTTGCGGTAATTTACAGCTTGACAAGAAAATGCCGGATGGTTTTCCGCATGCTTTCTGCTCTTTCATTTCATCCTCAGCCGCACCACACTTTAACCACATACTGCAGAAACCAAACTACGGTATGCTATACCTCACTGCACCGATTGGAAAAGCTAAGCGACCATTCTGCCAGCTTTCAACAGAGACAAATTACACTTTTCACCCTGAGAAGGCAAAAATGTATGGAAACCTTGCAATTTTAATCACTAATGTTTAACATTTCACGTTTGTTTTTATTAAAGGCAGCTACACTAATTTGCTCATTTGTACCGAAGCACGAAGTAGAGCGCTTTTTGCAAAAATTAGCTGTATATACTTCACGCACTTCTCAGCAGCACTTTCATCAAGAGAGCGAGCCGCCGCTTGGAAGTAAACGTCCTGGCGTTTCCATAGCCGCTGTTTCTACGGAGCCTTACAGCCGATTTAAATCCGATAATCACCACTCCTAGAGCTGCACAGATACTGCGAATTACACCGACACGCCACACGAACTCTTCCGAAGTTACAAAACCCGCCTATATAACAACGCACATGCTGCAACAAAACAAGAAACCCATTTGGCCTTCCTTACAAAGACAGAAAACAAGCGATTACCGACGTTTTGTAGTATAAGCCACGTGTTTTCGTAAACCAGCGATGAAAATTTTTGTTTGACGTCGTTTATGTTTCCCACGCAAAACAACCGCGCCAGTAAGCCGCTTTTTAGAAAACGAAGCATCCACGTTGGTGTGACACTCAATCACATTTAACCCAGGAACGACCTGGTCGATACCATGTTGTATGCAGCTTTCAAAGCTTGCTTCACACGAGCTTGAACAAGGAGAAACACGTTCTGCATTCACACCTACCCCCTCTTTTGTGCGAAGTCAAAAACAAGCAAGCGAAACAACCTTCGGCTCCGTGAACAGCGCCCATGGGAGGCGGCTGACACCTAAAACAAGAAGCGCTGGCACCAGGGCCCTGCTCTCCGGGTTAGAAAAATAACTCGCAAGTTCACGCAGGGTGCAAGTGAAAAGTGTCAGCACACGGAAGCGGCTGTGCGAAACGAGCGTCAAAGCAACTGGTCGGCGGCGGCGCGATTGAGGACGCATCTAGGGGAGTCATGTCAGCGCCGTGCGGACGACGTCCGAGGACGGGGCGCAATTAGCGCAGTGGCCGCGGAAGAGGGAGCAGCGCGCAGGGCGGCCCGTGTTTATACTGCGGTGGGGCTTCAAGGCGAAAGCGGCCCCGTCTTTCAAAGCCGGCCAGGAAAGAGGAGGCGGATAAGCAGAGAGGTGCAGCGTTGGCACTCGCGTCGCCCACTTACTCATGCCGTCGAACTTGCGGATGATGGAATCGATGAAGGTGTTGTGGGGGGCAACGTGCCCCCTGCGAACGGGCATCGTGGCGCCGACGTCGTCTCACGAATCACGGCCTGACGACGACGACGACTACGTGCCGCGCCGAAGGCGACGACGAAAGCGGGGCGGCCCGCCGCGGGCGAGCCGCCGCCATCGCACCACTACGCCACCGGAACAACAACAGTCACTGGCGCGGGAGGCGTCTCCTCGGATGGGCGCTCTCCTCGGAGCGGGCCGACGCATAGTCCGTCGCCTGCTGTCAGCCTCAGCGCTGGCCGGCTCGCTCAGCGGCGGCCGCAACAGTGCGATGCTGGTCGGAGCGGAGGCGCCATTCGATGCTGCTGCACTGGTCTGCGGGAGACGCGAGCGCGGGGCCGCCGTGCGCGCCGAACATCCTCGGTGCTGTTGCTGCTGCAGGCGTCGAGCTTCCCACCGGCCGCCACCGCAAACGCATCGTCGTCCTAGCCCTACTACACTGCGACCGCTCTCATATCACCGTGTGCTCCTCGTCCCCGGGCACGGGCCGCCAACGCCACCACACCACCGCACTCGTCGGCACGGATCGCGGCGGCAGCAGCAGCTTGCGGATCGCTCCGAGTGCGCGCGCTCTCGCCCAGACACTGGCGCCGCGCCACGGCCGCGGGCGCAAACCCGGGGAGGAGGCTGCCGCCGCGGTTCGAGCGCCGCGACATGAAGCTTCGCGCTGTTCAGCGCCGGACGACACTCGTGAAACTGGAAACCCTGGCGCCACGCCGCGCGACAAAGAGGGGGGCGAGACGGCTTCTCGGAGCGCCGCGACAAGTTCCCGGAAGGAGGAGAAAAGGGTAGCGAGCTTCCCGCGTCGGCGTTTTCATTAGGAATACAGGACGCTTTCCCAAAACGCATCGCTCGGGTTCGGGCCGGGTGAAAAGCATGAGTTGACCTGGCGTCGCACAAGCCCAGACATTTATTGCGGTGACGGCAGGTGTTACGGAACAGACCACTTAACGTTCGTGGACAAGTGAGAAGTTCTTAGAACTCCCGGGAAAGGAAATTCCCCAGGTGTTTTACTGCACTCTGTAATGCATAAGTTTGAGTGTTCGTGGCAGGTTCCTCTGCGTTTTGATAGAATCAGTTGCAGAAAAAAGGTATCTATCGCCGTGCGCGGTTAGCGAACTACACCAAACAGCAAAGAAAGGTTTCTTCTTCAAGGGAGCAACTTACCAGCCCACAGCGAGGTCTACGCGCGGATCACATTATTCGTACGACTGGGTCACTTTTTCTGCGCCGTCATATTCTCTCCGCCATTATCCTCTGCCCTAATATTTTCTTACGCAAAATGCCTGTCCTCACCCCAATACTCACTGAAACTCACGTCTTCAGTGAGCAAGCTTTTTTGCACAACACATAGTTTTTACAGAGAAGTCTGATTTCCGGAGTCCAGTTGATCAATGGTCAAACTGCTTGTGCACAGCAGTTCAGACTCAGCTATATAAAGAGCCCGGAGAGGAACGAGGAGGATAAGGAGTAAAAAAAAAACATAGTAAAGTTCCGAGAGGTAATATCGTAAAGCTGGCGAGAAACGCAAGAAAAATTGGCGAGTTTCGAAACGTCGCTAGCCTGAATATGATGCGCAACCAATATACTATCGAACGGTAGAAATACAAAATAAAGAATCCTCTGTTATTGAGAAGATGTCGGGTGATGAAGACGAGTCATTAAGATAAAATGACGAGTAAAGTATGCTGGACGCTTCACAAAACACAGCGCCGTCAGCCGTATGCCGACGTTAAACGTACTGCAATGTGTATTCCGAAGCCTGCCGCTCTTGGAACATCTGTACGAAAATTTAATGTCATGAGGTTCCCTTGTATTATTTCTGTCTCATACCTTTAATACAAATATGTTATGTAAATGATGAAATAGAAATAGATTAATCAAGTACATTACTACATCTCCGCAATATAAACAGATCTTATTATATTTAATATAAACTCTTCCCGAAGGTAAGGCCGTTTTTCCTTTTAAGTAGTAGCTGAAGTGGCTTTTTCAGTTTCTATACGTGAAGAGCACTTTAAAAATTATAACTTTTATGCTTCTAAAACCAGATTAGTGGTTACTGTCGGGGCCACACGAATGGCGTTGTTTTTAATATGCGCCTTTATGTCAGCTGCTGTGGTGAGTGTAGCTTTGAGTGTACTGTTCGAGTGCTATTTGAGTGTACTTCATGTAGCTTTTTTTGCCATAAGAGGAATACTTAAGACAGATAAAAATTGGCCTGTATCGTTAGGGCACCGCGTTCTAATCGCAGAAAGAACCATTCTCACCGAAAACGGGGCTTTTATAAACAAGAAACGACCAAAATACGAATAGAGGTGCCTCCATCATCGACCGATTTCGCAAGTAAAATGCTTGCACCAGCATGTATTTTTGGGCACTGATCCCAAAGGCTAAGCTACGAAACGTTGGCTATTCGTCCTTTTCGGTAAAGACTCGCCATTTCAAATCGACTGGCAGTAAGACTTTTAAAACCAATTTTCTCGCTAGTGAATGCGTATTTTGCTGCCGGATGAACGTCGACATAAGCAGAAAGAGATCAAAAATGATTTTTTACTGAGAACAAAAATTGGATAGACTTGTCTCAAGTGTCTCTTTAAGCATTCCTATATGAGTTTTTGCTTTCTGTCACTGCTGTCGCGCAGAGTAACTCTCGGTGAAGGGCCAGTTAGGAGGTATGCTTTGCGTTGTGTGCGTGTTGTACGCACAATGGCCAAATAAAATCTATTCATTTCTTTAAATCTCTTGACTTTCGATACAGTTAGACCCATTTCGTTACCTAGCTTCGTTAGCGCATGGGGTGAAACACAGAAGTGTCCAACATGCAATAAAATCTCGGATACCAAAGATTATGTGGTACCGCTTGATGAGCCGAGCAAGACGTTCCCTAACGTTCAGTAACTTCAGAAGATCTTAGTGACTTCTTGTTTTCGTGAAGTGTTCTTATTGCATACTTTTCGCTTAAAATACAGGCTTTGTACTTCAAACATTGCTGTTCCGATCAAATTTGCATGCTCTTAAAGCGAAATCTGTTATTTGTAACCCTTCCCAAGAGGAGCTTCAGCGTGGGCTGGCGACACTGGTGGTTGCTACGGTAACGAGAAGAGCACTCCGGGTGGTTACTAACGTAAGCCAACGTAAGCTTGACGACGTAAGCCAACGTAAGCTTGACGACGTAAGCCAACGTAAGCTTGACGACGTAAGCCAAGCACGCGTGACGTCAGAGCCGAGGAGCAGCGTGGACGGAGCGCGCAGCAGCTGGTGTGATGTGAGAGTGCGCAGCAGCGGCACTGATATGGTCGATTCGCTCCAGGAGGAAGAAGCTTTCACCAGCCGACACCCTCAAAAGCGACACACTCAAAGGGACATTGTAGACTCTGGTCTTCCCTGCAGCACTCGCTGCAGAGATCGTGCCGTATGCTGTGCCGAACGTTAAGCCTATCGAGGGCGGTCCAGACCGAGCTTCGCCGGCAGAGAGATGAAGACTTTCTCTGAACGCGAACGGCGAAATCGACAACGAGAGGAAGCGGTCTTGGTCGTATTGGAGCTTTGTACGACCCACTTGTGCGAACTGGGTAGCACAGAACGCCGTTTAACAGCTGTCGCTGAATAATGCGCTAAGCAGGTAAGCTTAGCATTGCTCACATTTTTTTTTTCGGTGTTTGCTACAAGTCTATAAATACTAACAGCAGTGAAACACGTTCAAATGGTGGCGTATTCCCTGAAGCATGCAGTGTACCTCAAAACGCGTTCATGCCGGCCAATGCGTTCGATTAATTTTGATGCCACACCTACGATCTCAAAGAAAGCTTTGTGGATGCCTCTCAGGGATAATATTTTGTTATGATCTTTGGTCCGACACTTTTTTTCTGGAATAAACTTTGAGATGGCATTACATCATTTTTGTGGCTAAAATACGTCGGATGGACCAGGTGCACTTTTTTTTTCGGTAACGTCGGACGGATCCGATCGCTATGTTTTCAGGCTGCGGCTAAAACCTACGTCGGACGGATCCGGTACATTTTTTTCCCTGGGTACGTCGGGCAGACGCAACCAGTGTTTTTCAAAGTCCGACGATGTATCACACAAATGTTCTGTGGGTTCAGTGTCACGGCGGTGCGTCTCTATTTTTATTATTTATACAATACTGCAGGCCGTGGTGTGGTCCAAGCAGGAGGGACATACAAATATTAGTACAGCAAAATCACAGTACCACAAGGAAAAGACAGATTAACTAACAGTGCAAAGAATACTAACGCAGTCCACTAGATGCCAGAACAAGACCAGGAAAATAAGGAATGCCCAAAACAATGAAAACAAAAGAAGCGAAGAATATATAAAGCGTCAAACCATGAATAAAGTTTGAGTAGAGTAAAGGAATAATAATGCAAAGATAGTCTTGGGTAAAAGTAATTTCACATGAAAACAATAATGTCAATAATTCAGAAGCTCAATGGAATCAGTACTGGTTAGTACAGACTGAGGCAAATTGTTCCAATCCGTAATAGTGCGCGGGAAAAACGAATATTTAAAAACGTTAGTTTTTAGCATGCTGCCTATGACATTACATAAAGCTCGAGAGCGAAGGCAAGTAGGTAATTTTTAATAACAAAAAATTTACTGTGTGCAATTTTCTTCTCATTTCTAGTGTCCGATGCCACGCTGTTTTATTAGCGCTGTCGAGGAATCAGTCATGCGGTACTTTGATAAAATTAATCTGACAGCTTTATACAAAATTCTCTCCACGGCATCAATGTTAATTTTAGTGTAAGAGTCTCACACTATGCATGTGCATTCCAGTTTTGACCTAATTAGTGAGGTGTAGGCCAAAAGTTTAGGTTCAGCGGGAGCTTTTTTTTAGTTTATGACGTAGAAGGCAAGGTTTACGAAAGGCTGGGTCACCTATATTAATAATGTGAGTGTTCCAGTTTAGGCTATTTGTTAGCGTGATGTCCAGATACCCGAATTCCCTCACTTCGGTTAATAGTTGAAACCCCAGCGTGTAAGGAAAAGAGAGATTATTAATATCCTTGGTTATTTTCGTATACATATTTTTGATAATATTCTGTTGCAACGACTGCTCCAAGAAAGAAGATTACGAATCAGGGTTATTCAATAATTGTGGCAGGTCACTTCAGTGAACAAGAAAGACTCATTTGATTGTTTTTCCGTGGCCGGGATCGGACCCGCGTCTTTCGGGTCAGGAGCCGAGCGCCATAACCACTGAACCACCACGGCGGCAGCAGGCGAAAAGTCATTTGCACTTTAAAAGACACTGTGGAAGTATGCGTTTAAATGCTCCTCAATGCCACGCTTTTCGACGATATGAATTTCATCATCCACTATTTGTTTCACTGTTTTTTGTTTTTTTTTTACTCAAGAACGACCAAAGCTTTTGTGGTGCGGTACGAATAAAATTGGGCCAGGTGTGATTAAAATACCTCCATTTAGCATGCACAACAAACCTGCGCAATACAGTTTGTGCGTTTTGAATTTTTTTCGAGGGGCCTATTTCTTCGTCTTAAGCGCTTAATTTTTCTTTGCAAATGAATGACTTTCCGCGTCACCCAAGGGTGAACGTTAGCTGATTTATATGTTTTCTTTGGCACAAATTTTCAAAACAGAATGTGCACAGGTCTTTTAACTTGTCGCAAAATTCTATTACATTCTTTACTTGAAAGCTGCTGAGGTGGAGTTCCAGGTGTTTCGCCTCTGGCATGTGAAAAGTCTTTCATAAAAATACTTTTCGTCTTTCTAAGATTACACTATTCCAAACAGCATGAATAGCACACCATTCTAAATTTTGCTCGAGGCCGACACCATGTCCCTGCTTTTGGCATACTGGACTCGCCCGATGCACCCCCACCCCGCCAAGTGGAGCTGATATGGGTTCCAGCGCACTCTGCGAATCCCGGAAACGAGGCCGCCAACCTTTTAGCCCGAGGTTCTTTAAACCGGGTTCAGTTGGCCTCGGATCGGGGATTCACGAAGGAACGCATGCACTCATTCAGCGAGCTGACGCAGTACTACAGAGCCTCACGCCAGCTCTACCCCTCGCCCCACTCCTCCCTAGATAACAAACAAGCAACACTCTGGCGCAGACTACAGACACAATCTCTCCCCTCACCTCTTACCCTAGTCCACTATCATCACTCCTTCCCCACTCCGGCATGCGCCCTATGCCCAGAACCCTTCGCTTCTTCCCTCCACATCCTTTCCCTCTGCTCGGCGGAACCTCCCCCGCGGAATCTAGAGAACCTCAAGACCTGGGAGGACTGGGAGACCCTGCTGCGCTCGGAGGACCCGGCCATGCAGACCATCGCCACCATCCGGGCTGCCAGTGTTATGGACCTTAGGAACATAAACACTTGAGTGCAGTGGGGTCGTGCGGGGACCCTGGGGCGTGCCCCGAATTCCTCTTCAAATAAAGTTTCTCTCTCTCTCTCTCTCTCATGATAAGATGAGATGCCGCGTTCAATTGATAGTGAAAACTTTTCGACAGTTGTACTCGCAAACACAGGATCGAGTACTGACGACGAAGAATCGTGCACTAGAGTAGGTAAATTTACAACTTGTTGTAAATTGTAGCATAGGATTATTTCATGTAGATAGCTAACAAGGGGAGTAAGTTAAGCAAAAGAAGAGTTATGATCCCAATTAACTCCTGGAAGATAGTCTCCAATCAAAAAAAAAAAATTGTGCGCGAAGGACGTCATGTGTGCACGCAAATCATAAAAGAATTGAGGTGATGAGCCGGCGCTCGATAAACATAAAACAGCAACAAAAAAAACTGTACCCAACAGTGCGAACACAGACAAGCACAAGAAGACGAGGGAGCAGACGAACACACGTCTCTTGTGCTTCTCCGTGTTCGCGCTGTTCTGTACAAAATGCTGGACCAACTAGCGCGCCGAAACGTTTCAGCAAAAAAAAAAAAAAAATGCTTCCCAGCAAGAAACCTTTAAGCTAATAGCTTCAATGTCATAAGCTTGACGAAAAAAAAAATACAAACGACTGGCATGTTTTTCTTCACCAGCACAGCCACCCCGCTTGATCTCGTTGACCTGTCGCAACGAAAAACACGATAAGAAGGTGGAAACACCTCTCCGTCCTTTATGCCGCTGTGTAACCAAGTTTCTGTTAAAATGACGATAAGCGGATTATATCCTAAGATAACAGCTATAAGTTGGTCACATTTGTTGACAACGCTACGGGCAAAAATGTTTACAAAACGCAGTTCTTTATTATCAAAAAAATAAGGACAATCTTTCTTAGAATTGTGCTTTCCAATTAGTGCTCTGGAGATTTTCGTGTCATCCCAAACAAAACGGTGGCTATTTATATGAAGTTCTTCGTTAATTAAAGGTACTTTCCTTTTTGCTGTCTTTCTTCTGAAGCACGCCCAACAAAAGTTAGCGCTTGCTGAGTGTGTTTAGCGAGTAGACATTTTTGTCATTTTGTTTCTTTGCGAGATGTATCGGTACATTTCAGCTTGTAAGAATTCTTCTTAATTCGTTGTCTTTCTTCGTAGTCTTGGAAGTACAAGATGATTGGACATGATTTACGAGGCTAAATAAGGGGACGAATTCTGCCGACTGACTTGCGTGTGAATTCAAACTTACTGGGAAAATATCAGTTAAAACTTTGCGACGCAATACATCTTCTGTCTGCTCGTTATCCTCTGATACACCACCATTAAATTAAAGCGTTTATTCCTGTCCTCAAAATCAGGAGTCTTTTTTTTTTTCCCCCCCAAGGACTTCACCGTTCGTTCAAGGCTGTCTACGCACTCAGTTTGTTTTTCTGTTTCTGAGAACCGAGCATCCCAGTCAGCCAAGCATTTTTGCATGTCTGTTTGTTGTGTGCGTAGCACTGCCACTTTTTCAGCAAACTTATTCTGACCTGAACGCAATTTTTCCAGCAATTCACGAATTCCAGCCTCATCTGTATCACGGCCGGGATTTAACGCGGCGTCACCGCCCAAGAGAAGCAAGCATATACAGTACACATCATATGCCATTCAAACACAGTGCTGTGGGCACGGCAGGACCAAGAGACAACCAAAGTCGCTTTTTAAGGAGCTGTAGAAGGGACTAACCTGCACACGGCATACGGATGGCTTATTAGGCACCATGCTCACTCCCGGTTTGCCGAGCCCACTGAAGATGAAGGTCTGAGGCCCCTGCTTTATAGCCCGATAAGTTGAGGCCACGTGCTGAGAAGACGGCGCTGCTGGGACGCCACGAGGCAGTGAAGATGCGTCAGGAAGGCGAGGCGCCGAGCACTGCAACACTTGTGACGCAGCTGAAGATTGGAGTTGCGTGGTAGTGGTTTGCAGAATCTGATGCTCGATCAGTCCGACGATGTGGTTGTCATGCATCACTCACCCGGCAAGTCCAATAGCAAGCACCTGCATAAGGCAGAGGAATGGCGTATTAGGCTACATGCTCCCTCCCGGTCCGCTGAGCCCACAGATGGTCGTAACAGGGCAAATTCAAGTTTCTGCCCGGAATGAGACGATTGGTATCGGTGTGCGTACTACGAGTGGGCCAGCAATGAACTGCTTGCGCCGTTACGCACAAGACCAACGCCATGTCCCTCGGTTGGCTGGAACAGGTCGTTTGGTCGCAGCATGCGAAAATTACCGCGAGCTATTTCTATGCACACATGAGGCACATGTGATTTTCTGCCGTGTCCCTGAGTACGCTTCATGACCGCTGAGGCTTTCCTTGCTGTAAGCCATGTTTCGCATCCCTGTTCGCGTGTTACGACGGCTGAACGCGAGCTGTCCGGCTCGCGCTAACCTCGAACCCGCTAGTGTTTCAACTCCAGGTATGCGAACTTTCTCAAGAATACAAAGCTTCGGGCTGGGCGCTTGCAAAATTTTCTCTAAAAAACGTCGCTGTTTACCCGGAAGCGGATAGTTTACGCTTCCTGCTTTCGGACTGCTCCCTCGAGCAATGCGGTGGCTTTGCCTCGTTATTCTTCTTCAGCCTGGTCATCGCCGTTGTATCAGCGTAGGCCTCAAATTCATTCGACATGCTTTTTGCCATGACTGTGAAAGGGAATCTAAAGATTTTAGAGATGAACTTCTTATTTTCTTAGTTTGTCGGTAAATAAGAGCTAGCGTAACATTTCACGTATTACGGAAAGGTGTTCTGGACGGTGAGATGCGTGTTGTGCTGGCTACGGACGCTCGGTAGCTATTATATATACCTGCTCTTAAAATGTCGGCGCAGACTCAAGGCTCCGGTAATCCTGGGCCCTATGTACAGCTTTTGTCAACAGTACAAAGTCCGAGCAGTTTATTTCTGAGCCGTGCCGTGGGCCTGCTGCACCGTCCGTGGAAATTTAGAAGGGACAAGGATCGCTGGCAAAGCAAGACAAGCCGCACAGCAAAGCCGAGAATAAAACAAAATGGACACTTTACTTTCCACGCAGGTTCAAACAGCAGGGCAGTTTCAGACGTCTTACGTGATACACGCGCACTGCATGAAGCAATGATTTTTTTCATGCAAGATTACAAACTATAAAGGTGCAATATACGGAAAACTTCTAGTTTGTCATAAGTATCAGGTACTCAAAAAGCCGTGCATCGATATCAAAAATAGATATAATGCGCAAAAAATTGGCAGTGGCTTAGCTCGGCTATGCCAGGATATAAGTAGCGAAAGCTCACAGCGACATATTCACGGCGTTTAGCCAGTCGTTCGGCGCGATGTTCCTCTGTTTCGTGGGCGATTCGTTTCCTCTTCATCTCGTTCCGATGTCGATTCCAGGCCTCCTTCTGCTTAGCAGACTTGTCGCCGTCCATACTGCCGCCTCAACTGTGGTTGCAGCGCACGCGAGCTCTTTTTTTCAATCCTCCGACATGTTATCAGGCATGCGATGTAGCTGGCGAAGCGACGGAGACGAGCGCAACAACGAGACAAGCGTTGTGACGTCATACCAAACGGCGGCGGTGGCTCCGCGGCGAGGCGCGCGGTGTGACGTCATATCAGATGGTGCGGTGAGCGCGCGGCGTCCACGAGCTGCGGCGGTTGCTAGGCACCGGCTCAAGGTCGGTCTCTGCGCCTCCTCGGAGCACCGCCACAGCGAAATCGCAAGTTCGCGGCCAATGTAGCTTTCGCTACAAAAAATTCGGCAGAGACACTTTAGACTGCTTACGTGGGGGAATGCGAAAACATTGCTGTCTCTGGGTGCATTGACATCCACCCACCCACTTATACGCACACACGGGCGCGCGCTCGTATCAAGCGCCCGGAACGCTGTACGACGAACGGTTGCATCACAATTTGGTACGAAAATTGGCCTTTGAGGAAAGAAAATGGTCCAGTAACTGTCTCACACCTCGGTGGACACCTCAACCGCGACTTAAGAGAAGAGGTAGTCTGGGAAGGCAAACGGTTGAAGATGCATATGTCATCGGTTCGAATCCCTCCCGCAAGCTAGCTTCCATATTGACCAACACATGTAAGTTATATGCAACGAGAAATCGTATGACACCACCCGGGACGCTGAACGGCAAACGGTTGCGTCATAATTTTGGTTCGAATTTTGTCGAGAAAACTGGCGCCACATTGAAGGTGGCTAGTGGAGAGCCTATAGACAAATGAGATGTATACTGCAGAAAAGATTAGTACTGCGCGAATAGGACAAGACAGGAGAACGAAAAACACAGAAGACAACACAGGCGCCTGTATTGTCGTCTGTGTTGCTCGTTCTCCTGTCTTGTCCCATTCGTGCAGTACCAATCTTTTCTGCAATGAACCAACTAGCCCGCAAGAACGTTCTACTTGGAGATGTATATGACGGTTTGAAAGGGTGGTGCTCGGCATGCTGTGTGCGTTATATGGCCGCTTGGGGATGCCACCCTTTTTGCTTTTTGTTTTGAGCCTGTAGATATCTGAGCATTTGGTGGTAGCAATAATTGAGTGCTGGTAAGATGGTTAAGCTACTGAAGTTTAAATGTAAGGAGTGTGAGGCGTCGGTGAGTTTAAAAGAAACGCAGTGACATAAGATTAGAACTGTAGGAAACCGTAGTGAAGGAAGATGGCGAATCTTAATGAGAATTAACAACACAGCTGAACAAAAATAAAGAAGAAAAAGCTGAACATGGTGGCAATTGCCACAACCCCGTTTCAAAAATGGCGCTCCTATCCATCCATTCATCCACCAACGCTGGGATCTTCTCTACCATCTGCTAGAATACACACACACATATATAAACACTTATACCCGCCGCCGGTTTTTCTTGTAATGGGACCAGTAATGCTTTCGCATTAAAAAAACCATAAAGAGTACCAACAATTTGATCAGTGCTTTCTTGCGTACAGTCTCGGTGATTCGATAGCAAGTCCACCAGCATATCTGTTTTCCGCAGGTTATGGTGGAGTACTAGCAGGTTGCAAAGAATAGTAAGGCAAATATGCAGGGCGATTTTGGCTTCTAAGGAATTATGTCTTCAAATGTTTGCCGCCACGTGGCATCTGCCAGCAATATGATTCTCGGCAGCGAGATGTAGACTTTATCACGCAAATCAGCTGCCACGCATAACGTTGATTTACTGGACCTCGTATCAGGCATCTAAATTTTCTAACTAGAAAACATGCTGGATGGCAAACCACTAGGAATCCATTTCAAGCATCGCATGCCGTCGCTAAAACTTGAAGAAAGGGCTTGCAAGAACATTGATAGCAATAAAAGAAAGTAATTGTAAACGCTTAATGGGTGTCAGCTGACATCTTGCTATTCCAGGCAATAATGCTGAACTAAATACTGCGATGAAGGAATTAGGTCATAAAGATATGAGTGAACTAATAATTCCAATATCGATCAACACAATTTTACACAGGTACCAGGAAATAAGCTAACCCGCTGACAAATAAGCTGTGACATGTGCATATTTGAACTGGTTATCTCAGCCTGTCGCGTAAGCCGGAATAGGCTCTACACATGACAGCATTAAGTAAAAACTTTCAAAGAAAGAAATGAGGTGCTGAACCGACGTTCTGCAATGTGCAAAAAAGGCAACGAGCAGGATATGCGAAGACGGGAAATAATATATGAGCGGCAAACCGTTATCGACGAAAACTCAGCGAAGAAGGAACAAGCCACAGAATCACGCGAGCCCCACTACGGTGCCCGCGAAGCAGCCAGGAAATCCCTTTAAGTCATTTGAAAAGGAAATCGAAGTGCCAGGAAGGAGCAGCGAAGACTTCGAGAGACACTACCAAGCAAATAAAAGTGTTGTAATCCACGCAAGCCCTTCTTAAATTTTCCGACATCATTAGTAAGCGCCGAGGCTGCACTGGCGGGCGGTTCCACTAAGCCATGTTCTAGAAATAGCGGAACATAAATAACAGGAAGCGAAACAGAGGCACGCGGAATGGGGGGGGGGGGGGGGGGGGGGGAGCCTACCTTGCCGGGGTGCAGTTGTGGCTCATTAGTTCGTGAGTGCAGTTTTGAGCCACCATCGTTTTTGCACGTTGTTCTCTCTGTGTGCGCATGCACTGGCCGCACGCGCGCACATGCGTATACGTACGTGCATGCATGCACGGGCATTTTTGAATGTTTGTCTTTTTTTTTTGCAGGTATTTTGATGCCTCATCGAGTCGGGCTCGATGCAGTTTTGGCAAGCCTGAAACATGTATGCAGTTTACTAAAATATTTGTTCTCTTCGTGGTAGCCGTCATTGAAGTTCACTACGATTATTCTTTTCGGTCCAAAGTGCGCCAGCACAAAGGCTTTAGTTATTCCTTAGGGCTATAAACACATAATATAAAGATCGGTTGGTTGTGATTATTATTATTATTATTATTATTATTATTATTATTATTATTATTATTATTATTATTATTATTATTATTATTATTATTATTATTATTATTATTATTATTATTATTATTATTATTATTATTATTATTATTATTATTATTATTGTAGAGCGCTTTATTGGCACCTTCAAGCGCCGGCGACGAAGACCCTGGCGCAAGAAGTCTAGGAACGAGCGAGGCGAGGGACCGGCACACAAGCGGCAGTTCTCCAGCACGAGCCTGCTACGGGCGGCGCTAGCGCTTCGTCGTCGTTGGTGGCGGTGCTGGATCATCTTCTTCATTCCAACTGCCCCGGCGGAAAAAGGGAGCCATCCTGGCGACTCAAGGCGAGGAGACGACGAGAGGGCTGTAATAAGGCTTCAAGCGGCTGACATGAACGACGTCGCGACCACGGCGGCGATGGTCCAAAGAAGGTGTCACCGGTTCGATGATATAGTTGACAGGTGACGTACGCTCTAAGATACGGTAGGGACCAATGTGCTTGGCCGAAAATTTGGACGCAGCCGGAACAGAGAGCCAGACCAATGATCCAGTGGAAAAGTGTGCAGCGGGCGTGTCTTGATCGGACTCATGTTTGCGGAGTCCTTGACGTTCGGCGGTGAAAGAGCGAGCCAACTGGCGGCACTGCTCAGCATGGCGGGTAATGTCAGAAAGGGAAGTATATTCTGAGCTGTCCGGGTTGTAGGGAAGGACGGTGTCCAGGAGGCAGGAAGGCTCGCGCCCGAATAAAAGAAAGAAAGGGGAAAAGCCGGTGGTTGCCTGGGATGCGGTGTTCTATGCATAGGTCACGAACGGAAGGACTTGATCCCAATTAGAGCGGTCGGAGCTAATCTACATGGCGATCATGTCCCCAAGAGTCCGGTTGAATCGTTCGGTGAGGCCGTTAGTTTGAGGGTGGTAAGCAGTATAGTGGTACGGTGGACTGAGTGGCACGCATCGAGAAGCTCGCGAACAACGTCAGACAAGAACACACGGCCGCGGTCACTGAGAAGTTCGCGCGGAGCGCCGTGACGCAGGACGAAGTGATGAAGAAGGAAGAGGGCGACGTCGCGAGCAGTAGCCGCAGGTAGGGCAGCGGTCTCAGCATACCGAGTGAGGTGGTCCACGGCAACTATAATCCATCGATTCCCGGCGGTGGTGAAGGGGAGCGGCCCATATAGGTCGATGCCCACACGATCGAAAGGGCGAGCCGGGCACGGTAATGGCTGTAACGGAGCAGTCGAGGGTCGAGGTGGCGACTTCCGCTGCTGACAGGCTGTGCAGGAGCGAACGTAGCGACGAACGAAGTTGTACATGCCTCGCCAGTAGTACCTCTGCCGTAGTCGCTCGTAGGTTTTTAGCGATCCAGCGTGAGCGCTCTGAGGGTCGGCATGGTAGTGGGCACAGATCTCAGACCGAAGGTGTCGGGCAATCACGAGGAGCCACTTTCGGCCGTCCGGACGATAGTTGCGGCGGTACAGGAGATCGTCGCGGATGGCAAAATGGGAAGCTTGGCGACGAAGAGCTCGAGGGAAGGGGGACGTAGAGTGTGCACGAAGGACATCGAGCAAGGACAAAATCCATGGATCCTGGCGTTGTTGATTGGGCATGTCCACAGTAGTGAGCGCTGCGAGTAGGGGATCAGATAAGGGGGAAGAGAGCGCAGGAGAGGGCAGTGGCGAGCGTGACAAGGTGTCGGCGTCGGAGTGTTTGCGGCCCGACCGGTAGACTACGGTAATATCGAATTCCTGAAGACGGAGTGCCCAGCGGCCAAGTCGTCCTGAGGGATCTTTGAGGGAGGCCAACCAGCACAAGGCGTGGTGATCAGTAACGACGGTGAACGGGCGGCCATATAAGTATGGGCGGAATTTCGTGAGAGCCCACACTACGGCCAGACACTCCTTTTCAGTCACGGTGTAGTTCGACTCTGCTTTGGTGAGAGCACGGCTGGCGTACGCAACAACGTATTCAGAAAATCCGGGCTTGCGCCGGGTTATTATTATCGTTAGTAGTAGTAGAGTAGTAGTAGTAGTATAGTAGTAGTAGTAGTATAGTAGTAGTAGTAGTAGTAGTAGTAGTAGTAGTAGTAGTAGTAGTAGTAGTAGTAGTAGTAGTAGTAGTAGTAGTAGTAGTAGTAGTAGTAGTAGTAGTAGTAGTAGTAGTAGTAGTAGTAGTAGTAGTAGTGGTAGTAGTAGTAGTAGTGTGGTGGTGGTAGCATCACCAGTAGCAACAACACTAATGAAGAATTCCAATGGCAGATCGCGAGCGCTGTGGCCGATCATGAACGGAGAGCGTAGCTCCGGCGAAGATCGGTCCATCTCATTCTGCGAAAGGAATGCGTGCGCTCCCGCGGGGGCACCTCGTGCAAGAAAAGGCCATGAGAGAGCGCTAGACGAGACCGGATCTGGATGATCCCAGCATTCCGTTGGCGCTTGTTTTTCTTCCCGCCTTTTCCACGTGCGCCGCACGTTTTGCCGCTTCTCGACATTGTGTTCGGAAATAATGGGTACCGCCAATCACACTGCGCTGGATGCGAGCCCGGCAGAGAGCGCCTTGGTACATACCATGGTTTCGGGAGTTTCGGAAACGCAAGGTGTATGTTCAGTTTACGCTCTGCGCTGGCCTTCACAGATGTGAGCTCGAAGCAGTTGTGAACGTGCAGTCGCCGCTGCAATGGTTTATCTACAAAGGGTCTGGTGTTTTCTCTTTAGACGTCGCATGTAACGACCGCAAGGCAGTTTCTTTTAAAACGCAGCTCTTCTTGCCCTGAGGGCGCCCGTTCCTGCGTTTCGTGGCGTCGCCCTTGCCCCTCGTAACCAGCTCTGCAGCCGGGGATTATGAGCAGTACTTCGCACGAGTGGGGCCCATGAAAAAGTTTCGCAACAAAAATGATATGTTTTCACAAACTGCAGACAACCTGAATGAAGCTCTTGGAATGGTGAGAACGGCAAAGCACTGTAGCACGCGCTACAAGATCATAACACAGCGGAAAATAAGAGAAAAAGCTCACAACAACAAATCAGGCAACTCCCAAACACCCGTGCCATTTCAGAAGAAGGTTAAATAACCTCTGCTTGGTGACAGCTTGGAACCAGCAGAGCTACGGGACATCTATGGGGTCATTTGGAAAAAGCGAGGCACCCTTCCTCCACTAGAGCATCGCTCTCATCTCGTTAACCATGCCAATGAACCTACCCGAGTGTTGGAGGACTTACAGCAAAACAAGTCACAAGAATCTGTAGGTTCTGTCGAGAACCAGGCATGCGCCAACACTGTGCGAGCATCAAGCTCACCAGCTCAAGAAATGAAGCTGCTCTTTCAAAGATTGCCGTGCCTCCGAAAGCTAAAACAGAAAGCTGCTCGTGAAGAGCAGACAAGGTTGCGCTACGAAGAAAAAAAAAAAGAGTTCAAAGAACAGCTGAGGAAACAAAGAGCTACATGACGTCAACAAAAAAATGATACTGTTGAAGCGTGTCTTCGGGTTATCCGAGGAGGATGAAGAAAACTGAAGGATTGAAGCTGTTGGGATATATGCAGTGTGTGTAAATAAATCAACTTTTTTCTTCAAACAAAGCTCTCTTATGTGGCATACTGTTCTGCCCATTCCTTTGTATTAGGTTTAGTTCTATTGTTAGAAGTGAGAAAAAGTGCCGTGTTCATAACAATAAAGAGCCATTAGAATGAATATTGCTATTTATTTTTACATCGCTGCTTGTCAAGCGCTTGTTAGTACACTACTATAGTTTTCGCAGCAATGCTTCCAGTACCTTGTTTCCTTTAATTCCTCCCAGTCTGCGCGGCCAAACCTTTTCGGCAGTCTCGTGCAGGTCATCGGTGCAGGACTCTTGATGCCACTCGACCTCTTTAAGTCTTACAGCATCAATTGGTTCAGCTTTTCTTTTGGTTGCTAACACTGTTTTCTGTTAGCACTCTCGTTGATTTTTTTGTTGTTGTTGTTGAAATCCCTACGGGCCTTTGGCAATGCCCCAGTCTCTGAGAGGAGTCATAATGTACGGCCTGAAGGGATAGGCCAGATCTACGAGCAGGTTGTGTCGTCTTTGCATAGCCTGCAAAGTTTCTTTTGAAATGGTGACAGCATGAAAGTTTGAGAGTGAAGAATTTTGTTGGAGCTCCCAAGGAAGGTGTCTATAAATCGTCTTCTGTGGTCACAGGCAGCTTGAAGGATTAATGAAAGGTAATAATGCCTGTTGCAGTACGTCGAAGCGACCTTGTTGTCTGGGCACTGGATCTTTACATAAGAGCCGTCTATGCATCTAACAGCTCCAGGGATTCCAG
Organism: Amblyomma mixtum; assembly: GCF_055824585.1. Taxonomy (NCBI): domain Eukaryota; kingdom Metazoa; phylum Arthropoda; class Arachnida; order Ixodida; family Ixodidae; genus Amblyomma; species Amblyomma mixtum. The sequence continues at coordinate 38,436,366 of NC_143016.1, read as the reverse complement.
GCACCTGATGGGAATGAAATGAAATAATGCTGAAGTCACTGACACATGCAGAAATTCGTTCTACTACAAAAATATTATACCAGAATCTGTAGGACAAATAGGTTTTCTTTTGTTAATATCAACCATCTGAAATTCACTGGCCAGCTTTTCCATGTCAGAATGAAATGTCACCACAGATGGACCCATGATGGCGAGGAAGTCAGCCACCTGTATCAGGATTTTGTGTATTGAACTTTCTGACAAATCAAAGTGATTTGCCATCTCCCTCATGCTGGTTTTGTTGGCCGCATACCTGGAAGTAGTTAAAAAAGATTAATTTGCAGGCAACAATGGAATACCAGCCTGGATTGCAATGTTCCTGCTATGCAACTTATTAAATCATAATAAAAATGTGCTCTTTCCGTTTCATTATTTCTTTACGAGGCTGACCACTGAAATGTATGATAACCCAATTATAAATCCAGTGCATGGAGTTTTTGTGAACAGCAGCGGTGGCATTACAGGAATGGCATACATGTTAAAAATGTTTACGCGATCTTTCAATGTAGAAGCGATTATACGCCAACCGTGAAAAGACTTAACGAAGGAAAAAAATGGCCAAACGAAACAAACACCCAGCGGCATTCAACCGCAACGCAAGCGGGGACGCCAGGCAAAGGCGAAAGCACCTGAACGACCAGTGCTTCACCGGTAGAACACGATTGGGCGGCAGCCTAATCTACATCCCGTCATGGTGACGGACTCGGACCGTGGACTACTAGACCCCGGCCTCCGAACAACTCATTCTCGACGAGGTAAAGCACGCTTCTCTCTTGCATCTCGGGGTCACCGTACTGCAGTCTCCGTGAAAGAGCAATGACGCAGTCTTTTTTACATCAGAAACCAGCTTGAGAAAAGGCCACATCAAAGTACGTAAAATTAGTCAACTCACCAGATGAAAGTCAACACATTCGTTTCCGCAGATTTCGCTGGCACACCTTTGTGACTGCAAGCGAAGCAGCGATTCTCGCTATCAGTTGCTCCGCTATAGCCGGAAGTACCTGCGGAATTAAAGGAGAACATAGGATTTCACAAAAAGGCTTTTATTTATTTTTTTTTCACGTACACTAGATCTAACTTAAGCTGCACGGTGCCTCGTAGTCCAAGTACTGCCGAACGACGTCCTGGACGAAGCCAACCATTTAAGACGTCTTGGCAGTCCGGTGGAGCATCCCATCAAATGCCCGTTTGCACACAACAGCTTCACACTCTCTGTCCGTATCGGAAGACTCATCACTACTGGACTCTGAGCTTGCAGTGTATGAGTCGGAACTGTCGCTTCCAGTAAGCAATATTAGTGCTGCACGGCGCGAAGCAATGTCCCTGTCGTCCATTGCTGCCTGGACAGTGCCCGGGTAACCGCGTAGCGACGACAGGAAGGAAGCAGCCGCAGCCGGTCGAGACAGGAAGTAGACGCAGGGGAAAAGAAAATGTCACGCGAGGTTCCGGTCAAATCTGCTGATTTCGCCAGTGAATTCGCAGGGGGTGACAGATGAACGGGGGACAACCACGGTTCATTCGGATTAACAATGCACGGCGTCATGAAGAGAGGTCGATGCATTGGCTGGCGGGATTCCTTTGAGGGGCATCTGCCGCTTCGTTCTTGAGTTGTATCCTACTGTAGTAGTAGTGGGAGTAGTAATAGCAGTAATAGTAAGAGTAATAGTAGTGTCAATAGCAGTAATGTTGTCCTTGCTCGTTGTCGTTACCATGATAGCTGTACAGGGCACTTCCTGAAGAAAGTCGGCGTGGAAACCGCAACCAAGACCTGAGTTCGGTAACAGTGGTGGTATAGTTATCCAGGTGAACTGATGTGTGTCCACTCTAGGGAATGCGCTTCGAGCATTCTGGTGCTACAGGCATGTCTGGCACACCTGGGCTTTGGCCCGTGCACCTGGGACTGGCTGCTCCGAAGAAGGCCAGCAGTGCTTCCCGTGTTACTTCTTAGTGCCTGAAGAGAGCGAAGATCGCTTAATTTTATGATAGTCACTAGTATAGCAGCAGCTGAAGCAGCACACACGACCACACAGCATCACGTTCAGACTGAAAGCACACAAAAGTGGCAAATGCATCATTTCTTCACTGCGGCAAGCTAAACTAAGGGGTATTGAGCGAGTCACCTACTCGGGCCAGTTGGAACCTTTCCCAATGCCAGAAGAATAAAAGAGCAACAGAAGAGGAGTAACCAGGCGCTCGTTTGTCAGCGCCTTATTCGTCTTCTGCCCGTCGCCCCGTCCCACATTAGAATTTGAAAGAAAACGCAAGCTCCTGTTCCGATCTGTGTCGCAACGCGGCCGTGGCTATCCTTATACACATCAGGACATTTCGCATCACCTACACCTGCCGGGCCTTTACGCGATCTATCTGCGTGCAGCGCCATGACGTGCGGACGCGGAAAAAGTAACCAGAGCAAGAGGAGCACTTCTAATAGCGTCCACTCCCATCATGCGTGGTGTGCACCCACGTCTGCGTCAGCAACGTGCAGTCGCGCATCGATAAACCACGCTTCTGCTAGCAGGAAGCGGGTGTGCGTGGTTAGCAAGCTTGCCCCTATCACTTTTGGCCGCGCCTGTACCTATAAATAGCGCCAACTGTATGTATGCATGAGCTCTGGCGCGCATACGCAGAAGTCGGAGGTTAATGACGGAACCCTTTTGTTTGGGAGAGCGTCTCTTGTCACGCTTGGCCTGCTTATTATGCGTATGATGGTATACGCTTACGCTCGATTGCCGCCCGTTTCCGGCTGCTGACGGTGTAGCTTAGCACGAGTAAACAAAAAAAATTCGGCAGAGACACTTAAGGCTGCTTACGTGTGGGAACGCGAAGGCGCTGATGGTTCACTGTTCATCGCACGAGCCAGCACACAACCGGCCGCAATGAAATCCAGGGACGAAATGATGCGCCGGAGGCAGTACGCTCCATTGTCTGCGCCGTTTCCGGTGGCGCGATGCACGACACCATGCACCCGCACACACGAGCGATGACGTCACCCGGAATGCTGTACCACGAATGGTTGCGTCACAGTTTTGGCACGAATGTTTTCGGTAAAAAACTGGCGCTACGTTGATATCGCGCATTGGAGACCAACACATTTGACCAACACTCTTCCCACTTCGAGTTACTGATCAATTCGCTCTCGCCCTACCATAAGCTTGCCGTCCCGGTTAGCTCAATTGGTAGAGCGACTGCTCCGGTGTGGCGGTGGTTCCGGGTTCGAACCCCGGACCAGGACGAATTTTTCTTTAACTACGAAGTTTCTGAGAAAGCTGTATAGCTTTCCTTTGTAGCCGTATGGCTGCGCTTGGGTGGATGCCAATGAGTAATTACTCCCTTATTATAGAGCATATATAAGCTAACGATACGTTAAACATAGTCTGAAATGGCGGTGCTCGGCTTCCTGTGTGCGTAGAGATGTAAAATTTCAAGAAATTTTGAATGGCATGAAAAAAAAAAACGTTCTTTTTTTCTTCAGGGTTTTTTTTCATGAAAAATTGGAAATTTTGCAAAACGTGACAAAAACAGATTTATTTGCAGCAGCACAACCGTCAATAATAATGCTCCGAAGTTCAGTCGAATATGCAGTTATAGATGACAGATTGTGAAACTAACTTCTTGTTCTATTGCATCGAGAAGATAAATAATGATTTCCACTTCAGGCGAATATGGAGATATAAATATTGCCACATTCCTGGGCACTCTCGTGGCGCCGTCTCCGGGCCGAACTGCCTTCACCGCTATTCTGGCTAGCCTTAGCCATGGTGGCGGGCAGTGCTTCTTCTTCGTCGTCTCTTCTGTGTGGTCCCCTCGGGAGTCCGCTGCTGCCTGGCGCTGCACAGTGAAACGTGTCCTGGCCGTCCCGACTGTCTAGCCGTGACAATATCATATTTGTGGAATGAACTTCTTGTTCTATTGCACCGAGAAAGGGAACATGAAAACTGATCTATAAGTCACTCCATATCGGACTCAGAGTCACTGTCGCTGGATGCAGCACTACGCGCAGCAACTTGGATTGAAGCTGTGTCCGCAGCTAGGTTCGACTGCACATACACAAGCTTTCGAACGCGTTCCCCTGAAAGCCTGTTGCGAATCCTTGTACGGACGTTTCCGAAACGTGACAATTAAGTTTTGTTCGCAGCTGGCGGATGGTGGAGGTATCTGTAGCAGTCGGCAAGCCAGACGAGTTAGCGGCTGGTTGGTGCAAAGGCATTGCCACCAGGTAGATGGGGCCACATGCTTCGCTGAAGACCCCTGTCCTGGACCGAATTCCTGTGGATGTCCTCTACTCTGCTACGTTGAAAATCAAGAAGCTAGGCTTGTATTTGGCAAAACCCGCTTACGTGCACAGCAGCCTATGCTATTTATGCCATATGTGTAGCGCTGTAGAATTTGCAGCCATTTTGTTCTACTTCAGCCGTGAGTTCAATTATTAGTGTGTTTTCAAGTCAATCCTGGATCTTATATGTGACCTTGCCTTCAACCCACGTACTCGCAGCCCGCACGTTTTAAAAGCACTGCCTGGCACCGGCGATGACGACTGCTCTCCAATCATTCAACGATGCACGCTGTAATAGTTTTCAAAGCAAAAACAAAAATCTAAACTAAAAGCAAGCAATTATAAAACCTTGAAATTGCATTGTGAAAGTTTCAATGTTTATTTCCATTTTTTCTCGTCTGAAAAAAAAACGAAAAAAAAACGTTTTTTTTTTTCAAAGTTGCAGTGTTTTTTTTCAGGCCTTCACATCTCTATACAGTGTCGTCATGCGGCCGCTTGGTGACGTCACTCTATTTTTCTTGCCATCGCTGGGATTTTCTGTACCATCTGCGAGTGCACACACGCCGTCGGCTTTTCTCGTATAGGACTAGCAATGCTTTCGCGTTAAAATATCTAAGATGGACACCGCTTTCCACGCACAGATGAAAACTATATTTGGAAAGTTGCAACTTCATAATAAATCCCTTTCGATTTAAATAAGGTTATTCTCAGCCATGCCTGTTTTGAACGTCTGCCTTTCTCAGCGTGGACACGTGATCAAGCCCTCAAGGTGAAGTTGGCAGGTGGCGCTGTGTCGGAGTGAGCCACACACATCGGCATGCAGTGCGGCTAGTGGTTGCACCTCTTCGCCTCGAGGTAGCGCGATAAACCTGAGTTATTTCTTAATACATTTTTTGCCAGATATGAATCGCATGAAATTCCGGCAAATATTCTTCGGTGTTTCACACATCGCTCGACAACCAATGCCATGTATAGGAAACTGCAACACTGCAACGTGAGAAATATGAACCTACAATCAAGAGCGTTGTCCTTGTTTACACTATTACAGTTAGCACTCAGGATGCACGTTGTTCTTTTCTTTTTTTTCTGGTGCTATATACTGTCTTTTTAGTATTCTATATGGTTTTGGTTTATGGGGTTTAACGTCCCAAAGCGACTAAGGCTATGAGAGACGCCGTAGTGGAGGGCTCCGGAAATTTCGACCACCTGGGGTTCTTTAACGTGCACTGACATCGCACAGCACACGGGCCTCTAGAATTTCTCCTCCAAAGAAATTCAACCGCCGCGGCCGGGATCAAACCCGCGTCTTTCGGGTCAGCAGCCGAGCACCATAACCACTGAGCCACCGCGGCGGCTTAGTATTATATATATATTCAAGGCACACAACAGTAATTTCGGAACGAGGTTTTACACACATTATGCGTACAGAACAGAAATAAGGACCAGGTACTTTTAATGAGAAAGCATCGTGTGGCTCATCAGCAATGGCACCCGGTGTGTGCGTTGACCAGCAGCAGTGGTCCTAAAAACGCCAGACGACGTCACCGTGGTATCAAATAAAAATGAAAATTGTTCCGGAGGTGCGGGGAACTGAACCGAGCACTTTCATATTACTAGGCAAGCCCCCATAGGCCAGAAAAGCGCGTTGCTTCTTGGCGAATAAAGGTGAACCTAGTCTATGCGTCGGCCTACGACTGCATTCTAATGGCAGGTGTGTCGTTATAAAAAGAGAGAAAAAAAGTTTTAAAACAAACAAAATAAAAAACAATGCTTTTGCATTCAAAGCACGTAAGTAGTCCTAAGTGTCCTCTGTAATTTCTAAAGGGGCACGCAGGAATAGAAATTGGCCTGTATCGACAGAGGCTACTCCGTTCTAATCGCAAAGCCATCACTCTCACCAAAAACGGAGCTTTTATAAGCTAGAAAACACATATAAAACAAAACGGAACACAGGTGTCGCCATCGCCACTCGATTTCGCAAGTAAAATGCGTCCTGCGTCCGTTGACGCTGATTTCTATGCCCAGGTGCCAGACCTATGCCACACCGCCGTACATTTCAAAACAGTGGCGACCCGTTCTTTTCGGTAAGGGCGTCACGAATTTAAATCGAAGCGCGGGAAGATTTCTAAATCCAATTTTGTCGCTGACAAATGCGTCCTTTGCTGCCGGACGAAGGACATCATAACCACAAAGAGCGAGTGAATCAGTTTTTACTGAGATCACTGAACAGATGGAGTGGTGTTCAGCGCCCTTTTAACTCATCCTCCATGGCCACCATGCACACCATTTGACTTATTCTGCATGCTTACTGGTAGGAAATGGAACACGCTTTTTTCAGGGACAAAGTTAGTCTTTTTTTCCCAAGTGCCATAGTATTGCGTATGCGTGAATGTCTGGCGCGTGCAGTGCAGGAAAAGGCGTTAAAGTAAAACGTCATCCAAGGGTCACGTGATAAGTGTCACGTGACAATAATGTCTTGCAAAAAAAAGTTGCTGACGTTCAAATGCTGTCACATTTTTCTAATGCAGCAGACTGCAGTGCTCTCCAATTTTTTAGCGAAATGACGCGGTTTATCTAAAAGCTAATGATAATTTTGTGTGTGCGCTTCTTTACTTATCTGACATAAATACTGGTTCAAAAAAAAGAGCGAATGCCACATTGTGCTACCATCACCGTCATTATCTAAACATACCCGGAATTAGAATCTAAATTAGAATACGAGTGCTCTGTGTGGAACCCGGGACTTGAAACTCTTACTAATCAGTTAGAGACAGTACAGAATCGTTGCGCCCGATTTATTTTGTCTAACTTTTCCCGTACTGCTAGTGTAAATGCAATGAAAAATACTTAAAACCTTCCTAGCTTTTCCCTTCGTAAAAAACTCGCGCGAATGCTAACTTTTCACAAGATTTACTACCACAATCATCAGCTAAAACAGGATCTTCTGTCTGAGCCATCATTCATATCACCTCGCACGGATCATCGCCACAAGGTACGCATTCCAGACAGCCGAAGCAATGCATACTTTAACTCGTTTATACCCAAGACGGCGAGCGATTGGAACCACCTGCCTACCTTGGTTGCCGATATTTCTGACACTTGTTTATTTAAAAATGCTGCGGAAAACTATGTGTTTGACTAGGCTGTTTTGTTATCTAATCCGATTTGTATTTTGTTCAAGCTTAAGTTTTTTCTTTCTTTCTTTGCTTTCTTTTTTCTTCCTTTGCTGTATTACAGTGCATTTTCCTACTTTTTGTTTTCATTTTCCTGCACTTTATTTTTTTATCCACTCCCTTCGGTAAAGCCCCACTGGGGCCCTGAAGGTATTGTAATAAATTAATAAATAAATAAATAAATAAATAAATAAATAAATAAATAAATAAATAAATAAGGCCCTATTTGGTCACTGCGTCAACCTTCATAGAAGTGGCAATGGTGACCGCGGTGTTTTCAGTACTGCAGAAGCGAGACCTATGAGTGGGCTTTGCAATGACATGTCGTAGAGGAATCAACCGAGTACTACGCAATCAGCGTAACGCCCGTTTGTTCTGCTGAACCGCGCGTTGAGCTCTTACGAAAACATCAGTATGCTTCCCGGACAATTGCTTTCCGAAATTTTTTTTTGTATTTCATTGTCGAGTTGCTGCCGTATCACAGCGGATACAACTCATTGATGAAGAATTCCATTTCGACACCAGCTGAAGTAGCTGCCACGGGACATTCGTTGGTACGTTTAGAAAGAAACAAAAATAGTCGAAACAACGCCATATCATATATCGAGTGTGACAGAACGGTCACACCTGGGAATGGCAGGGGTCAGTTATATTGGCGGCTGCCACAAAGGTTCTCCCAAACCTCGCTCGTTATACATTAGGCTATAAACCGTTTGTCTGCCTGTGTTAATTGAACTTGAAAAAGTGCTTTTTTTACATACAGAATTTGCAACAACCAAACGTGCACCGCGTTCTTTCGATGCGCCTTGGCGTGGTATAGGTACAGGCAAGCCACTAATGCGAGTACTTTAAGAAAATAAAAATAAATAAATTTCTTTCAAAGTCATTGAGTGACCCAATTATGAACCGCTTCGAGTTGGAAATTTAATAATTGAATTAGCGAGCTATTTTCAGAAGGAAGCGTACTCAGTTACTGCTTTTAGTATTTTGATGGATATTTCACGAGAAGGCTACCCGTTAAACTGACCAATGCAGATGTCATCATAAATATGAGCTTAATTTAAAGTGACTAAAGTCAATTTCAGATGAGACCAAGCGCACGTGCTCAATTTTGATATATATATATATATATATATATATATATATATATATATATATATATATATATATATATATATATATATATATATATATATATATATATATATATTTGGTTTGATTATTGGGCTTAACGTTCCAAAGAGAGCTCGGGCTATGAGGGAAGCCGTAGTGGAGGGCTCCGGATAATATCGACCACCTGGGGTTCTTTAACGTGCACTGGCATCGCACAGAACACGGGCCTCTAGCGTTTCACCTCCATCGAACTGCGACCGCGAGGAACGAACCCGCGTCTTTCGGGTCAGCAGTCAAGCAACATAACCACTGAGCCACCGCAGTGACTGTTTTTTACTTTATTATTTTGATCACAAGTATACTGCTCTTGGTAGGACGTTTTTGCAGGCTAATTGGAGCATTATTGGAATTGGTTTTAAGCGGAGAAAGACAGCACAAGGAGCGACTTACCGGTTAAAAATCCGTCCAGAATTTTTTTCTGCAAAACTTAACTTCCTTCTGAATGAAAAGTAGCAATGTTTGTTCTTTAATTCCCGCCGTCTCGTTTCGGAAATTGCGCCGATTGGTTCTTTATGGAGTTATAAAACGTAACGAGCTTCAAATCACCAATCACTTTATTTCTTAACGAACCCACGCATGAAGCTAAATGAGAAAATGCCTTTGATCTGATTTTCAAACGCCACTTACTATTCTTTTTCTTCGCAAGCGACATTCACAAACATCACACGCTTTTCAATAACATGCCTATTCTCGGCGACCGTTCACTTTGCACCATAAAAGCTTATAAGGTGGAAATTCCCTTCGCATTGAATAGATTCTTCAAAAAAATTTCCAATCTGCGAGTCGCTAGAAAGCGCACTTCGTTTCGAAATACTGAGTAATCTTTGTTCCATTGGCATATATCGCAATATTCTTACGTTCCCTGAAAAAACTGAGGTCCAGAGATTTTCAGACCCCTCGTACTTTCATAAATTGAAGTTATGAATGTCCAAACAAAAAGACTTGTTCGTGCACCATAATTCTAGATTTCCAGACTTACAATGTACCAAATGCGACATGATTAGAACAGTTTCTGGTAGCCTCAAAATAGAGCTTAAAGGTGCCACAAAACGCACAGAATTATCGGAAGAATGCACAACTGCAAGAACTTGTTCAAGTTAGCAGTGCATGAAGCAGGCTGCTTGAAAGTTTATGTAGAGTTTCGCGCTTGTATGCCTTGCAACAATAAGGTTTATAAGCACTTCCCACGAGAACCGCTTTGCCATTTTCGCCCTCCCATCGCCTGTGCCTTTCAGCGCACTGTATTCCCGCCATGCATGAGCAATGTGCCGGCCATCTCTCAAGGTTATGACGTCAAAGCGTTCTAGTCAATGAAAAAATAAAAATAATACGGTCTTGCAATCGCAGGCTAGCATTCAGTCCTCGCATTTGCAGCAACGTGCAGAAGCCAATACTTATCAAGCATTCGTTCGGCTCCACATTTCATTTCCTTTGAGAGCCCACGGTTTGGAAGAAAAAGGAGAAAAAAATTGAATTCGGGTATATATTTCGGGTAAGCGCAATGATTAATCTCTGCTCTGTGCTGAAAACTGCGGCACGTGGCAATGTCGAGGTATTCCTGCTTCTGTAAAGATTCGGAGCGCTCAAAGACGTGCCTAACACCGCACATTCGAGAAAATTGTGCCAAGGTCAGAACATTTTTCTTTCTTTCTTTTTCCGCGAAGTTAAAGCGCACAGAATATTCGAAGAGGAGCGCGCTGCCGCAGATTATTACGGCCCCCACAGGTGCGGCGACAACGAGACCGGCCGATCGAGCGGCCCCGCTAATCAGGGCTGCATGGTGAAGCCGGGGACGTGGCCGGGATAAGGTCGCCGAAATGGAATGTCGCTGTAATAAAGACGCACTTTTGTGGTGACGAGCATTGCAATTATTTCGACTCTTGGGATTCTGATTCGTTAATGTGCTAAACTGCACCCCGATTCAGTCGCCGAGGGGGAAAATCACTCGTTCATTTAGTAATTATTTTTGTTGAAAGAAGGCCATAGTTTTCTTTAGTTCTTTTTTTTTTTTACTTACCAAGCTGGAAGTAGCCAGATTGCGGTGCGCTTTAGGCCCTAAACAGGAGAATCCTATACCTGAAAAGATAGAAGTGAAAATAAAACGTTAGACCTTCTGTGAACGTTGAAGGGCACTGAGAACAAATTCAAACTGGCCTGTGTCGATATATTAGCGCATTCTAACAATGAAGAGGCAATCTTCACTGAAAACATAGCTTTATAAGCCACAAAGGGCAAAAAAGTTATCGAAAAATTACACATGGGTGTCGCCACCACGTGCCGTCATCGCAGGCAAATTGCGGTGCTTCAAGAAAGTCCTTTAAGCCCGGATCCTTGACGCTGTAGGCTGCGCCGTCGTTCGCCTGCTAACGCTGATCACGCAGTCCTTTTCGGTCTTGGCGTAACGAGCTTTAATGGAGTTACGGAAAAAAAATTTAGTCCTATTTTCTCAGCAATTAATGCGTCTTTTGCTGCAGCACAAACACGAAAGAAATTTCAAGTTTATTCGTTCATATACAAATTAAAAGTAAATGCACTAAAAATACTATGAGGTCCCAAAGTGCGTGGCGGTCATGGGGACCTATTAGAACAGAACAGGTGGTGTAAAATTACAAACAATGAGAGTCGCGCGTCAAGTCGTTAGTATAAAGAGAAGGGCAAGAATAATACGTGAAAAATCAATGGAAACATAAAAATTAGGGGTGTGCGAAAATTCGAAAATTTCGAAAACCGAACTGAATGTCCTCGTAATCGACTACTCGAACGAATCAAATAGTGTATGTTCAAAATTATTCGAAACGAATCAGGTACGCCCTCAAGCTTTCGAATACTTTTCGAATAATTGTTGCGAAGTTGGGAGGAGACCTGCCGCATTTTTCTTCTACGACTATTCCAAAAACAGGGACCGTACACGCCGCGTTACCATGCTGCCGCGATCGGTATGCGCGGGACGAAGGGTTCAGCGCCGCGGTGCGGTCCATTCGCGTGGCGGTGTCCATAATCCTCATACATGGTCTCAGAGATTGCACGACGCGGCAGAGCCCAGGCACCTTCAGCAAACCTGGCCTTTATGCCTGACCTCGGAGGCCATGCGTCAAACGTAGCTCTCGCCCGTCTCATGCAGTGGGATGTGGCCCTAGTTTATTATATCCCGTCATCAGCAGCAAAATGTATACCTTTTTTATGCGCATAACATGACAGTGATGAAGTTAATGGACTTACGACACCCTAAATGGAGGTCACTGTTGCGTCTTTTATCAGGTGCCGCTATAACTGCGAAAGCGGCGCATCGCCTTTTCTCACTATCGCTCATTGAATAGTCGCGCAAGCAGCGAATATTCGTCAAAATATTCGATTCCTATTTGATTTCATTTTCGGCTAAACTATTCATATTCGATTCGGTTTTGAAATAGTACTATTTGCACAATAATAGTATGACTGCCAGTAATACAGGATGTGCACAGTGGCAGACTATAATGCTGAATTCCAATGGCAGATCGAGACCGCTCCGTAGGATCGCGTACGGAACGCGTCGGAGCGCGTAGCTTCGCCGCCTCCCATTTTGCGATTGGAATGCGAGTGCTCTCTCGGGAGCGCGACGCCAGCGCCGCAGCGGCGAGCCGCGAAACTAGGCGCTCCGCCGGAGCGGACGCCCTGCTAGCTTCGTGTTCGAGTCCGACAGGAGTTGCGCGAGGCGCGATCTCTGCGTTGACAGACGCCGTATCGGCGAAACAAAAAGGAGGTAGTACGAAGGCCGGAATGTAAAGCCAAAACCAAAGCGTATGTACAGGATGATCCACCCTCCGTGAACACGCGAGTATGCGGCCGCGGTCTTCGGAGAGCCAGTGAGCCTGTCCCTACCGTTCACGAAAGAAGTGGCGGACGCCGCGCAGGCAAGTCGCTCGCTGCTCGAGTTTCCAGCCTTGCGACTGCGAGACGCAAGCCGCTGAACCAATCAGCGAGACAGTCGAGCTTTCGGCAACGACGCCGCCCGCGGACACGCCGAGCGACGAACTGTGCTGCCCCCCGGACGTTTCTCCCTGGCTGCCGTAGTCGTCGCTAAGCCTAAATGTTTTTCATCGATGCCGCAGCTGAGGGCGCTTCGGAACTGGCCAGCGCTGTAGTAAAGGCGCTACTCGCGTCACCGTTTTACTGTGTTCCTCGTCTCATAATAAAATAAAGACATGGTCGATTTCTGCGACGCCTCCAAGCTGACAGCAGGCCAGCCGCACTGGGCGTCAGGAAGAAATTTGCTTGTATCGCAGTTATCACTTCTACCAGCAACTCGGTATTGGCCAACGATCCTCAAAAATGATTCATTTGTTACATTCCTCTACTCCAGGGCTTGTTATGAACGTGAACAAAGAATATTAGCGCATTTTTCTGACGCCGGCGGCAGGCATATACAGGCCGGCAGCTTCACACTCGCTGTCCGTTTCAGACGAATCTTCACTGCTGGACTCTGAGCTTTCAGTGCCCGAGTCGGAACTGTCACTTCCATGAAGCAAAATTAGTGCCGCACGGCTCGAAGCAAGATCATTGCCGTCCACTGTTGACTGGAAAGTGCCCGGCTCGCCCGGCTCACCACGTAGCGACGACAGGAACGAAGCGTCTGCTGCCGGTCGCGACCGGAAGCAGACGCGGCGGGAAAAAAAACGTCACGCGAGGTTCCGGTCAAATCTGCCGATTTCGGCTGTTCAAGTATTGCTGCTCCACGGAGCGATCCGGGATTTACGCCTGATCCCGATCTGCCATTGGAACATACAACTCGCGCTCCCATTTTACCATTGGAATACGACTGATCCAAACCGAGCAGAAAAACTTGATCCCGATCTGCCATTGGAATTCAACAATATGTAAGCATAGAATATAGGAAAAAAATAAAACAATAAAGGACGCAGTATTCCGCTTTGAGCACGTTAACCACACAGCGAGTCTTTTAGTATACATTCTAGTGCGATGATGAAATGAGCAAACAGGGAAGGATGCTTCAGTTTCACAAGGTAAATATTTCCAGCAAGATATGCCCCGGTGACTTCACCTCGCCCCTTTCTGTCCTGCACCGTCCGTCGTCCTAGCTAGGTGAAAATAGTATACGTTTTCCAAGATGGCCGGTCTGGGCTGTTTTCCTTGTCCCATCGTAACGACGCGTCTGTGGTGACACTGTTTCCGAAGCTCCTCACGGGTCTCTAGTCCACGTGCTTATATCGGGTCCAGAGTGTATAATATTCTGTCTCTTTTCGAAATTTGTCCGAATCTGTGAAGGTGGCAGTAACATGGCGCTTATGGGTCGTCATGCGTATAGTGATGCTTATTATGTAGAGGTCGCTAGCTAAGTTTTCGTGGCTGTTCTCCCAAGTTGTAGGGTATCGTCCTTTGTACAACGCGAGGTCCGGGCTGGTAGGAGCTTTACTGTGCGTCCCTGTGCGGGTTCTTACGTCCAGAGTGTTGAGGATTGTGTACTGAAAGTTTTCTTCCACCAACCTACCCGTCTTTGTGTTCGCTATGCATCTATATGAAGTGTCGGGTGCATTAAAGTATCTGATAATGTAAATGTGTCTTTTTTTTAGCATGCTTCAAGATGTGATTAAGATCATGCGTGGATTTTGGTAGAGTTTAGACGTTGTATAGCTTGACAGGACGTTTGTAGTCGTCCGGATATATAGTAGTGGACAAAAAGATATTGTCACGTAGTGGTGACTGCAGTCCGGCGAACCGAAACACAGCGAGAATGTCTTCGAAACGAAACTCATTATTTGGGCTAACTTGCGCCCGCAAAGAACTAATCACTCGGCGGCGGCGTAGCAACTAGCGTGCTCGGCGGTCGTCGAACAGAATGTCCGCCGCTGTCGGCCGTGCTCTTTTTAAAGCAGATAGCGAACATTCGAGATAAAGCTTGGAAGGTTACTAGAACATTCTGGCACAAAGTAGAATCGGCTCCGCCTGGATGCGATCAATAGAGATAATTCTAGGCGCGTCTTGCGTCACAAACGAAGCGATAAACCGGCGTGCCGGCAGCCTTGAAGCATGAACAAAGAAACACAAAAAACAAACGCTACAAAGATTCGCGGCAATATATTTTCAGTTGTTTCGTATAAATTCCTAATATCACGAATATAAAAACCGATCTGCTAATTATGAGTATGTTATGATGCAGTATGCCCTTTTCTTCGGTCTTGAGGCAGTAAATACTTGACTGCAGTTCGTTTTTCATATTTGTCCTTTCATGGGCGCTTCGCACTGCGCTCATTTCTCGTCTGTTCGAAATTATTATTAACTTGCTGTCATTTTCAGGTAAAATATTTTGTGGTTACATGTATTATAGAGTATCTTTATAAGCAGTGGCGGAGTGTGAGGTTAACATAACGCCAACTAGACGGTTCAAATAGCAATTATCCGCGGCCACAACTACGGGGTGAAACACCATCATCTTTTTCTGGATTTTTAGAGTAGCGCAGTCCACACCTTCGCAAGTTTTGAAGAGATATAGCAGTAGAGGAGATTTGTTTATCCGATATACTCAGGAGACACGCCAGAACTACCAACCAAGTTATCCAGAAAGACATTGTTCGCGCATGCCTAAAAAAAGACTCTAGACTGACTGTTAACGACATTTTCGAAGATTTGGCCTGTTATCAGGCTCTACAGTAACTAAATAGACTATGAGACGTCATGTGCAACGTGTTGATCTAATTGAAAGGAGCCCAGCTCAAACACCGCATGTGAAACAAACATGTGAAACAAATTTGGTTTCCAGGTTGATGTAGGTAAAGCAACACCTGATGTGGATACGTCACGGATGGAAAAGATTGATTTCATTAGATGAATCGAAGTTCTTGTCGTGCTGTAATGATGGGATTCATTGTACACGTCGCCCCAAACGCAATTTGTACGGACTTCGTTGTCAGTTTACCACGTTACACCACTGAGGTGGGAACGTAATAGCACAAGGCTTATTCTACAGTCATGGAGTTTGTCTCCTTGACTGAATTCAAGGTACCATGAGCGAAAAGGTTGATCAGGGCACTCTTGGAAAGGGTATATGCATGCTTCTGTAGACGCGCAAGAATTCTGGGATTTGGATATTTGTTTCAACAGAATTACGACCCGAATCACTAAGCTTGTGAAAAATTGGATGAAGAAGAGGACGGCGCATTTATTGAAGTCGCCAAGCCGGCCTACTGGGATCATTCCAGTTGAATATACTTGGATAGGCATCGCGCGTCGTCCGATGGAGAAAAAGCCAGCAGCGCCTAACAGAAGGTCGCGAAAGTGCTGGAAAAGTGGAGAAACATGGACTAGACTTTCACTGACAGCTTCCTCGACTCCCTGCTCCGGCGGAGTTGAGCAGTGATCGCTGGAAAAGGCTTGTGTGTGGAATACTGATGCGTGAGGTTATTTTGAAAATGGATTCTTGAAACTGTGGCCTTATTTTGAAATAAAAATATATACAAGCGTTGAAGCCATCACGCAGCGCAGACAGCAGTTCCTAAATAAATTTGCTTTGGGAACAAATTAATACAATGATAGACATTGGTTGCTACTCTGTAAGAAGTCTGGCACAGCCTTCCCACCAACAACGTGCGCAAATTTTAGTGCGGTCAAAAAAGTTAGATTCGAAAAAAAATGAATTGTCATATCTTGAGTTGAGTTGTTGTATGCTACAAGTGGGATTATCTTTGCTTATTCTGCTGGCAGTTGCTCCACCGTAGCGTCCCTTGTATGCTAATAATGTCCTAAAACCGGTCAGATCTGCCCCGCTATGCGTGTGCAGACACTCATAATAGAACATATTCCACTCCCGCAGTCACCATCTATACACACATTTAGTCACAGCAGAACAGCTGCTACCTCGATGTCATCCGTGCAAAGATCGACAACGCTTAAAGAAACATGTAGCATTTCCCTTCTTATCAAAGCGCGGCTCTTCCTGCAGGAAATGACTTTATGCTGTAGTTTTTTATGGGCTACATATCCAGACAAACATCTCCAGCTTGGCAGGCCAGCTTCCGACAGGGCCAATACTGGAACACAAGTCTCTTTCAAGAATAGTTTCAGTTCAGCGAACCGACTTAAAATCCCAGCGCAGTTCCATTGAAATATAAACGGCACTTTTCGGTGGACATTAGATCCATGAGGTTCAACACCATCCATATTAGATTGAAAGGAAGTTCGCTGCGAAGGTGGTAATCTTGGACTCAAAAGAAAGCAAACTCTTCAGGTTACCAGGCGGCATCGCTGGAACATGTGAACGCAGGGCCCCAAACAAAACATGAAGAAGGTCAGACACACCTTGATTTTAGAGCTCCTTATATCTTTTTGTTCACTACTATATTGTAGGTATTAACGCGTACTTTGTTCAACTGTCTGCTGCTATTTCGGTGCAGTGTTCTACCTTAAGTTTTACGTACGCCGTAATTAATGGTTTGTTCTCATCGTTGCGCGCTGATTGTTCAGCTTTGTAACCCGGGATGCTCTCTTCTTACCTCTTGCAGAAGTAACACATGCGGGAATCGTTCGATTATAGGAATTATTGAGTCATATTGCGTTCTTGTTACCGACACCGTGACATTTCCACTACCATATGCAAAAACTCCCGTCACTTACTTGTGCCATGGGTTAGCTACCTTGCTATCTTAGTCTGAGCGCTGGAGACTCGATTGTTCATCGGGAAGTTGCGAGCCTTTTTTGCGACTGAGTAATGTACTCCATTTGTTCGCAGCTGAAATCTTCATCGGGGAGAAGGCGTTTAAGCATACGGTATACTCGTTCTAGCAGGGTCAGGCGTGTTTCGTGGCATTCGTAGGCCTAGGCAAGCGCTTCGACAATGTCGGTGAGACATCAGAGTTTCTGCTCGAAGCTTTCGAAACGTGTTAACAGGATCTCTGATCTGTTCCTAGAAGATTCTAGCATTCATGGTGCCGTGACTGAATAGGCGTGTTGGATGTCTTGTTGATATTTTGGTGCTGCGCAAATGGGAGTAGTAGAATGGGCTCGCGAGGTGGGAGCATTGAAGGATGCGTGTTGTGAAATGGAAGGAGGAGTGCTTGTCTTACCAGTCACTTTGGGTGTGTCGGTTTTTCCATATTTTTGGCTGCGCGCAGAGGCTGGTCGTTGCATGCTCTCAGCTGCATTTGCGCATTCCGTCGGCTGTGACAGCCGTGCGTTAGGCTCCTTGTCGTTTTGCTTCTGCTTCTGAGGCTGCTACGTCTGCGTTGTTCGCGGTGGCTGACCGTGCGATGATAAGGCGGGGGTATTCTCGACCAGCTCGGACGATACGAGCCATCAGCAACTCATCGAATAAGCCCGGACAGCAGCCTACGCCAATGGGGTTCCGGACTGAGAGCTCCAACCGCCGCTACAACCTCCTAAACTATTTTATTAAAATATTTTCACCACCACCACGCATGGTAGGCTGTACTCTACATAATGCAAATATTTTATAGCCAACTTCCAACATCTTGTTCAGGTACCCTCATCAACAAGTACAAGTGCTTACAGCCACTGGAAATACAGATGCATGATGACAGCGATATCGGTGGGGAAGGCATCCCTTATGATAGTCTTATGATAGCTTATGGGCAAGCTTACGATAGTCTTCGTTTTCACAATAATTTAAACATTGGAATTGCCTGAATTGCGAATTGCCCAGAATGGGCAAAAAACTGCAGACGTCTACGCGTAGAATTTCCGTCTAGGCGGGTGGAGCAAGAGCTTGGTCAGGCTGCGCCATCTGGGCACTGCGACATTTACCCCAGCTCCGAGTAGGATATATTGGTTTCCTTGCAATTCGACAGATGGCGCAGCCTCTCAAATCCGCTCGCCTCGGCGAAAGTTCTGCGCGCAGACGACTCCAGTTTTTCACTGATTGCGGGCAGTCCAGGCAAGTTTGAAGTTAAATTGAAAAAAAAAAAAAGCAGACTACCATAAGCTACCCTGTGGTCTGTACTTGAGCCCAAATAAGCCAGTAGTTTGCGCTGGAGAATTTTTTTTGTATAGCGGACAGAGATTTGACAGGCTGCGCCATCTGGGCTACTGCGATGTTTACCTCAGCTCCGAGCAGGGATATTGGTTGCCTTGCGGTTCGCAAGATGGCGCAGCCTCTCAGATCCGCACAAGCACAGTCCACAGGGTATTTCCCCGAATCGCGCCATGCTTCTCGTGTAGTCCAAGCATAGAGGCAAAAAAACTGAGGAGAGCGTCCGGCGACAACCTTGAAGTCTAGTCTTAACAAGTAAAGATACAGTAAAAAAAAAAGTTTGTCCCCCCCTCCACCTCTCCGTGATCACGCCACGTGATAGCGTGCCGTAAAATCTAGCCCCGCTGCGCGCGCGCATGCGCGGATTAGCGCGGCAGACTGACTGTAGATTAACCTCCTTACAGTAGACGCCCCGCGCCACAAGCCACGCATACGCACTCACTAAAACTTATCGAAATCATAACATAAAGGACTGACTGGGAGAGCGAAAAACTGAGGGAGAAAACGGCTTCATAAACACTCGGCTTGCGAACGCTGGCCGCGTGACGTCACGCTCCCTCCTTAGTTTTTTTTAAGCATGAAATGCTTTTAGCCCCCGTTGTCGGCTGTGGTGACGTCACGCCGAGACCGAGAGCCATCATCCGGGCACTGAAATCCACTCATCCGGGCACTGAAATCCACTCATCCGGGCACTGAAATCCACTCATCCGGGCACTGAAATCGAGTCATCCGGGCACTGAAATCGAGTCATCCGGGCACTGAAATCGAGTCATCCGGGCACTGAAATCGAGTCATCCGGGCTCTGAAACGAGAACATCCGGGCACCGTACGAGACTTAACGAGATTTAACGAGACTCTCTAAGCCCTCCTACGCGACCGGCATGCAAGCAACGGTTGGTCTCCAAACGAGTCACAAAAAATAACTGCTGCCAGTGCCTTCTCGATGTTTATCAAATATCAGTCGCGCTGTGCGTTTGATAATGCACGGAATTATAATTTCCGATTTCTAATAACGCCTGCAAAAAGCACATAAATGCCACGTACACTTCGTTGTCGTACGTATCTCTTAGGGGCTTCGCGCATCGAAGCAAAGCTGCGCAGGTGCACAGGGGCCCGGGGGAGAAGCGCTGCGTTCAAAGGGCAAGGCATCGCGCGGAACGGGTGGTGGCGTTCCTCCCTTGCTTTACGGTGCGGTTCGGGTGTCCACCGAGATGGCAGAGAATTACTGCGCCATTTCCTTTCCTCAAAAAACCAAATGGCTAGGCATCGCGCTGAACGGGTGGTGGCGTTCCTCCCTTCCTGTACGGTGCGGTTCGGGTGTCCACCGAGATGACATTAGGCCCGTAAACATTTCATGCTTACTCTACTCTCGGTTACGGGAGAGGCAGAGATTTTAAGCATGAAATGCTTTTTTTCTCCATGAGTCCAAGCCACGGTGGTCCAAGCCACTTCGGCGGACGCCGGAGCCGCGACGGAGGAGGTGAAGGGAGCGCGGCTTCGGCGCTTATCTGTTAAGCATGAAATGCTTTTAGCCCCCGTTGTCGGCAGTGTGGTGACGTCACGCCGAGACCGAGATCCACTCATCCGGGCACTGAATTCCAGTTATCCGGGCACTGAATTCCAGTCATCCGGGCACTGAAATCCAGTCATCCGTGCACTGAATTCCAGTCATCCGGGCACTGAAATCCAGTCATCCGGGCACTGAAATCCACTCATCCGGGCACTGAATTCCAGTCATCCGGGCACTGAATTCCAGTCATCCGGGCTCTGAAACGAGAACATCCGGGCACCGTACGAGACTTAGCGAGATTTAACGAGACTCCGTAAGCCCTCCTACGCGACCGGCATGCAAGCGCTGGTTGGTCTCCAAACGAGACAAAAAATAACTGCTGCCAGTGCCTTCTCAATGTTTATCAAGATATCAGTGGAGCTGTGGGTTTGATAACGCACGGAATTATAATTTCCGATTTCTAATAACGCGTGCAAAAACCACATAAATTGCATGTTGCACTTCGTTGTCGTACGTGATCCGGGGGAGAAGCGCTGCGTTCAAAGGGCAAGGCATCGTGCCGAACGGGTGGTGGCGTTCCTCCCTTCCTTTACGGTGCGGTTCGGGTGTCCACCGAGATGGCAGAGAATTACTGCGCCATTTTGCGTTCAAATGACAAGGCATCGCGCTGAACGGGTGGTGGCGTTCCTCCCTTCCTGTACGGTGCGGTTCGGGTGTCCACCGAGATGACATTAGGCCCGTAAACATTTCATGCTTACTCTACTCTCGGTTACGGGAGAGGCAGAGATTTTTTTTTTTTTCAGCAGCGTCCACTTCGGCGGACGCGGTTGTTGCTGCGACGCGCGTCTTTTCTTTCCTTTTTCTCTGAACTTTTGACTCTCCTTTATCTGTACGTGGCAGCGGTGGTGGCTTGGCTTGAGCCAGTAGTATAGTGAACTAGAATACTAGAATACTGGAGTATTCTAGTTCACTATAGCCAGTAGGCAGGCCCGTGCAATTTCCTTCTCTTTCTTCTCTCAGTCACAACAACAACAACGGAGCCGCGACTACCGTATGAGCCGTTGTCTGCTACAGCGCGGTGCCTTTCGCGTGCCTCGAGCCGTTTGAAAACTGCTTTTTCAGGTATTGCTCTCTAGGCTGTGCAGTTTGAACGACTGTATGAGTGAGCAAATGCAGCGCAGGCGGAAGCATGTATACGTCTAAAAGAGAAGCTTGCGCGATTCTGGGGAACACCCAGCAGATATAGAGCGCCTTTTGGGGGTATGTCTAGCTTCAAACACAGATTTATCGTGGCATTTTACAGATAGCTTCAAAATGAGGAAGCGCACTCAGTCACACTCTTCGTCAGTGCACTCGCCAACTGTTAACAAGCAGACGCCTCCATGAGTACTCTGTGAAATGAAAAAAATATTTGAATGCTTCTCAATACCCTGAGCAGGGAGTCACTCCCGTGTGTATACGTGTTTGAAACATACATTGCCTTCAAATGAGGCGTCATACTTTCAGATCTGCTGAATTTCGTTCTTCTGCATGACAGGAGGCTGGACTCCACAGGTGCATTGCAAAATCAGAGAACTGCTTTGAAAACTTTTACTTACATGTATTTCTATGGGCGCTAAGCCTACGTTTCACCTCCATGTTTTTCACCAGTTGCTCCAGCCGGTGAAAGCAGCGCCACCGCATATATTGCTTACATCACAAATTGGTGGTGGTCTTGCATGAAAGGAATCCTGGGATATGTTTCCACCACGTCTATGAACCATGCACCCCCAGTAAAAAAAAAACCATTGGAACCAATTGGATTTCCAATGGGTTCCAAATGAACGAGTTCAGTTTCCAATTGGTTCCAATTGGTAGGTCCAAATGGACTATCCAATTGGACCGTTTGGGTTTCCAATTGGAATGGTGTTCAAATTGGATGGTCCAAATGGACTATCCAATTGGACCATTTGGGTTACCAATTGGTGAGCCCAATTGATCTTACCCATTGCATCCAATTGGTCCGCCAAACTGCACCCAATTTATCCAATGAATGTTTGAATGTTTGACAAAAAAGGGAGAACTAATATGGTACTTACAATAAGAGCTATCAGCAGCTTAGCCTATTAAATTGTACTCATCACCTACACCACCACTGGAGCTGAAATTAAATTAAATAACTGCGCTCAGTGGGCAAGCACCACCGGCCCCAGCATGAGAGCCTAATAAATTGGGTATATAAGTTGGAGCAGAAGTGTGTTCTCTGGATGTACATATTGAGCTAATGTATGCTACTAGTGCCTGAATGTGCAGTGTTGCTTGTGTGTGATGTATGTGTGTCTGTTGGCTTTGAATTCCATAAAAGCATGTTAATTTCAATTCCATAGAAAAATGTTGATTGGCACTACCCAGTCAAAAAAAACCATTGGGTCCAATTGGTTTTCAGACACCATTGGAACCAATTGGTCTTTCCAATTGCTTTCTAGCCAATTGGTTCCAATGGTGCCCAAAAATCAACTGGTTCCAATTGTAAATCTCAATGTTTTTTTTTGACTGGCCAGCTCCGCGCAGTATGCATTCTGCACAGTTTTAATTAGTATGACAGCTAGTGTTTGCGATTTTTGGGGGCCCAGGCACACTGGTAGTCATGGTAGAAAGCATCCGACGAATACAGACTTCTTAATTCCCTGTACGAGCAAACGAAGGTATGCTGAACTAGTCTAGGAGGTGTTGGCTCAACCCAGCGATGGAGTTTACGTGTGGTATGCATTAAAAGAGCCAACTTTGACTGCAAAAACCGGTACCATCGAGTACGCTTCATAACTGGCAATTCGCAATTTCGACTGTCTAGTACGGGATAACGGCGAAACAAGGTAAGCGTCACTTATTAACCTGATTATTTACTTTACGATGGTGACTACCCATGTAGCTCGAGGAGACAAATCTTGACCGGGCTCCGTCCCTCTCCTCGAGTACAACGCCAAGCATGGAGACAGCAGCGAAAATCGGCAAGCTGCGGCCCAGAAACAGCATCCCAAGGCCGACCCGGCGGGGACACTGATCAAGCCGTGCTCATTCCGTATCAATGGCACGTGAGCCGATCTGCTGACGTCAGAACTCAATGTTTCTGTGGCCTGTGTTTTAGCAGCAAAAGAAGGAACTAACATATACAGGCAACTCAAGGTATAAGTTCACCCAGCGCAAAGAGCTTAAAATTAAAGAAAAAATTTCGCCCTGACAGCTAGCTAAAGTAGAACTTCGTCTTCCTTGAGCTGCATTACTGACAAGCTGTGAACACAAAAATTGCGCAAAAGGTGGGGTAGAGAAACAAAGCACACTGGACACAGTTGTGTATTTGGAAGCAACTAGAAGCTCCAATTGGAATGCCTGCTCGGTCAAAGAACTACCATCGGCATCCAACTGGATATTTGATTGTGTATCAGGAACCCATTCGAAAGTGCAAATGGGCCCTATAGGATGGCTTGTACGGATGGAAGAAAAATGGCGGACTAAGGAATGTGAAAATATAGCCGATAAATACATTCCTGCATGAAAAAACGTTCATATTTGAGCTTTCCAGCTGAATAATTCACAGTTGTGTATTTGAAACCAATTGGAAGCGCCGATTGGAATGCCTGCTCAGTCAAGAATGACCATTGGCATCCAGTTGTACCTTCCAAACGGAAAATCTTCAGTTATGCATTCGCAACAGATTCGAAGCTCCACATGGAATTGGACATTGTAATTTGACCTACCACTCCAGTTGGCTGTCCAGCTGAGTCCACTTGATTCCCATTGGATCGGAATGGAATGCGCAGTTGAAAACAAAGTTCTTGTTTTTTGCATGTGCTGTCACTGCCCCGTGACCGATTTTGAGTAGTCCATTTCTTTGGGGGCGCAAGTAAGCCTGAAAAAGTTTTTTTTTCTTCATCTTCCCGACTGTTGGACTGCAGTCACCACAACGTGACAGTATGTTACAGTTAGAATGTGGTAGGACAAATTCAGATGCCAATACAGACACAGTCATTCTCCCAAGGCCCTAAGTTAGATAACAAAGGTAATGCAACTGAATCTGCGGTAGATATTAGCAAAAGGCAATTGGAAGATTGTCGGCTTGGTGCCATAAGGATGCAAGTTCAGGTTCAAGAATACAAGTTCACCTGCCACCATCTCGTTTCAAAGGGGACGGTATCCAGCTCGCCACGCAGCCGAGGCCGGAAGAGAGTGCGAAGAAAATTATAATCCAAATCTACGCACAGCAGACATCGAGGCAAAACAGCACAGACATGAAGACCCAGCAGTGCGTGCCCTGAAAACGGACAGTGTCAGAGGCAATTTCAAGTCACAGTAGCAATGAAGGCCTTTATAAGGAAATCCAAGGAAAACCCATCTGGGTTGCTCTGCTGCCACTGAATTCTGTGTTACAGGAGGCAACCGTCCTGCGATAATTTTTATGCTGGATGCTATTCGCATAGAAAATTTTAGAATGTTTCAGAAAACCTCTTCGCGAGGTTTGCTGCTCTTTCCAGACAATGCTCACCTTCGAGACTTGTAGCTAAGCTAAAAGCTGTAAAAAACAAGGTGGCAGCTAGCATACTCTGCCATTCCTGAAAAGTATCCCCATCACAGTTTGCCGCTCGAGTTCCATGTCCCCACTGACATCATGAACCCTGAAATGATGAATTTTCACATACACACCTGTTCGAACATTACAGTGTGCTCTTAAGGAGGAAGCCTAAGCATAGCGTTCTTTCTCTCTCTGTCACATACATCCATGCTTGCAAGCGGTTTCATACGAGTGCTTGTTTAGGAGACTGCCGAATGATCGGCACGCACAACTTCACTGCAAGGAGATGTGTGCAGGTGTTCAATGCATACAGCAATGCAGCCACAAGCAACACCACGTATACTGGGCATGACCAGATGACCACAAGCCCCACAAGGATGGCCACTCGTATAAAAGGCAGAGCATGCAAGCAGAGAAGCAATAGGCTAGTTGATGTTCGCTTTCTGAAGATGCAGCGCCAAAGTGACGGATATAACAAAGTATCAAACATCGTGGCTCATTTGAAGAGTCTGAATGCACCATAGCCAAATCATGTTCACCGAGCACAACTCATTTTCAGAGCATGGTTTATGTTTTATGGTTTATGTCGGTTTAATGTCCCAAAGTGTCTCAGACTGCGAGGGACACTGTAGTGAAGGACTCCGGAAATTTTGACCACCAGGGGTTCTTTAACGTGCACTGACATCGCACAGTACGCAAGCCTCTAGAATTTTGCCTCCATCGAAATTCGACCACCGTGGCCGGGATCGAACCTGCATCTTTCGAGTCAGTAACTGAACACCGTAACCACTGAGCCACCGCGGCGGCCATTTTCAGAGCAAGTTGAAAGCACCCCCATCCCCAATTCCAAGACTATTATCTGTCTTTAACCCGCTGCGGTGGCTCAGTGGTTAAGGTGTTCGTCTACCAAGCCGGAGTACCCCGGTTTGAACCCGACCGTGGTGGCCGCGTTTCGATGGAGGCGAAACGCAGAAGGCGCCCATGTACTGTGCAATGTCAGTGCATATTAAAAGATCCCCAGGTGGTCGAAATTATACTAGAGACCTCCACTATGGCACAACTTTCTTCTTTCACTCCCACCTTCCTCCCTTTCCTTAGGGCAGGCAGCCGATATATGAGACAGATACTGCACCATTTCCTTCCCTCAAAAACCAATTTACCAATGTACCTATTTATCTGTCTTTAGTATGTAAATGCTGACACTGCAGAGGAGAACGGTTTTCATTACTTTAGTAGCAGGCCAGGGTCAAGTTTCTGCCTGCCAACCTCTCTATCTTTCCTCTGACTGAACATTGTTCTCATTCTCCCGTTACTTTTTCCTTCATCCCAGAATGCCCTGCCCAAGAACGTCACACATTTGAGGCAAACAACCAAACCAGTGCTTGTGTTAACCATTTTTAATTCCTTCAACGAACCATCAACCGGCACATACTGTCACGCATGTACAGCAGAATTCTCAAACATAAATACTGTACACTGCCAAAAAACATCCCTGCAGAAAAAAAAAAATTAGTGATGGCGTGTCATCTAATCAGGTTCATCCCACATCTGCTTGTGCATGAGGGATGCCAGCCTGTCGAAATGATTAAAGCACATCTTGGATTTCTTCAACACATTAAAGCCACTGCATTCTGCAACACAATGCCTAGGGTAAAATCATCTGGGCTAAAGGTATCTTGAGCAATACAGATATATTGATGTCAGTAACAAGCCCTGCATTAAAAATAAAAGGAACCTGAAGCCTTTCCTCCTCAAGAAGCAGTCCCGCTCGGCTGCTTATTGAGGAGAAAGACGAGCTGCCTTGCTCGAGATATAAAACTAGTCTATGTACACGCGAATCTCGCACATGCCATGCCACCACTTTATCTCGGAATCTCACTACATGCCACAAGCAGGTACAGCTCGAGGAAGCAGCTGGTCAACTGGAAGCAACTTGTAGCGCAGTGTTTGCTCCCTAACTTGGCATCCACATGTACTTCATTTCAGCATCTGTAATACCACCT
The DNA here is from genome assembly GCF_055824585.1 of Amblyomma mixtum. Classification (NCBI taxonomy): domain Eukaryota; kingdom Metazoa; phylum Arthropoda; class Arachnida; order Ixodida; family Ixodidae; genus Amblyomma; species Amblyomma mixtum. Next base: position 38,409,673 of record NC_143016.1, on the reverse strand, counting down.
GTCATACTCTGTTGCACACACAGCGCATAGCTCTGTGTAAAGGTGTGCAGGAAAACGTCAATATTATTCACATGAAGCTAGAAAGTTTTGGCTGCTGATTCACAAACACTAGTAGAAACTTAATGGCAATCAGGGCTCATTTCTTCTTGCTCAATAAGAAATAGAGTTCTGCGGGGCCTCAGAAAGCCCACTGCAGTTTTCAAACATGCTTCGTTCTGCATAATAGGGCCACAGTGAAAAAATAAGAATGTGCAGGTAGGCTTTACAGTATTTATTGTATGCTATGTCTGAAATGAAGTAGACGAGTAATGTGGCATTTGTGATTCAGCGAGTCTAAGGGCATGGATATAAGCATATCTTCTTGGTGTGCACTTAGGTATTTACATAAAATGCTGGATCAGCAAGAGGCGCAGACCTCACAACAATGGCACTGACTCCCCAGTACACTACCTCCTAGTGTTGCAAGCACTATCTGGCCACGGCGCATTCAGCGCTTCAGATGCTAGAGAATACAACAATTAGGCACTGATTGGTCTCAGCCCTGCTGAGACGTATGAGCCTATCCTGACAAACATACACACAAAGAGAGGCAATATATATAATAAAACGCTCAGTGCCAGCTGTAAACAGGAAGAAGGAGACTACGACAATGCCTGACTATAGGGAGCCGTGGGGGCTGCTGTTAGGAGCAGGACATGGAAGTAGGTGCAATGCCAACAATCGTGCACGAGAATTTGACCCGCATGTATCGAAGGCACACAACAAGGTGCAATCAAGAAATATAGCGCACAAAAATAAAGTGACTGAAGGCACTCAGGTGAAGGCTGCAGTGTAGATGCTAGCTAGTCAAGGCAATGGTGCCCTCGCACAAGCAAGCTACGACCAGATGCAAGATACTCGGAGCCACACAGGCTCATCACGCTGACCGAAGGCCGCACACGTTCAACTGCCAGGCTGGCTCAGTAGAAACCTGCACAAAAATGCACGTCAATGACTAAAAAACACCAACATGAAAACAAACTTAAGAGTGACACGAAAAGAAGCTACATTCTGGAAGAAAAATGGGTAGCAACTTTTGCTCCTTAAAGTGTCAACAACGAAGGCTGCTAGATGCAGTTCTTAGTACAGTGAATGCTAGAATAACTGCAAGCCACAGGCAAAAACAGCTACAAACAAGAACAACAGAATACTGGAGATGACACTCATTAATGCCACCTTTTTTTTTCATTCAAAAATGGGAAGTTGTTGAAACTTTCTTAATATTAGCAACTGATGAAACACCCTGTTAATATTTTTAAGTGGAATGGTAGGTGTAGTCAGACCAGACAAAGCACAGCAAAAAAACAATCAATCTTTACCAGCCATTTCCACAGTAGCCAGCTCGTTATCAGTGTAAGCACATTAATGCCACAGTATTCTGAAGCTTCTAGAAATGGTCAACCACCTTGCTAGTTATATAGTTACTGTTTGCTTTTTTGCTGAAAATTCAGACTACTTACTTCAGATGAGTCTTAAGGTACTCATGTAACCTGCTGTCTGCTGTGCCTGTTGCAATTCGGAATAACGCGTTGTCCATCTTCCCTATTTCAGCTGTATTTACATTGACTTTCTGCATTTCATATACCTCATTTCGAAGTTTTTATGCAAGTTTATCCCCAATCCTGGAGTCACAATTTGCAGTGTTCTGTTTCATTTTATTTCCCTTTGTTTTTCTGTCACTGGCCGCAACTTCCTAGTGGCACAAAGTGTGGTAGACAAAACTAGTGACAGAGGACCAAAAGGAAGGGAATCAAAACATTACAAAATACAGCCCCTTTATAAGCCTGGAAAAGGATTATGGTATACAAACAAATAAATATATGAAACTGCTGGCTGCTTTCTTGCTTTTTTACAAGTAAGACGGACCTACCTTCCTGAGGGAGCTTTTGCCACCAAAGTTGCGGATCTCATCCATGAGGATGTCTCTGGTGCCGACGACTGATGCCTGTGAATTCCTGGTTGCACTCTGAGAACTGGACTGTGCTGCAGCCACCTTACGGGGTCCATCACACTCGGATGTTGATCGCTTTAAGTGGCCCAAACTGCGCTCTGTCTGGGCTGTGCTGTGATCCTGCACCGCCTGGGCAGAGCCGACATGCCCGTTCACTTTGACCACAGAATGAGCGGAAGCCAGAGGTTCCACGGTGACACCAGACTTCAGGGTGGCCTGCACAATGCTTGGTTTGTTGTTGCTGCAGCTAGGGTGCTCAGTGCCACCCAAGTGCTGCTCTGATGTTGCACTCGGCTTCTTTGCCAAGCGGACAATCTCGCTCTGGAGATATGGTGGCAAGGATCGCCGGTCTGCCATGCTGCCGTGCTGACTGCTCACAGACGCTTCTGAACTCGTGTGAGTGCTGGTCACAGTTACCCTGCCCTTGTCGGAAGGTTCCACTGATAGCAACCGCTGCACACTCGTGGCCACTGGAATGTCCTCGTGAGGCGTAGCCCTTTCCCGAGATTGGGACACCTTTTGCTGAAGAGAAGCTTCTTGTGACAGCTTCTCGATGGCCTCCGGAGAAAATCCACGCACCACGGGTGCTGCATACAGGATCCCAGGGGGCTTCTTTGACTCTGGCTTGGGCTTTGTCTGCTGCTTTACAGCCGAGTGCACTGTGTTTGTCAAGCTTCCATGAGGCTTGCTCATCCTTTCTTCTATGCCCTCCAAGCCCCCAACGCTTTTCTGGCGGTTGATCGAGGAGCTGGTTGATACAATGGCTCGCTCTTCTCTCTGGTCTTTCCATGTGCCAAAGCTTACGACTGGTGCTGTCATGCATTCCGTGGAGCCTGGCTGTTTGAACACTCGGCTGCGCTCTTCAACGAGGCTCAGTGGACGTGCTGGCTTTGTCCTGGGCAAGGTGGAGACTCGAACTTCGTGCTGGCCATTCACGGCAGCGGTGCTGCCGGTCTGCGGTGCAGCAGCAGGTGTGGCTGCGGTGCTTGGAACAATCTTATTGTCTTCCAGCAAGTTCTGATTTGATGCTAGCTGCTGCTTCCATGCCACGAACTGCTCCTGAAGCCGCGCATACTCACTCAACAGGTTGTCCTTCTCTTCTTCAAACTGAAGCTGCCCTGCCTCCCTCGACACTGGCGGAATTCGCTGGCTTGGACAGAGATCTGCTGTGGAGACTGACTGCTTGCCGCTTTGCTTCAATGCTTGATTGTCTCCACCAGTTTCCCAACTGCCAATTTTGACTGTGAAAACAGTATCTCCATCGGATGACTGCTTTTCCTCAGTTCGTGCTAAGGTTGCTGAACCAACAGGAGGACCTGATGACACCTTTGATGAAACTGGGTGGTGCGTGCCACTTTTGGCAGTGCTAGGTGAGATGACTTTGATATTCTTGAACCTCTCAAAGTTTGGCTTGGGTGCCTCACCACTGTAGATGTCATCAACAACCTCGGTCTTGTATGACCCATATGACCCTATAGAGAAAGAGATTGGTCCACCCACAATGCTGCGGGGCCGCGGTGTTCGCTCTCGCTCAGTGTCTTGCTTGTGATTCAGCTTGGCCTCCTGCTCAGGAACAGAGGTTTCACACTCTTTGACCTCTGGTGAGACATCATTTGATGCCTGCCAGACAGCATTTTCAACATCAGTTCGTTTTTCAGCAGCGTTTGGAAAGCTACTCATCTTAACAAGTTCTCTGCGGTCTAAAACACCCGTTTGTGGTGTATCACGGCTGCTTTCTTGAGAATCCTCTGACGTTACACATTGCCTCTTTGATGCATCGACATTAACTGAACCAGTATGAAGGTATTCAACGGAAGCCATCTGCACTGTTGTCTTAACTTGACCTCCCTTGTGCTCTTGGCTCACTACAACCGTTTGCACAAAAGTTTCTTCTTCAGGTACTGAGTTAGATGCCTCTACTTGCACTTCACTGGTGCCCGGCTCCGACAGTGGCTCAGACGCACTCTGGGTCTCGGAAGAAGGCGAATCCTCGTGCCTTGCAGATACCTTGACTTCTTTGAGACGATAGATCTGTAGGCTGTCCCTACGAGGCATTGGCTCCTTTGTGACAACTGAGCTGCTTTCGTCCGACTCCTGATCCTGATCAGGACCATTTGAATGTTGCACTGCAGGTTCCTCTGTAGGCACTGCTGACAGGCTCGATGTTTCTGAGCTCTCAGCACCGGATTCAGGCTGCTCTTCCTTTGCCAGATTTCCTACCTTCTCCTCAGTGCTGCATCGAGACCCTGCTTCTTGATGCACGGCGAGTTCAGCTTTGACTGAAGTACTCCCAGAGGTGATGGCTGGACTGACAGAATTATTTTCCTTGCTCTTCAGTTCATCTTGGTCTGTCGCACAGTTACCAACACTTCGATTTTCGGTAGCTTCATGGGGAGTGGCATCTCTACTTCCCAAGTCATCCACGAGTCCACTGTCGTCTCTCGAAAGGTCACTTTTGGGTGAGTCTGGCTGTGGAGGCTCAGTCTTCACTTCATCTTGAGACACCGCTTTTGACTCTGAAGCAATGCTTGCTCTCGTTCTGAAGGGCGATGGTGGCTCAGGAATGGTATACTCCCACGACGCACTGTCTGACACACAGGTTGAACTGTCCACAACCAATGAATCTGGTTCCTCTGGTGAATCTAATGAGGCATCGATATGAGATAACACAAGCTTCTGGTAGTCTGTGGATGCTTCACCATACTGCTTTGAATAGTCGTCTGAAAGAACAAAGAAAAAACTGAAATAAGGAAGCTATACAGCTGCTGACAATCACTGCATAGGCTCTGTGCAGAAGAAAACGTTATAATATTGTTGGTACGTATCTCAACATCTCCACTGAATTGAATGCCATAAGTTATTTCAGCTGAAAAATAACTTTCGAAAGCTTTGATAAGAAACAGATACACCCCATAGTAGGAGAGTAGCCTAAATATATGTATGAAAGAGAAAATGCTGGCTGAAATTAACTAAGAGTTAAGTTAGTGGTCCACATGTTAACTCAGCACTTAAAACACTGAACAACCAGCACCCTCCTTAATTTCTGGATGTTTACAGAAGGCATTCCCATTGTCATAACTGCAGTCTAAAAATATCTATCTCATAAGCACTGAAAAATGTATTGTGTCTCGCATACAATCACCCTTCAGCAATGAGACTACATGCAAAGCAATGAGACTACATGCCACTGTCAGACACAGTCAGTACAGTTAGTCAGAGCCACATAAAGCACAGTACTCAATCTTTACAGTACTTTGCATATAGAACGCAGAAAATGCTGGCTAAAGCAATCAAAATAGATCACTGCTTTTGCATAGCACAGAATCTAACACACAGAGAAAAGTTAGTCTAATTTCTTTGCAAGCTCCATGATCATAACATTCGTTCTCAATGTGTAGCTATACTACTAAAGGAAAGGTATCATTTACGAGGTATTCTCTGTCCCATTTACATTTTCTTCAATGAAATGCCAACTCACAGGTGCCGAGCTCCCCATAAAAATACTTCACTGCCCCCCCCCCCCCATCCCGGTTCCAGCATCCCTGGCTCCTGGATGCACACTGTACTGTGCTTCTACTGAAGTTGTGAGTTGATAATCCACTCCGCCACAAGTAAGACATTGCACAATTTCATGCCTACACCACCTTATTTTATCACACTGCATATGTATAAGAGTTAGGCTGCCAGTGTTGCATCACAAAAATCACATACTGCACTAGCTATAACCCACTTACAAGCGGATACATATGGAATAAGAATCAGGATACTTCATTTGCAATTTCCTCAGCAACGCAGTCATCTTTTTGCGCACAAAAAAATGCTGGCAGTATTCCCAACGAGTAATCTACCTGTCTTGTGTAGCTTCTTTTCATTGATATTTCCCTTAAATGTCACTCAAACCACCCGTTTATATGCTGATCTGTGGCTGAACTATACTGCGTTGAGTTTTCACTTGCATGACCACGGGCTGCACTATATCACTTCCAGCCTGGAAGCAGGTATGGCGCCAGTACATTGATTATCGGGTGGCACAGAAAAGTGGCAAGGGGGAGGGGGACAGTAAATTTAGGGCAGGTATGCTTGTTTGGCATTGCTCCTTGTAAATATAAAGCGAATCAAATGAAACAAATGCAGCAGCGAGAGCACCATATTCTCAATTACAAGGAATTCATTGTTGAGTTCTGAAGGTGGCAATCAGCAAAACTATGGTTGGACTCCACAAATTTCAGGGGTGGCAACCACCACTACCCCTCACCACACCTTGGTGTCCTGAATTCCTGGAAGCACTAGGAAGAACAGGTCTAGCAAAACACTGACAGGCCAACACAGGAAGCATTTCGAGCTTCTCCCTAAAGTTTGCCATCATTTTATCGAAATAAAGCCTCGAAACCTGTGGAACAATGCATGTAAACACCTTAAGCATTTAAGCAAAAGCACACTGTAAATGTAAAGGGCAAGCAACTTCCAAAGTGCACATGCGCCAGCTTTTTAAAGAAGTGCAAGGCCATGCAAGTAGGCACAGAAACAGCGAAAGCGTCTGGAATCATGCAGAAGCAGACACCAAATGGAGTAAGTGAACCTTCTGGGAGAGGTTGCCACAGTGGAATAGTTAGTAGCCGTGGTTTAGGAATGGGGCCCTGGTTAGAATTCCCGGTGACCAAGGCGGGTTCTGCAGGTGCTGAGAAAGGTGATGGTGGGGGCAGGAGGCCGATGTCTTTGACAGGTTCACCTTTCTCTTTAGTAACTGCTGAGGATGGCTCTGCCAGTCTCTCCGGCACATCCGAGACAGCGGCTGCAATTTCATGAAGAAAATATTAAACAATAAGAGATGGCAGCCTTGCTAGCCAGGAACATTGAAATGAAGCACAGTAAAATAGCACGTCCATTTGATAACACAGTCAGCATTAAAAGTTGTGCAGAGCATTTGAGCAGTGGGCAATGAAGAGCAAAATTTGAGAAGAGTTGATAACTTTGAGGCGACACCCTATTTTCCATATGGCTTGTAAGACTATGTGGCTCTATAGTTTTGAGTGAGCATTGCTTGTGGAAGCTGACGGCCGTGGTAAGGTGTCACTTTGTCTGCAAGGCAGTGCATCGCTTGAGTCCTTCACACACGTCTAATGCCAACTGCACACAGTCTGAGGCAAGTAGAATTCTCAGTTTGTATAGCACACCAAGTTAAACATAAGTTTCAGCACCTGAAATGACTTCTCAGTCTTTTGCTTCATGTCACATTTCTGAGGCAGTTATCCTGGTATCTCAAGTGCTTAATTGTACAGCTGGTTCCTTATTTTTATGTTTTTAACTTCAAGAGACCCCTAAAGGCCCTCACCATGAGGGTATTACATAAGGGGTGGTAAAAAATTCGAACATGAAGACACAAGACGGCACATCTAACATGAGGAACTGAACAAAAATCAAGACAAGAAAAGTGCGATGCCTGAATAGTCAACAAGCATCAAAATGTGGCTGAACAACAAAGCACAAAATAAACTAAGGAAAAAAACAACGTAGTAAACAGAACGAAAAAACAAAACTCAGGCACATAACAGTGGGCAGAGGAGAACTTGAAGAAAACTGCACATTGCTTTCATTTTTTAAAAGTTCATGAAATGATTTCATATTCATTTCAGTTGTGATTGTGGAAGGCAGCCAGTTCTAATAATTACAACGAAATTACGCTTTTGGACCAGAAGTATCTTTAAATCACAATTTAGGTTTCTGCCAAACTTTCTTTTATTCTTTAGGATGTGCAAAATTCTGCATTCTAGTGGGACACTACTTTGTGACACACGAACTAGTGTAACAGTACTTTTCACTTCTGAAACACACTCTTCGAATGTGGCCTCAAACTAAGCATCGTCATAAGTAAAAAGCACTAAAAGGAGTTTCAAATGACCGCTTGATTAAGAACACCCCTCTGTATGTATGCACAAGATGTGCACTGATTTGCTTGCAGTATCTTCCGCCTTGTCCACATGGAAACTAAGTTTCCTAAACGGTTTCTTTTTGGGTAGAAAACAGGTATTTAAAAAATTTGCTTGGAGTGCAAAAATTGTGTGAACTCGGGTTTTACCCGAAAATGAACGGCCCTAAATATATAGTGCAAATAAAGGTTTCTGGTATTACATTAATACCACCAAAAATAGAAAGAAAGACACAATACACAAAAAGAGTAAAAAACTGCAGTGAAGCATAGCTGAAGCGCACAGGTTGCAAATCGCATCTAGTGTGTTTTCATCAACTGCTTCTATACGGTTTCAGTATATCTAATACTTTTTCTGAATTTTCACTGGAAGTAGACGTAACTTCCCTGTATTTGTCATTGCTCTACTTATTTCTGATAAGCATTCAGAAACCGGAGGTTCCACTAAAGGGTCTTCGTTTTGTACCTGTACTGTACTATCGGGCCGGAATGAAACGCGAACACGGGAACGCGTGGCCTGTGGCTAATTTTGGTACAGCGCGCGCCGTCTAGCAGCGTCCGCGATAAGCTGCTGACGTGTGCACTGGGTTGGTGGCTTCTTCCCTATGCAGCCTTTGCTCGACTTGCCGAGTTTGGCAATCCCCGTCTAGCACCGGCATGGCCCCAGCCACATCGGTGACGATGTGGTTTTTGCTCCTCGTAACTACCGCGTTACTTCTCAGTGCAGTGATGAAGCTTGACTGCCCAATGAGGTCGGTTATTATCGTGCAAGCGATATCTGCTTCGGCAGGATGTCGAAGGCTCAGGTCGATCTTTCTTGTGCGTATGCGTAAAAAAAAATGCGACAATTTTAGTTAAACGTTCTGAAATGTCGCAGAGACTATGGCGGATGCCGTAGTAGAGGGCTGAATTTAATTTAGACCACTTAGGTTTCTTTAAAGTGCGCTTACATCGCACAGCGTGCGGGCGGTTTTGTATCTCGTCTTAACTGATATACGACCGTCGCCACCTGGATCGAGCCCGCGACATTGGAATTAAAAGCCACTTGCCAAAGCCACTGAGGTGCCGTAAAAAAAGTTTCCCAAATTAATTTAGTTTTTATTGACTCTTAATTAATTAATTCACTATTTTATTCACAGCACAACTGAAATTGCACAAGCAAGTGAATTGCGCAAATATTGCACAAATGAAGTTTTACTGAAATGTATGTGATGCAAAAATTAAACACAGACGTCATGCCGAAGCGGCCGTCACTAGCACGTTCATCCCAGAGGTCATCCGGCAGTCTAATGGCCGAGAGATCGCGCTGAGAGATAACGCGGTCATCAAAGAAAGAGAAAACCGCAACGTCATCCCGCTCGCCTAGATCGTGGAGTGGCGAGTGTTGTTATCGAAGCAACACGGCTAGCGCCATGCTAGAGCTAGACGGGGATTGCCAAACCGCGGCAAGTCGAGCGAAGGCTGCAGTTCTAGGCACAATACCTGCACACAGGGCGACTGGGGAAGAAGCCACCAACCCAGTGCACACGTCAGCAGCTTATCGCGGACGTTGCTAGACGGCGCGCGCTGTACCAAAATTAGCCACAGGCCACGCGTTCCCGTGTTCGCGTTTCATTCCGGCCCGATAGTACCTGTGCACTAAACTGTCCTAGGTAAAATGATATTGAACAGACCATGCAAAGCAATGCCAGCACCCACCTAGCTGTGTACTGGCTGGCTTGTTTGCTTCTACTATGCGTAGTGTGGCTGTGGACGGCTGCAGTGCCAGCGGAGGTGGTGGTGGTGCTTTGCGCTTCTTGCCATGGCCCAGGGTGCCAGCTTCTGATATAGTGCTCTGGGGCCGCACTGCTCTACAACCAGAGTCCACTGGTGCACTCCGGCGGTGCACAGCAGCTGCCGTGCCAGTAGCTCGCGATGGGCTCGGCTGCCTCAGGTCTGTGGGAGAAAAAGAGAAATTAGCGGCCTGCTTTGCTAGCTGAATTAGCGCTGGCTTATATTTCATGCATAGCTTGACAGGAGTGCCAGATATATATGACCCTTTCATGCCTGTATAAGTGTCCGCGCTACTAGCGCTCTTAGGTATACCTTTTTGTTGCGGAAGCAACACTAGGTGTGAGCGATTTCGCGAAGCCAGTCACCCACGACAGCACAGCTATCGCTCTGCTCTGGGCAGAGCTCGAGGAATTTGTGGCAGAAGACCCTCGCACCAAGTTTTACTGCAGCCAGCGATGACCAGATCAGCTCCCACCCCAGCCACCGTGATAACTGTGGGGCCACATGCCCACACAGATGCCTTTGAGCAATGGGCATATGAGGACTTTTAATAAAGGACATGTTTCAATCTCAATCAGCATGCCTCAAGCAGCGTTGAGCCTAACAAATATAAATACAGATATGAAACTCGCCATGTTCGTGACATAATATGTCACAATCACTAATTATGCATCAGTATTTACATGTGACACTAGAAATGCCACTAAAGTAAACTTTATATTTACTAGTCACCCGAAACATGCATGGCCAAAGACTAATCCAGTATCATGGAACAAAAATGCAGAATGCCTTACCGATAGCTTTGTGTTGTACATGAAACAGTTAAACAAGTTGCATTACCTCTATGTTGCCACTGCTTTGTGACCAGATTATATTTTCCCAGCATCCAAGTATGCTTTCTGTCATTCTTGTTGATTTTCTAATCCATACAATATTGTTCAGTTCTGTCTCTAATTGGTGCTGTATACATGTGTGTATAACTTATGGGTCTACACTAGCTTTGGCTATTGGCCCTTTGTCAAAGTAAGGGGTATGGTAAATATGACTTTCTCAGTGTGCACACAAGTCCTGTGCATGTAGCAAAATTGAGAAGTGAAAGCACAGCTAGCATGCAGCACACTTGCCTGCAACCGCTGGTGGCAGCACGGACAAGCACATGAAAGTTTTAGCAATTTTAGCAGCATAACAGCCATGCTCTGCAAAAAGCAGATCCTTTTCAAATGAACAAAGAAGCCTGTTATTGATCACTCCAACAGTTAAATCTGGCTCATTAATACAAGGTAATTTGCCATACCATTAAGCGCATTTTTGTATGACAATGAGTACTGTCATGAAGATTTTGTGCTGACGACATCCAGGCTACCAATCAATGGCAGACACTCACAGGAACTCGTGTGCTGGTGTCGCACAGCAACTGCTTTTTGACCGCATGCAAGGCAAACGGACAATTTTGTAGTAATAAACCAAGGAGAGCTTCCTTTGTGCATCGTGTCTGAGCACTATGCGCTTAATAGGCTAGAGCAACTTTGGCCCAGGTATTCACAGCAACACATTCTGCACATTACCACCTCAAACATTATTGCATTAAAAATTTCAAGTTATTATGTTACTGCTGCCACAATCTCCATCACCAAATCTCTGCACAAGTTGGTAAACAGTTGGTAAACCCCGGACCAGGACGAATTTTTCTTTAACTACGAAGTTTCTGAGAAAGCTGTATAGCTTTCCTTTGTAGCCGTATGGCTGCGCTTGGGTGGATGCCAATGAGTAATTACTCCCTTATTACAAATCTACTCCACCTTGGGGGATTCCCCTAAACATTTGACCAAGTTGGTAAACTATGACGGCACGAGTTCTCTTTGAGCTCTTGCAGTTGCGCAGCTGTTGGAACCCTGCGAAAATTACATTATGGGTTGGCAATATGATAGCATTAGAGGCTGTTATTGCCTTTGAGTTTTGTGTCTCGTGCATGGTGGTGTTTGCAGACCACAACACGTTTGTCGGTATAGTACAACCATACATCCTCTCGGGTCATCTAGGAGGCGGTTAGAGGTTTCCTTGCAGCTGTCTTAAAGGGACACTGAGGAGAAATTGAAGTTGGCTTGTATCGACAGAATACCAGCTCCTGATTACAAAAACGCCACTCATACTGACAACAAAGCTCTTGTAACGTAGAAAAGAGCAAGAACCAAAATACAGGTATCGCCGCCAAAGGCCAAACCCGCAAGTACAAGCGTGCTGACGTCATAGGACAAAACAGTGTTGCTAGAACCAATGGTTCTAGTAACACTGGGACACGAGAAGCCACGAATCACTGAGGTGTAGCCAATGCATGCACAAATCTCCTTGACGTCGCCAGATGGCGCCACGTACCCGGCAGCTACGCGCGCACCTGCAGCATCGGGACCAATCAGCGCCTGCTCACCGGCGGTAGGCGGGCTCCCAGTATTCCGCTAACGGTAACAAGGTACACGGTATGCTAAAGGTGTCTATTTGTGAGTACTTTGTTGACGACTTCGAGAACGGGATCCATCGTAACGCTGGCAAAACGCAGGTGCAAACCTAAACGAAGCGCCGGTAGCGATGGCCGCAATAGCGGATAGATGCCTTCAACGTGCGGCCGGCCGTAGCTTTCTTTTCGGCTGCTGCTAGGCCGCTCTGCTCACCGCCAGAAATCACGGAGTCTGCGTTACGTCATGTGCACGTCATGTTTCATGTCACTTAGTCCTGTGTCGTCATAAGAGAATCCCAAGTTTCAATCAGAGCGGCGGGAAAAACTTTTTCAACTTCGAATCCAAATTTCTTAGCAATAAATGCATCTTTCGCTGCCGGCCAAGTGGCAACAAAGCCATGAAATGCTGAACTATCGGATTTTGCTATAAAAAAAACATTGATAGAGCTCTCCTCACTGTCCCTTTAAGGTAGCAACATATGTATAGTAGTCACTTTTGGGCTGGTGACATCACTTCCCTCCAGCCAATGGGCAAATTCGATTACTGACAACACAGTTTTTTTTCCAATGAAGCTTCCAATGCCAGTGCATTAAAAGAATAAGAAGAAATGGACTAGGCTTGCACCACTCACTACAGTTGGGTCTGCCCTGCGGTGCCTCAGGTGAAGGCGTGTCAGGCAGGTCACTCAGCACTGAGGCTTCGTGGTAGCCACTGGAGTCGGAGCTCTGACGCGAGTGGCCTGCACCCTCCCGGCGGCCCCCCTTGGAGGGAAGAGCGGTGGTGTCTCCTTCCTGTTCCGGAATGGTGGGTGGCGGTGAGGAGGGCAGCGGGGGTGGCGGTGCTGGCCGTTTCTTGCTTGTGGGTCGTGAGAACACAGTCGGCAGTTCACTTCGTGTCGGCGACGTTCCTCGGCTGCTGGCGCCATCACTGCTCGAGCCTGTCAGGCTCTGCGATGTCAGAAAGAATGTCACAAAGCCACGCAGCTTAGCTTCACTCCAAAAAATGCAAAGATGGGCAGTGTCTTAAATGAACATGGTTCTAACAGCGCGCTAAAGACAACAGGCAAGAGAAGAGACAACACAATATATAGCACCGCATTACCTTACCTGTTCTCCTGTAAGGTAGTGCGCAAGTCAAAGCAATATTTATCAGAGTGCAGTCTGTGATTACGTCCCAGATATGACTGAGGGCTATACTTTTTTTTTTATTCTCAGTAATTCCTCTAAACGCACATATTTTAATACCCTTTCAATATTTATCAAAAAAAAAAAAAAAAGAAATCAGCCTTTGAGAGCTAACTAGCTGTTCCCTTCCATTTATTTCTCACCGTGTGCATGAATATTAGCACGGTGGTTTGGGCCGGTTGGCTGCTATCCATAATGCTTCAATCTTTTGAAGGATGGTATCAGTGGCCATCTTGCTGTACATTGTGGGACATGCAAATGTTAACCAATGAACAACAAGGCACAGTTTCTGGGTTACACCAAGGAAAAGCTTCAGCATGAAGTTTTCTTCACCAAGAAAGCGGGTGACAGTTGCATCAGCAGGCCTTCGATGACATTGCTTGAGGATGAAACGACTTTTTTGAAGGAATGTGATTAGATTTTATCTCCCGAGAACTGAGTGTATTTAAATGTCGAATTTTTTTCAAATAAAATCAGTTTGAAGTGCAGCACCATCCTGTCTTGTTTGTTCCTGGTCTTCTGTCTGCGTTTTATTTATGCTGCGAATCTTTTCTGCATTACAGATTCCAGAAGGCAGAAAAATAGTCTAATCATTTTCTTCAAATGTCGACTGAGGCAATGACAGGCTATGGGTCATGTAATAATAACTAATACAGCCAGCACAAGTGGCATGACCTCATACATGAATGCTTCCAAGCATCAGTAATAAGTAAACAACAAACTGTCAGCCACTTCCAAGGGATGCGCAAAGATTGCAAGCAAGGAAAAGGTAAATTCCTATGAAAGTTGGATTTCAGTCAACTTAAGCTACAAAAATAACAATCTACCATGCTCATTGAAATGATCTTGCAAGGAACACTGTGTGATGCCTTGCATCTGCCAAACACCACAATACTCCACATCACTCATTTATGTTTGTCTTTCATACTTCCAGCCTTTTTTGAAAATTACGGACATGTTATTTCATTATACCTAATTCTTCCCAATAGATGTGCACAAACAGATGTCGCAAACCAGATGGCTTATTTCACCAAACTGAATCCCTCACCAGCAGCTGTGCTGTACAGAGATCAGATACACATTTAAAAAGTGCATGCCAGAAATCGCATGGCAGCTAGTCAGTCCATCAAAAATCACAGTGGCCAGTTTTGCAGTGAGCAAAACACTATGCATTTAAACCCCTGAGAACCTGGTATGTTAATTATAGCCAGAATGTCTGTTCAACAGGCAGAGGAACTGCAACAAGGTCGACTGATGCTGCCAAGCAGTTTTACTCACCCCTTTGCTGCCAGCATGTGGTGGAAACACGTGACTTCCCCTTTTGTTCTCCTGGTTAAGAGAATAGCTCATGATGTCTGCAGTGGAATTTTGGATGTTGTTTGCCAGTGCTGCAAAAACAAAGGATCGCCATTCCACTACAAAGAAAACTTCAGGGGGGGGGCATCATTTTTTAAAATAAGCACAAAAAAAAAAAACAAGCAAAGTGCAAACATTTCGTCTGAAACAAACTGTTGATTGAGCAAACTTGTTCCGCAATCAATACACTACCGGCATGCAACTAGCACCAAGCCATTCAAAACAGCTGTGGCACTACTATGTTGTGCCAAAAACACACAAGCTTTCCATCTACACATTCCTGCTTTTTGGGTTATATTCATACTCTCTCCACCTAGTCTGCACTCTAAATTTTCTGCAAGAGTGCTATTGCTGTTTAAAGAAGTAGGAAGCAATATGCACTTTAGTGCCCTCTTTCCGAGTAGAGTGCAGAGCAGAGAGTACGCACTGCGGTTGGACAGCAGGGTGACCTCTGAAGCCCCATACTCCTGCAGGGTGCAGCTGAGGTCAAGGGGCCGAGTGGGGACACCCGGCCGCACCAGCTGGTAGCCCTGCGGATCCAGGCTCTTCTCTGTGCAGACGTTCTGACGAAGCTCGCCCAGCGTCGTGGTCAGTGGCAGCCGCAGAACCATCAGCTGCTGTCGAGGCAGCCGCACCTGGATGCGCTGGGTGGGCTGAGTCCCCAAAAAAGATTCCATGTAACAACAACACAGGGGTCAGCACATATATGCATATATGGGGTCAGCACGGAATATGCAATCACTGACAGAAGCTGCCATTATTGCAGGTAAACAATTTAAAAGAGGCCCTCTTAATGCAGGAAAAGGGCTTCAGTGTAGACCAGTCTCACTGAACTCCTCCTCCCCAACCTCTACCTTTTTTTTTCCTTCTTGAAGAAAAGTGCTTATTCATCACCAGTCTTTTGATTGCTCAAAATAAAATCATTCACACAGAGGCTAGACTACATAGCAATGCCTAAACATGCAAATTATTTATTTATTTATTTTATTTATTTGACAATACTGTAAGCCTGATTTCCAGGCTCGTACAGGAGTGGGTTTTGGAGTTCCGTCCAAGCAGACAATGCTTGGTTACAAGATGTAAAAATGCAGTCACAAAAACAAAATAAACATGAGAATACATACTTTGTTACAATCAACAAATAAATAAAAGGCTTGGTACATATGTCTCAAAGGGTGAGCTGGCTAACAGGCTTTCAGTTTTCTTAACGAACAATTCAAGTGTGCCCGCATTGACACAATCACGTGGCAATCTGTTCCATTCTTCGATGGTCAACGGAAAAAATGAATATTTGAATGTGTTACAGCGGGATGGGAATGGTCTGATACATTTCTCATGATTAATTCTGCGCGAGTGGTGATAGGGTGGTTTCAGGTATGTAGTTTTATTTATGTTAATGCCATTGTGGTACAGAAGGAAAAGAAATTTAAAAGCAGACACATGACGGCGACGAGACAGTGATGAGATGCCAGCTCGGATGTGCATGTCACTCACGCTGTCATGCCGTGAGTATTTCGAGTAGATGAAACGAAGGGCCATGCGCTGTATTTTTTCTAATTTTATCGGTGAGGTATGCCTGGTGGGGATTCCAAACAGGACAGCTTCAAGAGTATCTAAGCAGAAAAACCAGTCACACACCTCGAATGGCTTTGATGTTGGCCTCATGCCTTTACGCTGCCAGAAAGCGGGGTCTGCACTCCCTCCCCCGATGGCGGGGGCCCCTTTAGGCACAATCAGCAGGTGGCTCACATCAAGTGAGCCAATGGCTGTGTTGGGCTTGCATGTCAGCATGTCACCTCGCTCAGTGGGCGCCTGTACAAAGTGGCCGCTCGGGTTGATCTTGTGTGCCGTGGCCACCTGGACCAGCAGGTCCATCACGGGAGTCCTGAAATTAGAGAGAAAAAGTGATGAAATGTGAAAAAACATTCAGGATTCATTGCATGGGAGCTGGAAAGGTGCCTCATATAGGGAAACAGAGACACATTTTGAAGCTTTATGCAGTTTACTTAAAATTTCTATAGCCCCACATTGAATGAAAATTCTGCTGGCAATAAGCATTCTCATTGAAAGGCCAGATAAATTTCAGTCACTCATGCTACAATGAAATAAAACATCCTTTTGCCGGAAACAGCCAGCTACAGGAACTTTATACCTATAGACACCTGCCTACTGTGTAAGGCGGCAGGTCATTAAATCGTAAGAGGTTGGTCAGGAAGAGCAACCTGGGTCAGACCTTAAGCCAAGCAACCAAAGTCCCATCGATGGCAGCACCTGTAATTTGACCGTGCACCACTGTGCCAAGAACGCTAGGAAGACTCCCAGAGATCTACGCAAGGAGAGAATGGCAAATTCCGCATATATGGACATTAACCCATTATCACTATCTGAACAACTCCGGGAAAACTGCACCTGAACACCAGAACCGAACAAAAACCGAACTAAATCGACCACCACTTTTTTTTTTAGGCGCGAAAGCGCTACTTTACTAGCAAAGCTGAAAAACCCGAGGTATGTGAGAAACCTCAACTTCTGACATTTAACAGAGCACCAGCGGCGATGCCTTGTGCAACTGCTCCGTCAGCGCGCAGACCCCCCCCCCTTTCCTCGCACACGGCAACCAACCAATAGTGGCTGACTTGAGGCCGTGTTGACTCAAGTGCTTTCGCATGTCCCACTCAGTTTTAAACCCTACCATTTTCTTTTAATTCGGACAAGCTCCTGCTTGCACAAGTATACAGCTCTGAAAAATTACTTCTACCTTCAGGTTCGTGACCGCAATGTCACTTGTTTTGTGACAAATCACAGGACACGCACCTTGGGTTATAGCACTGAAAATTTCACAGGAAGGTTAGGATAGTTTAGGGGGAAGTGGCAGGAGTGTGAAAGTGGAAGCCTCCTTTTTCTTCTGCGCTCTGCCATGGCGCATTTCTAGTGACGTCATGCGTGACGTCACCTCGCGTGGGCCAATATGCTTGTGGCGGGAGATCAGCGCTCGAGATGCGGGCACCAAATACAACGACGCCGTACGTAAAACTGGGGTAAGAGCTCAGCACTTGACGCAGTAAAATCGCTCCCAGACTTTCCACCCATTACTGGGGAATAAAAATAACGGCTACAGCTGTAATGCACACCACCTCCCCAGGGAGTGTGCACTCTCAGGCCCAAGCCCACTCGGGC
The DNA here is from genome assembly GCF_055824585.1 of Amblyomma mixtum. Classification (NCBI taxonomy): domain Eukaryota; kingdom Metazoa; phylum Arthropoda; class Arachnida; order Ixodida; family Ixodidae; genus Amblyomma; species Amblyomma mixtum. The sequence continues at coordinate 38,391,814 of NC_143016.1, read as the reverse complement.
AGTGTGAAAACAGATGGCACTCTACCAATGGCCAGGAATCAATTAACCATTGTCACCGCACAGACAGTGGTCGCAATATGATCATGAACGGGTGCCTTCACCAAGTTTTCTACTGCGACAATAGCAGGCCCCGCCCAATACAGCCACTACACTACAAAACAAAGAAAAGAGGATTACATACCTGGCTACAGTTCACACTGCCCAGAATGTAGACTCCGGACTAAGAGGCAGCATTAGATACTGCTGCATTTGCGCTAGTAAAACTAAATATTACACGCAAAATATTAAAAGCACTTTCTTTCAGGCATAAATATAACAAACCCAACCACTTGAGAAAATGCAGTTGCAACATAGCTTCAGGTGTTCCGGCCCGTTTCATGGGCGCAACTCCACGATTTGCCGTCAAGAATTCATTCCTCATCTGGCAATAATATTCGCCAAACGCAGCACGTACTAATGGTTTCGCGTTCACACTTTGCCACTGACGGGGTACAAGTAAGTCTAATTTTAACCTACATTCATATTAAAATCAAAACATTATATTTTAATTCAATTTGCGCCATGCGGCCTGCAACAGCGCCACGTTATGTTTATTCATCGCGAAACCCTTCTTTCGTTTCCATTTTATGTTGACTAAACAATTATGCGGACCCGCATCTTATCTTCTTTGTCAAGGTCCTTTTGGGGCGCAGAGACCGAGCGGTCAACTTATTACGCAAACTGGCTTTTACATCCCCAGCAAGAAACGCAAATTTGCGATTGCACCCTTCATTGGAGAAGCGAAGCACGCCCGGCCATTTAACCACTAAGCCTCCTCCCGAAGCAGCCCCGGGGCAAGGAGACCGCGCTGCATGGGTCCGGGCATCATATAACACACTGAATGAAATGCTTGCGCAGCAGGAATTTTGCCAAGGGAAAGAAAAAAAAGTCGCACATGGCGGCGAGCCAAGCGCGCACAAGCATCTTCGTGGTCGTGCCGAGCACGTGAAAGTGCTCGGCAATCGCGGACGCGCTATGAGGCTGCTACGCGGTGCGCGTATACGACGGCGAACAGAACAAGCAGAAGAAAGGAAAAGTGGAGAAAATAAAGGACGGAGAAGAGACGACGCGGCACACCGGCGCGACGGCGGAAAGATTTTGCCATTCTGGCGAGGTAGCGTCGTCGCCGCTCGTACGTCCCCCGGCCGCCACAAAACCACAGCGCTGCGATCATTAGAATCGCCCCGCGCGCTGCTTTCCTTTTCGGGTCTTTTGTCACGCGTGCGTCGTTCTTTGTCGCGGGCGAGCACACGCGCGTACATGCACACACACATTGCCTCATCCTCTTCCTTCTGACCGGTGCACAGGCCATGAGAGAGAGAAGAAAAAGGAAAAACCTTTTCTTTTTTTGCGACTGCAATAGCTGAGCGGTCGTGCCAAGAGGAAATCTCGCGCGCGTCTTGAAGAGGAGGGGAGGAAGGATGCTTTTCCTTGATCTATCCCATACGCACCCGGACAAAAGGAGAAAGAGACGTCGTATAACGACCGCTCGAACGAAAGACACGAAAGAGAAAGAAAGAAGTGAACTAAAATACACATGTCCGTTTAAGCGGGCCATAAAATGAAAACGCGCAAAAAAAAAATAGCATTGGAAAAAACCGAAGAAATCTGCGCGCAGCCAAAGTGCAACAGCGAAGAGTAGGATATCGCCTCTCGCAGGGACTTTTGTTCATCGAGGTATTCTTGAGTTGTTGAATCTCTGTCCCCTGAGTCCTGACAGATCATGTCCGCAACGTGTAGACTGTATAATTCTTCATTAAAACTTCCTGTTGGGCGAGTTGGTAGTTCATCTTGAATTAGAAATATTATAGCGCAAACAAAGACACGGACAAAAAAGTGTATAATTCTGATTGCGGTCGATCGAAGAGCCAAACTTGAAAGCTCTCGCCTATTAATGCAAGAACAACTTGCGCAGATAATTTTCAGTGGGAAGGTTACCGAACAGCATACCGGGCACCGCATTCATTATTCAGTCGGCAGCGAGCAGCTGCGCAGTTACAGAACTGCTCGTCAAGGCAGCGGCGCACCCGTCGACAATGGGCCAGCAGTTTAACTTCAACATAGTTGTTCCCTTTACTTGCATAAGTCCGCAGTGCAGCATCCGTAAGCTCGAACGTGGCAGATGCCCATTAATTGATGTCTCCAAAACTTCTAACGAGATCTCAGCAAGTTCGTCTGGCAGCCCTGGCTACTGGAGTCCTGGAATAAGGACCTCACCCACCTGACTCAAGCAAACGTGGCCTCCTACTCTCCCTCTTTTACATCCATTGCAAACAAATGGAAGTTGATGAAGAAGACGACATCCAAATCACTTCAATTCGTGCGCAACGGACCCAGAGCTTATTGATGAAAATGCGGGCGCAAACGAAACGGAGACACAGAAAGAAGACCACAAGACAGGCGTCGTTTTCACAACTGGTTCATTTGGAAGGGAACGACCACTTAAATACATGAACCAAATAAAAAAGTTGTGAAAACGGCGCCTGTCTTGTGGTCTTCTTCCTGTGTATCTGTTTCGTTTGCACCCGCGCTTTCATTATGAACAGCATCTAGCCCAACTTTCCATTCTGTTGGACCCAGAACACACTGCTATCGCATCGCCCTCTTCAGGCGACTTATGCGGCCGCACTTTCTTTTTTGTTTATCTCGCCACCATCGAAATGCCGCCGCCGCCGCGGAAAGGATTCAATCCCGCGTCCTCGGGCCAACAGCCAAACGCCAAAGCAACCGTGACTGAGCACCGCGGCAGATTTGAGGAAGGAATTGATGTCAATAAGTCGATTCTCTGCAGGAGACTGAGGGGATCTCTGAAGACAAGGGTAGGGAAATGGGGGGGCTCGTTATCCCTCAGGCAACAGCTAGTCAGGATTGCGCACCGTTGTGGGAACTTCAAGCAACATCAGCCAATCGCGACCGAATCCCAAATACAAAGGCCCCTAAAAGAGGCTTGCCACTGTCTACTCACGGTAGCCAACGATTTACGTCACATCCAATCACAAAGACCTCGAGCTTCCGCAACGCCACGCTGTCTTTGAGTACACGCAGGCCTAAGATGACCTGCTCGCCCACTGTGCAAGGTGCGGCCACAAACCCCTTCGTCACCTATCCCTTCCTCTGGCAATTATCCCGCTCATCTCCGAATCGCGGGGACGGGCCCATCGCAGTCCGGCCGGTGCGCAGGCACCGCGCGGACAAAGAGTCGGACGACGCCTGGCTTTCTTTCGCCCCTTCCCTCCTTCGACGCTTCTCTGCAGAAGCAACGCGAGGCAACTGCTTCCGCTTCGACGCAAAAGTGGGCCCCTGATGCAACACACTGCACGAAGTCTGCCCCAGCCATATAGTTTCTTACTATTACCTAGAGGGAAAGCTGGCAGCCCGTCTATGGGAGTTTGCATGGAGACCCCTCGAGACCACTTCAGCCACCATGGCCGCTCAAAGCATCATGGGGCGGTGAGCTACCGACTGCAGAACTTCAACTTTTGGCCAAAAAATAATGCAAAAATAAACGCTATTCGATAATCAAGAATGTCCTAACATTCAATATCCTGCCTGTAGATTGCAACAAACGAGCAGAAAAGCATGTAAATGCAAAGTTTGCCCAAAATATGAGATGGCTAGCTTTCCTATTGGCCAAGTAATGAACACTACAAAAACTAATATTTCGTAATTAACAGGCGCACTTTTAAAAGTAAATATGTTTAAAAAAAAATGTTGTTGCTTAAACACTATAAGCGGTTTTTAATGGCATTTCAGAAAACTGAAACCTTTTATTGGCGTCGTGTGTCGTCGCGTTTTCATTACTATGGATTTTGCACACTGCGTTCGCGCGAAAGTCGTCTGCGCACACACGAACAGCGTTTTTGGATTGAAACATCTTAGTAGTGCCACTCCATGTTCCCGAAAAATTACGACTGTGCCGCAACAAGTAGCTCATCGCCCCATGATGCTTTGAGCGTCCATAGTGGCTGAAGTGCAGCGCCGCCAGCTTTCCCTCTAGGTAATAGTAAGAAACTCTATGGCCCCAGCCGTGTGCGCATTCTGCAGAGCGTCGGAAAGAGCGCGCTCAGAAGAGCCTGGTCGCAGCGAAGCAAACGCATAAGGTGCGCAGTGCAGAATTTAAAAAAAGGAGCAGGTCCGAAGTAGCGACGAGAAAGAGAATGCGTTCTCCCTCGCACGCATGAATGGACCGCGTGGAACGGCATCCACGGAAGCTAAGCTGGCAAGAATCTAGCAACTGGAAGAAGAAGCCTAACGTGTGTTATGAGAGGAAATGACGATAGGTGCCTTAGTCCATCAGTGTGGTTACTATCGCTACGACCCGCGCCAAGTATATATCCTACGCCCACACGTTTATTGATTTCGTCATTCGAACTTAACACTCTGCCACCCCTGGCTGCATTCACATTACGCCGAAGTGCGCTTTACAGGGCTAGCATAACAAACAACCAGTTATCCCTGTCATCTGTTTACGCATCACATGCCTTGCCCAAGTGCACATTTTTCTTTAACGCCTGCTTAAATTGTACGGACTCGCGTCTGCTCTCTAATTATGCAGTTTTGTCGACTCCATTTTTACACACGGCTTCAAGCAGCATTGTCAAGAAAATAAAAATCCCCTCCCCCTAATTCCGCTCTCTTCCAAAATGCGTTGCCGCTAAGAAGTAAATAGGTCGGGGGAGGGGCTAATTTATAATACAAATTTGTGTAGCCTGTCAGGCGTACCAGCAGGCAAAGATGTCTCCTCCAGCTACCGCTCTCGTTGCTCAACGTCATCTGACACTAATTGTCCCACTCACGTAATCTTCAAGGTGAGATGAAATAAGAGAGACTGTGTTACGGATGAATGCGTGGGAGCTGGGAACACTGTGCGATGACGTCCGACGCGTGCGCAATTATGATTAATCCGCGAGACTGAGAAAACTTGCAAAGATCGTAATACTGTACAAGACAAGCAACAGATCCAGTGATAGCCAAAGCAAGAGGCGGCAACTCTACGGCGCGTGAAATCGGAATCCAGGAGCTACAGGTCTTATCAGTGCGCATTTATATACGCCGCCATCCGGACACTGCGGCGTGCCGCGCCTACTGCGGGGCAATTAAAGACAACGCGGGGCAAGACACAGTTGCCACGCTTATCGCTGTACGGCGTTACACTGGTAACATCGCGACGATAAAGAGGCTTCTTCTCGCAGCACGGTACGTTTTTCAAAGAGGCAACGAACTCCCTCATGTGCCTCAAGGATTGAGCCGCCCACTTTTTTTTTTTTTTTTTTTTGCTTCGAGCAGGGCACCGGCAGGAATTACGCGTAAATGCATGGACCAGCTGCGGCGGGTATAAAAACTGCTCGAATAGACCTGCCTCTTCTCAAGCGAAATACAGACTGGGCACAGCGGAAACTATTTCGTCTCGCAGCACATGCAACTGACCGCTTTGCACGTGTACCCACTTGTGCGGATCGTCTCTTCCCGAGTACAGGATTGCGGTGAAAACGGCTACGAGCCAAAACGGCGGTACTGCGTGTACAGATACTAAAATCCAACTTCCCCACTCACCAGCTAAGTTAGCTTAGCTCACCTATAGCTTGCTTGCTCGTTCACTCATTCACCTCCTCATTAACACGGAACTCGTTCATTGCCCCTCCTCCTTCTCGTACCGCGCACTCATGGTCTTCGGGCCGCCTGTTGGAGCAAGCAGTGCTTCAACTCAGCTGCTGCACTACGTTTCTGTTTTTCTGTCCCGCATAGATCGTTCCTCGAGTTGCCTGCGCATTAGTGGCGCAGGCAGACACACTTTCTTTTCTTTTTTTATTAACCTCACCATGCCGAATGCTGAAATTTTAGAGCCTGAGAGGGTTAGCTTCTATAAGCCGTGCAGTGGGGCCCATGTATAGCATCCGGGAAGTCCAATCCTTCCGAGGGGTAAGGACCAACCCTCCTCTTACCTTCATGAGATTTGGACGCTGTGGACGCATAACGAGCCACAAGGTGGGTCCAAGAAGCAGAACCCTACGAGCTCTGAACTTTTGGCAAACGCTGCGCTGTACTATAATGCCTAGCTGTACTTCTCGAGCGAACCGCCATGCCGACACTTCGACCGCGGGACATCAAAGGGGTACTGGGGACAAACAGAAGCTGTCACGTATCGATACGGTGCCGCGTTATAGTCACAAAAAGGCCACTTTCACCGAAAACCGAGCTTTTATAAGGTAGAAATGACAAAAAAGAAAGGTGTCGCCTCGATCTGCTGATTTCGCAAGTGAAATGCGTGCGTCGACACCAGTTTTTTGTCGCGCATCTCGTAGATTGTACCGCATCGCCATTCACTTGAAAGCGGTGTAAGGACGCCAAGAGTCAGGATCGGCTGGCGGGAAATCGACCCTCCGCGGTGGCTCAGTGGTAAGGCGCCCATCTACCGAGCCGGAGTACCCGGGTTCAAATCCGACCGCGGCGGCCGCGTTTCGATGGAGGCGAAACGCAAGAGGCGCCCGTGTGCTGTGCGATGTCAGTGCATCCCCAGGTGGTCGAAATTATTCCGGAGACCTCCACTACGGCACCTCTTTCTCTGTTTCTTTTTTCACTCCCACCTTCCTCCCTTCCCTTACGGCGCGGTTCAGGTGTCCGCCGCATATGTGAGACGGATACTGCGCTATTTCCTTCCCACAAAAACAAATTTACGAAATTTACGAATTTACGAAATCTTCAAATCGAATTTTCTCGACTGCAAGCGCGTCTTTTGCTGCCGCACTAACGTAAATTCAGCGATTATACCGAGAACAACAAGTGGGCGGAGCTGTCCTCAAAGTCCCATCTAACCAGGGACTATGTACACACCTTCGCTCGACGTTGACGAGCACGTCTCGGCCGTCGGGCAGCACGAGGCGCAGGTCCATGCGCCCTTCGAGCAGGTCGTCGATGGCGCAGTCGTCGCTCAGGGCCCGGCAGCTGGCCCCGGTGGCGCCGGGCGGGCAGCTCACCACCGACCCGTTGCCCGCACCGCGCACAGCCGCCGACTGCTGGTGGTGGCCGCTGACGGAGGACGAGGACGGGCCGCCCACCAGGCTGCGCGGGGGCGCCGGCGCCGCACTCTTCTTGGCGCGAGACCTGCGGACGGCAGAGGAAGAAGGCGAGAACATCAGACATCGTTCTCTTGAACGGCGTGTAAACGGCCACGACGCCTGCAGGCAACTGCAGGCAAAACAGCACATGAAAAGAAGTTGCGGCAATGTCAGAGACAAGCACACGACGCGGCCATTATCTTCGATTCGATTCTGATTTTTGAAACAAAATGTATCAAGAACACATGAATTCCCAGCTGGATACTAGTCGGGATCCATGCACTGAAATTAACATTACGGTGAAAATCGTACACACACACACGGGCACGGGAAGAGCAGAACTTGCGCGCAAAGTATGCAATGTTGCAGTAATCTGTTTTTGTGATGAGAAGCGTAGACAGATAACAGTCATCATTAAACAGACATTAATATAAACTCCCAACTCATGAAGTGCTATTCACTCGTAACTCTCGCAACCTACTATCATCTCTTTTTTTTCCTCTGCACTTGCTTGGTTGATCGGAAGAAGAAATAGTGACGCACCGATACAACACGGCTACAGCGTGAAGCGCGCCAAACACCTTACGATCACTCACCTACAGGTGACTAGAATCATTGGAACAAGCGTTGCAGCAGGCACCTGCCTTTTCATAAGAGCAGAGCACGAAAGGCGATCGAAATACCAAGAGGAAAAAATGCGGTCGCTCAGACAAGGCACGCACCTCAGTTCATTTGAGTAAACTGTTTTAACGCCTATCAGATCTGTGGCGGCAAGTTATACGTACGCAAGGCAAAAACGCAAAGCTCGCGAGCATGCGTTGAAAAAAAAAAACAGTCTCGTGCAGCACGCTTCCTCCACACAGCCAGCACATGGAACGTCCCACGGCCTTGAAGGCTCTATCGCGGATCTTCCAGAGCTGTGGAATACCGAAGCAGTGCGGTCAGCTTTGCTCGCAGAAAGAGAAGAGGGAAAAAAATGCGTGCGGGAAAGATGGGCTGAGCGTCTCGCGTTTCGCTTCCGTTCCGGGACGACGTGTTATCGCGTAGGCGTGCACCTCGTATACGCCAGGCATCGGCGTTGCGGCCAGTATGACGTCCGCACGGAATAACGACCGGACACCGGAGCCAGCCCTTCAGCCTGCGACGGACAGACAGAAGGCGGACGCGAAAGCGCTCGTGACGCCATGGCTTCAGCCGGTGCTAGCAAATAACCCTTACGTGGATGCGCATTCCAACGCTGACGCTCATGCTATGGGCTCGCGCACATTCTCGCTGCTGAAAACGCAAAAGCCCTAAATAAAACGCAGCGCACAAACAAGCGACGTCGCACTCCTCGGATTCGCTTATTCCGCTTCTTATCGTACTTTTGACCGAGATGCATGCGGAGAGTTAGTTAGTTTATGGGGTTTAACGTCCCAAAGCGACTAAGGCTATGAGAGACGCCGTAGTGGAGGGCTCCGGAAATTTCGACCACCTGGGGTTCTTTAACGTGCACTGACATCGCACAGTACACGGGCCTCTAGAATTTCTCCTCCAAAGAAATTCTAGCCGCCACGGCCGGGATCGAACCCGCGTCTTTCGGGTCAGCAGCCGAGCACCATAACCGCTGAGCCACCGCGGCGGCGTGCATGCGGAGAGGAGCAAGCGAAACGAGGCTTGTGTCACAAATTTCTCGACATGCTTCGAAATATACGACATCGCGCACTTCCACTTCTCTCGAGTAGCAACTGCGGCCACACCGCTGAAAGTTAACGCTCGCATGGCTTTGCCCACGCGCTGCAATTACTTTCGCTCTGGCACCTCCTGTCCCCTCTCTTTCTTTTTCGTTCCCACGAATTCGCCCTTGTGCACCGCTCCCGAGCGATACACTACACATCTGCGTTAAACGTTTAACATTCACGCTTCAGTAGCGCCGGAAAGCACGTCCCCACGCTGCGGGTATCGGTTTCATCACTTCCCACACTAGCGGAAAAACACATTTATACAGTAAAAGCCTGACACCGTAGAGAAGAGTCAAATTTCGTGCCTACCAAGCGTCATAAGAGCACATTCCACACTGGAGGACAGGTCAAGAATCGATTCTCTGCCTTTCGTCGCTGTTCCGACTACTAACCGGGTGCAAAAATAAAAAAAATAAAACGACGAGAAATTGCACACGCCTCCACGTTCCTCCAGTCCTTCCCGAGCCACGTCTACGACAGGCTCCGACAGAAGAATGAAACTGCACTGCAGACGTAGTTTCGAAAACATGCAGCGTCAGAATTTCAAGGAACTGCGCAAGTCTCGAAAACACTGAACTTCCTCGAAGCCAAGGCCTGCCTGCCTGATCGCCAAGGGCATCGCCTCGCGCGCGCTCCTGAAGAGGCCGCGAGAGGGCGCTTCGTGGCTCCCGTGGTTTAGGGTGCCTCGATGCCCAGCGCTGCGCCGTCGAGGCACCCTACCCGTGGTTAAAGCCCCTTGGTTAGGGAGCCTACATGTTGCGCGCCTCCGGACATGTAGGCTCTCTACCCGTGGTGCGCAGAATTCAGACGTCGCAGCGCCAACGCGCGCGACATGGAAACGCCGGTTTGTGATTGATTTCCATTCGGAGTTGAGACCCACGTTCACTCGGACTCTTTTTCATGTGTTGAACACAGCCGTATAAACGGCGGTCGCCGCTTCCACAAAGTGCACCCAGGAAAACGGTTAAGCTCGAGGCACCTCGAAACCGCGGGGGAAACAGCGCACGCAAAGAAAGATATATATTTCCTTCTCGCAACCACACCGAGGTGGCAGCCATTGTGCTCCTGCAGCAGCGGCGCTCAGGAGGAAGCGAACAGTCCAGCGCGTAAGCTGCTATCGCCGCCAATCAGATCCGAGAGATGACGCAGCGTCCAGAAAAAAAAGAGAGAGAAGCGGACTCCAAGACCGCGGCTACGACTGCGGCGGAGACGGCGGTGGGAGGAGCTGCGATAGGAAGGAACGAAGAGTTCAGCAGCGCCCCAAGTGCCGGTAGCAACGTCAGGGATGCCGCAAGATCCTTCTTGGAGAGACTTTAAAAGGGAACAATCGCGCTTTTGCGGGCTCCCCATTGTGTTTTGTCCTCAGGCGGCCGAGTTTCGCTCGGCCCTGCCCCCGTGTCCAGCCAACGAACTCGAGGAGAGAGCGCGTTTTTCTCGGATGGGCGGACACCGGGGCGCGTTGCCCCCGAGCCAGTGAACGTGAACAAAAGCGGGCGAGAAGCCTCGGCGACGCTGGACAGCGACCGCGGAGAAATGCCGAGAGGAACGATTCGGAGCCACCTGAGGTGAACTTCGAACGAGAAGTGCGCTGGCTGTCTCCTCGCCAACACAATATATACAGGCAGCCGGAAGCTTGGAATATTTTCCATCCAGGCGTATTCGGGGACACGGACACCGTCCCATATTCACTCACCGGTACAGAAATTTACGCGGTTAATAAAAAATGCACCTTGCCTAAGCCAGACTGCCCAATTAAGAAACAATCAGTCGCTTACTGTGTGGAATGTTACGAGCAAGAAGATAGCGTTAGCCACTCACAAATGCATTCCGATCCTGCCGCATTTCACCACAGGTATCTTGCGAATGTACGCAACTACAACACACGACTCACAAATTGTAACAAATAAAAAATACGCACCAACTACGGCACCTGGAAACTAACTTAGAGAATTTCCAGTTTTTTAAATGACCACAAACATGCTGCATCATTACTCAAGAAAGCAAGTCATTGGAACCTTTCAAAAAGAACATCGTTTTGTACCTGTTGTCACTCCAACCATAACAATTTTGTTTATTTTTCTCTTGTTTTTGTTTGGTTTGGTTGGTTTTGGTTTATGGGGTTTAACGTCCCAAAGCGACTAAGGCTATGAGAGACGCCGTAGAGGAGGGCTCCGGAAATTTCGACCACCTGGGGTTCTTTAACGTGCACTGACATCGCACAGTAAACGGACCTCTAGAATTTCTCCTCCAAAGAAATTCAACCGCCACGGCCGGGATCGAACCCGCGTCTTTCGGGTCAGCAGCCGAGCACCATAGCCACTTGTTTTGTGCATTTTTTAAAGGCATATAGATATTCAATATAAAACACTACTTCACAATTTAAACCAATTAGTCTGAATTTCTATTCAGTTTGAGTTTTCTGCGCTGAATGTCTTGTGCTCCTGAATGGGAGAAAGTCGGAGGCAGACTCTTCGCCAGGCATTTACCTGCCTTTCGTTCTGGCCCCTACACAACTGTAACTGTGTTGTCCAAATAAAATACTTTGTGCGTCTATCGCTTAGCACGGACCGCTAGCTCCCTTGCGCGCATACGCAAAACTATAAGGTACGAACGATGGCCGAGTGGACTGGATCGCCACCGCGGAGATGTCAGGCGGGCAGGTTCGAAATCAGCTACAGGCTAGATTCTTTTGCAATCTATCTATATAGAGCGAAAGCAAGTGCTTACATTACTGTTCAGATCATTATTTAAACTTGGATGACGACGTAGGTACAACAGCAGCCATTTCACACCTTAACTATATCCGCACGTATAAGACGGGCATTCCACCACGACTTGCAAAGGTACAAAAAACAATAAGTATGCGGGCAACGACGAATTTGCATCCGAATAACAACAGGCGCACAATGTACGCCACAAACGTCAATGCAATCAGACCTGAACCGAGACGGGCGCATGCATTCGAAACGAACCCCCACCGTGTGAGCGGTTCAGGCCGGACAGCCAGTCACCAAACTGCACGAGCAGCTGCGTATCCCGAGTGTCGCAAACACATGTCAGGGTGGTGGCTGTCGCCGCAGTATGCCCGCGTATGCATGCGGGCCGCTGCGAAGCCCGTGGCTCGACCCGGGGACCCAACAGCCCGACAGGGGACCCGTCCACAGAATGCAGATGTCGCCACGATCGCCAAATGCCTGCACGCGAGCCAAACTGGCAAAGCACACGGCTTCACGCTGGAATCGAGTACACGACCCTGCGTGGCACCGCAAGACCGTCGACAAGCACAGAGTTTTCGGTCCACTGCGTGCTCGGCTCCGCTCCCCACGACTAAACCTAAAAACCTTCGCCCAACACCACTGAGGGCATTATTAGAGCCGATTCAAATACTTTTGAGGCCACAGTGCGCGCGTGCATCTGCAAGTCATCTACCACGCAAAAATTGCTGACAGTCACAATGTGCAGACGCCGAGTGCTCAGGAAAATCAGCCAAGGAGGAGTAAGTAAAATCAACCAAAATAACTAGTGCCAATACCTGCCAGATCAACGAACCCTTAGCTCGGTCTTGGAGGGAGATCGATGCACGTGGGCGAGGACTTTTCAACCATGCGTGCATTAGAAAGCCACCTAGTTTCTATTTTTTTTTCTGCAGCCGCTGTCTGAACTCAATGAAATATTAGTCGCGCATTCCTTTGTTTTGAGCCGGACGGTGCCAAGAAAAGCTTACACACTCGAAGCAAGTGTTAACCGAAAATAAAAGTACAGGAAATGCGATCGCAGCACCGCAGTTTCGACGAGGTAAAGCTACTTTGAGGGAGCTCAACAGGCGGAGTTTCCGCGCCGAGGGAATGCGTCTCTAATGGAGAGAAAAATCTGCAACTGCTCCGTAGGCGCCCAAAAGAGCTAGCGTGCGGTATTCCAGGCAGCTAGCACAAGTTGCGCCGGCAAGGAAAGACAAATCGTGGCACACTTTTCACTGGCCGCTGCGTCAAACAGCGCACGGCTGGACGACCAGTTCGCACGCCCCGAACTCGAGAAGAACGTAAACGCCAAAGCGGTAGTTTCGCACCGCTGCTCAAGTGGGAGCCCCTCAGCGGCAGCGGACGCCTTAAGCCTTCCTCAGCGACTCACATTCACGCGAACTGTCGCAATTATCGGTGCGGCACACAGGACATTTCCTCACGGCGAAGGCCACGAAGCATTCTGTTCGAAGCAGAGAGCGAGGATTTCTACTCCTCGACCGACAAAACAAGTGCGCGTTCAAAGAAAACAAAGCACTTGAGAGAACAAAGGAACGCGAAGACTTAAGCAGAGAAGATTCTCGCGCTCGGAACAAACGGCGGCCATTATTACAGCTGCGGAGGCTCACACCACCGCAAGAGAAGCTCAGAAAACGTCCAAATGATTAAGCTGCCGCCGCGGGTTTGAGCACAGGCATGATACTGCGTGTGTTACGACACGCCCAGATGCGAACCTGTGGCGCAGCACAGCCTTTGTCGAAACTATACAGCCCACCGAGCTTGCTGCTACTACGGGTTGTTTTGCGTCAGCAGCGCTCTAAGTTACTTCGACGGTGAAGGGAACTATACCATCCTCACTCCTCCAGAGTTTTGAACTTCCTCGATTTCTAGAGAGCCCTACTACGTGTCTTAGGAGCAAACCTCTCGGGCTGCATATTTCTAACAAAGGATGCAGGGGTGTGTCCATTCAAAAGCACCGCGCTGCTTCGGAGTGCTCTGTTCCTCCGGGCGATTCAAAGAACGCGCACCCCGTGAACAGCTTGCTCCCCAGTCGCCACACAAGGGAGCAAATCGGATTAATGCGAGCGCAGCCAAGCGGCTCCGCCCAGATATACGCTTCCAGGGCCGCTTAGCATATATTCCGGCTTCCACCCCAATCGATTCGCCTCTCCGTGCACCAGTGCAGCGCTCTGCGCCCAAAACTTGGCGAACAAACTAGCACAGCTACGGGCAACTCGAGTTTGCTCGGGTCCGTTCAGGTAGGCTTGGGTTCCGAAGCAAAAGGTGCGGTTACGCGAATTACCATGTCGACGGGAAAAGAACAGGATCAAAACCGCCGTCGTATTGGCAGGCAGGAGCCGCCGACAGCAGCGCAATCAGCGATGCCACCGTGCTCCACATAGTATATATGCGCGCTGCCACCCGTCGCCTTTCAAGCGCGCACCCGAGTGCGGGGGGCGGCCGGGCGAGGCGACGGAATAATCATGAACCCCACGGGAGCGCGGAGCGTGAAACGATCGAGCCCCGCCGCCGGTGCGAACGGGGAAAGCGACGCCCCTCGATATACCCGCCACGAGAGCGCGTGCGCGCACACACACACACACACTCACACACACACACAAGGCATAGCTGGGTGCGCGCGCACTTTCGCTTTCCATGTGAGTTGTTTTTCCGGTGGCCTCATCACGCGGGCGGACAGGTACGGGAGGCGCCGCAGAGGCATTCCGGGAGTCGCGCACGCCAGCGGGCGGAGGAGGCGCGACACCGGATATGGACGCCCGAGCAGCAGCACTCGCTGCTTCGACGGTGCCCAAACGGAAGCGGTTAAGAGAACGGAACCAGGAGCCAGACAACAATACGGGGCCTCGTTGTTTTGCGGCAGCCCTCCATTCCGACCCGTCCGACACGGATGATCGCGCCATCCTCGCATTGCCAATGGCTGGATGGGAATGCGACCGCCGGCAAGGTCGGAAAAGAGGCGGTAGTTCCAAGTGGAGTCTGCGAGACGCACTTCATGCGAGGGATGCCGAGGTGTTTATGTGAAGACACCTGGACGTTCAGCGTTGCGCCAGTACTATAAGCCAGAGCAGCATAAAGAGACGAAACGCTCTAGACCTTGCAGGACCCTAAATACGCCTCAACATGAGCCGCACTGCTACGCACTCGCTCGTAGCTAGGCTGCGCAGATGGCACTTCAGTGACAGTACGTGCCACAATCGCTGGAGACGTGAAGGCAAATATCACCGCAGAAACTTTAGCCACAGGATTAAAGCTCACCAAAGAGCCACGACGCTTCTGGTAATTCAGAGTACTTAACAAAACTCCAATAGTCGAACTATTCGCCGTACATCATGAATGTACTACGAACGTATACATGAAAGAACTGATGCGCCAGCAAAAATGCAGGACGACGAACAAGTCGATGTCTTAGAAAGATTACGAGCGAGCAGGCTTTCGAAGAAATACAGCACCGAAGGCTTGGCCGCTCCTTCCGAGCAAAGGGTATAAAATTCTATTCTGTTCCAGCCAAACTAGTCGGAAGCCCAACTGTGCACCGATTTCGGTCCGGTCAGCCGGCGCGGCTCCCCCACTAGCACCACAACCAACCCGAAGACGGCAGTCTGCCGGTTCAGGCTACGACTTTGAGGGATGAGCCAAGCAAGAAACTCGCGCAACCGCTTTTCTAGATCACCGCAGCTAACAATGCGGTGTCGTCGTCGCCATTGTTTGGCGCCGATATACTCCCTTCCCCCCCCTCCCTTTTTCTCTCTCTCTCTCAGCCAAACAGACGTACCGCAGTGCCATCGCACACTGCGAGGAGTCGCTCGCTCAGCCACGTTAAGGAAAGGCAGCAGAGCGCGTGATCGTGACAGCGTACACCACGAACCCAAACCGACCATAACCAGCGGCCAAGGAGGCATGGCAATGCCACGGTCCGCGGCTTATCGCCCGTTTACGAAAGCGCGGCGGGCGCGGCGGCCGATGCACTCGGCTGCCCGCGCAGGGCTCTAATAAAAGACGCGCTCGCTCGCGCTGCGTGCGCGGTGCTCGCCGAGGAACTGCCAGACTGCGGCTGCACTCAATACATCGCCACCGGTGGGCTCGGCCATACCTCGCACAGCTGTGCGCCGCGGCCCACACGCACGCGAAGAAGCGTATGGATGACGTAACAGAGCCAAAGTAGTTCCCCGCGAAGACACGCTGGTAACGCCGTCCAGGGTGCTGTCAAACGCCTGAGCTGCATGAGAGTTGGAAATCAAAACCGCAGAGCACAGCGCCCAGCGTCAACTGCTGTCGACAGGGCGCACAAAACGCGGTCGATCTCGGAAAAGCGCGTAAGCCGACAGTTCTTGTGGGGATCAGGGCGCATGCCAGTCTACGCCTCTGCTCCATTCTGGTCAGCATAGGAGGAGTGGAAATAATGAAAATAAGAATAACTGGGTACTTCATCATCACACGCCATTAGTGTGGCCGAGGAAAACCCTGAAACGGAATGCCAATGGCAACGAAACAATAGATACAGTTTCATGAATATATCAACCTGCTCACTTGTCTCGCTACACGAAAACGAATGGAAAAACGTGGAAAGAAAGAGGGCAAGGCCGGCAAATTTAGTACGCCGAAACACAAATCCCAGTGCTAGCACGCCTGCGGCAACAGATATAGGCAACACCTGCTCGCAAAACCTTACTTGCGACTGTGAGTACTACCCAACATTTGTTCGTGACGACAGTGTGCCGGGGGGCGCCACAAAACACCAGGCCACCATACCCCTGAATGACCCCACTTTCCAAAAAATCAAAAGCTGGGAGGCACACAGACACTCAGATAGGGGAGCCAGCTAGGCGGCTCTTGCAGGGCAGCATATACTCCCCTCACCAAGCGCATTGTTCACGAAACAAAGAATTCGACGAATGTGCTGATTCGGCATGGCGGTCCGTCAAGCGGCTCTTCCATGAGACTAAATAAAATAGTCCCACTAACACAAATAGATCTAGTGGTCTGTTCGCACAGCCGCGGGTTTGACTCCCAGTCATGAATATTGACTCCATTTCTTTTTCTCTTTTTCATGGTTTGACCTCTAACTCAGCTGAAGGTCAAAACTAGGCACACAGCGATCGAAGCACGAGGTCTCGTCTTGACGCTTTCGCTTAAAAAGAAGTCTTTTTCTTGACTCTAGATTCTGCACCTATAGCATGACTCATGCAGCTGTGGTTCTGCGCGCAGCTGAAGTTCCGTTCCCCCGGACAGAACGCTAAACAATGGTGGCTCGTGAAAGCGGGTGATATTATACTCAGTTGCAGAGGGCAGGAACAGCACGCGGAGAGAAAAAAGCCGCGGAGTGTATGCAGACGGACAAAAAGAGCACTGTTTTTTTTTTTTGGTTCTTACATTACCGAGCATTCAAAACACAAACATAAAAAAATAGCTAAATTCAGTGCCCTCCACTCCACAGTGATACTGTCACCGACAAACAGAATACTTAATTTGAAAACGTACACTTAGACGTACAATATCTAAAACGTACAATATCCCTATACAACAGCTGTATCTTACCGGTACTCACTTATGCGGCAGAAACGTGGAGGCTAACAAAGAAGATTCAGCTTAAGTTAAGGACAACGCAGCGAGCTATGGAAAGAAAAATGATAGGTGTAACGTTAAGAGACCGGAAGAGGGCGGAGTGGGTGAGGGAACAAACGCGGGTTAATGATATCCTAGTTGAAATCAAGAGGAAGAAATGGGCTTGGGCAGGGCATGTAATGCGAAGGCAAGATAACCGCTGGTCATTAAGGGTAACTGAGTGGATTCCAAGAGAAGGCAAACGTAGTAGGGGACGGCAGAAAGTTAGGTGGGCGGATGAGATCAATAAGTTTGCGGGGATACAGTGGCCGCAACTGGCAAAGGACAGGGTTAATTCGAGAGACATGGGAGAGGCCTTTGCCCTGAAGTGGGTGTAGTCAGGCTGATGATGATGATGATGATGACTTAGACTTGCTCAGAGAACAAGGAGCCAGAGGGGAAGATGCCGGTACAGGACGCAGCACGAAAAAGGCTAGCCATATATAGGCATACATAAAAGGCCGGACTTCAGCCGAAACGTCGACCAATATATGCCTTCCTTGAGAGGTGCTCACCGACGCAACCTTCCTACGTGTGCCGCCCTTCCACCCTCCAAAGCATCTTTGGATCACGTGACTTCTTATATGTCACACTGGCAGGAATGCCCATTCCGCTACGCACCTGGGTGTAGAATACACGGTGCGCGTGTTCTTGCGGCGAACTGGCGCGAACAGGACAGTGTGAGACGCTTACGTGCGTGTGTAGCTGTTAGCTTCAGACGTGTGCGTGCAGCTCGCATGCATGTTGCGTGTGTTCACCTCTGTAATATAATATGTAGTCTCTGCTTCCCTCCTCTGTCCTCTCTCTCTCCTCCAACTTTCTCGCTCTCTCATCCCGTCCATACCATTCTGCTCTAAGCACTTTATTTACATCACTGGTCATTCAGGTTCCCGGCTTGAATGTAATACTACGTGCGACCGGCAACCCACATTAATCGTCCACACGGCTGCAAAAGAGATGCACAGAAGTCGAATCTTTCGGAGCGAGCAGTGAAGCGGCTGCATGCGCATTCAGAAGATATAGCGAGGCCTGTGAATCGAAGAAAGGCTTAGCCCGGAGAGAGGGGGGAAAGCAGCCTGCAATGCTTGCACCGCGCGCGCCAAGTGCTATTACGCTATAGTGGACACGACTATCCGGCAGCTCGGAATATGGTGTCCTTACGTACATCTTTCTCTCGCTGTATTAAACAAACACGGTGATAAAAAGAGGAAAAGCTTTGGCTAGCGTTGGCCGTTCGTTTGTTCCATCGCTTTACCAAGCTGAATCAAGACAGCATGCGGAGTTAAGCGCGCTTGGACTGTCTTTTCTTCTCTTTTTGGTATTGTTTTCTGCTCTTTCCCGGTACGACCGATCGACTAGGCATTGAAAATGCGCGGGATTCATGCTGCAGCCACTAGGAGGAGCACACTGAGTAACTAACGCCCCGCAAGGGTGGAAGCAAATGGTATTCTTATTCCTGCATCTCTGTCAGGCATTTGCTCCTTCTCGAACATTCATCATCCCGGCTGTCAGCTTACCACTGTCCTACGAGGGATGCTAGTCATTTCGCCTTTCGTAGGCACGTGCCATTGCTCTCGGACGTATATATGAAAACAGGAGCGTCGAAACTGTTCTCTCCTAGAGACATGGCGCGAACGAGCGCCTGTGTGCGCTGGGGGAACAAACACTGCAAAGGCAGCCACTTCCTGTGGACACCTGACGGCCCCGGCCGAGGCACGTCCGCGGTGGCAGTACCGCTGCATGCGCAGCAGCCGATATCGCCGCATGCCGGGAGGCACGAGCAGGCGCGCCATTGACGGGTACGCGCGGCAGCCGGCGCCGCATTCCGCAAAATGCGCCGTCGGCGCCTGGAAACAATCCGAGCGACGGACAGGCCCCGTGGCAACTGCTGGGGTGGACTCCCCTTCCCTCCCCTTCCCTCCCCTTCCCTCCCCTACGTTCTCAAAAGAGTAAAAGGATGAGAAAAATCGCCGCGGTGCGTAGGAAGGAATAGGAAATACTTTACTTTTCATTGCGTAGCTTCTCGAAGGTGGCATCCATAGTGCCGTGCCGAAATTGCCCCGACAAAAATCGATGGAAAGGCAAGATGCAAGTGGCCCAATGTGAGCGTTTTTCTGAGCTTCACGAGTAGAAGGAGCGCTGTACGCTACAGGGCACACCCACGCTGAGCCCTGTAAACCGCTGAGAAGAGATAGAGTGCGCACTTCACAAGCACTGAAGCGAGGATAACCTTCTCGCTTGAGAATGTTTTTCCGACAAAAAGTGGCACGTCCTTTATATTCGCGCAGGGACGTCGAACGACCGGCCCGTCAGCGCCTTACACATGATGCAAGAGGGTTGTGTCGTGCTTTTATGACCAGCGCTACAGCGCGGTGGCCAAGCACGACACTCGGTAAGACGAGAGCAAAAGGAGACTACCAATCCCACACCAAACGATCTTACCTACGAGAAGCGAACTGCAAGTCGGCCCTGATTTGTCCCAAAAGACAGCGACGTCGTGGACATTTCGCGCGCCACGCAGATTGCGGGGTGGAAATAATAATAATAATAAAAAAATAACGCGCAAATGGCCGGCTTTACCATGCGTGGTGGCCTCGCCGGCGCTCGATTAGTTCGATTTGATTGTATGTACTCAGGAAGCACGTCAAACTGGTTACCCCTGTCCTAATCGTATACGCCACGCGAAACTGAAATGACAGAGTAAATCTGGAAAACGAGCAAAAAGCGTATGGGCGGGGAAAACAGTGATAAATACGCGAGTATCTAAGCTATCGATCAGGCCGATCGGGGCCCGAGGCTAACAGCCGCCTTCACATTATAATTCTCTGCTTGATCGCTCGCTTCGATCTTGGGATAGATCCGTGCAGTTAGAACTGATCAGTGGTTGCGTTAATACAACGGGGCCAGACGTCTCTTACCAACAGGGTGGGGACATGAGTGTAAAGGAAACCCGTTTTTGTAACGCAATCCACGCTTCTTGGGGGCTTTTCTCTCGTTTGCCGGTACTCGGCGAAGGCAGAAAGCAGGCGTCGAGAGAACTCCGCACTGCAGAGAGAGGGCGCGGACGACAGTAGCAATGCCGAGCGCACACGTAACCCGTGCTAGGCGTCCTTCAACCCACTGCGACCTCCGCAATTCGCTCAGACTTGTCACACACCCAGCCGCGGAATGACCGCTCCGCCGGAGAGGCTGGATGAACCTGTCAGAGCTGTCAGCGACGACCCGTGGCCGCTGTAGCGCAAGGCAGGAATGTCAAAAGTGACCGTGATATCATGACCGTGATGCCGATGCCTGTGCCGCTGAACCTGTGACGAAGGCTCCTTTAGTTTCTTTTATTTTCCTCCTTCCTTCTTCCAGGCTCTCCTTTTCTTTCCTTTAATTACGATAAAAAGAGACGGAGCTGTACATATTCCGAGGAGAAAAACCTAAGCGCACTTTGCGCTGAAATTCAGACATCTTGTCGGTCCCTGTCTGACGAGTCACACTAAAGAAAGTTACGAGAGTAGGGACTAAAGGGCCGAAATGCTGCAGCAGAAGCAACTCGAATGTGAATAAGTCACAACAACGACATGACGCGACGAATCATCTCAGTGTGGCGCAAGATGGCGCTATGCAACCGACAGTCAAGATATTACGATCAAGACTATTCCTGGTGACGATGCATACCAGCACACTTATTTTTGTCTACTGTCGGCGGCGTTAAGGGCGTCGCCTGCTTGCGTATCGTATACGCAGTGACTGAAAACTCGAGCGCGTGTGAAGAGAAGAGATGGTAATGGAGCTACTGTTTTCACATCTTCCTTCGGGGGAGGGAAGGCCGCAGAGTATGAAGTTATACCTTTCCTTCCTTTTCGATATAAGGCGGGTCTATAAGGTGCCCGAACGGCTGGTTTATTAGTTACCGTCGAAATCACGGCAGATACAACCTCAACGTAGCAGCGCTGCTATAGCGTCTGCAGCGTAATCAAAATGACAACGCACTAGTTATTAACCGTAACCATATGATAGAAACCAACTACGCCCTCCTCATATCCGAGGCAGAAAGAAAGTATACGTATAAGCGCACCGCCTGTCTTCCGTTACTTTAACGACCATCCACTAATTGGTCGTTAGCTTTCGGTAACACTCAAGCACGGCATTGTTCGATACAGCGTCAATGATACCGCGCCACGCCCTAATTAAATGCTTCGACAGAGAGGAAGGCGAAGGAGCACTGGGCAAGCGGTCCTAACTCTGCTATATAATAAACTACATCTCGCGATTGGTGAGGCACCTGTAGTATGCATGCCGTACGCACAAGGAGCAGCTCATTCCCCCGACCCTCTTTCCCACGACTCACCTGGAGGACGCAGACAGGGAGTGCGGGGCTTCTAATTAACCCAACTCTCGGCATGTGACCACCGGCAGAAGTCGTGACCGCTTCGGGTGCGGCAGACCATACATTTTAGCGCGTACAACAATGCCGCGGGGCTGCCCTTTCCAATGAGGTCGCGCTATGCACGAAACCATCCCGGCAATGTCACGCAGCGAGAGTTGCACGGGAGCGGACGCATGGCGCGATAACTAAACTATAGAAAGGAAAGATAAAATTTTGAACGGGACGAAGAGCGACCCTGTGAGCGGGGAAAACGTTAACAGGCAATCGATTTGGCGCAGACGGAGAAAAATTTCACGCGCCACCGCGACTCCACACAGAGAAGAAATTGAAATAAGCTCGTTACAGCTGCCAGGGCTTATTGACAGCAGACCTGAAGTTGCATTCCAGAAGCTCTCTCGCTCGCTCGCTCGCCTCCAAGTGCTCAGATTTCGGTGCACGTTCAGGGCACACTAAGGACAAATTCGTCCAATATTTTTTTTTTTTTTTATATCAGTAAAAAATGAATTCCGTGGATTCTTCTGGATGCTTGGTTTATGGTTTAGTTGATTGGGGTTTAACGTCCCACTGCCACTCAGGCTATGCGGGACGCCGTTGTGAAGGGCTCCGGAAATTTGGACCACCTGGGGTTCTTTAACGCGCACTGACATCGCACAGCATACGGGCCTCTAGAATTTCGCCTTCATCGAAATTCGGCACCCGCGTCTTTCGGGTCAGCAGTCGAGCGCCGTAACCACTGAGCCACCGCGGCGGGGCATCCTTCTGGATGCGTTGACGTTGATCTGTCAGGTACGGACTCATTAGTTGTCGAGATAAATTGTAATTGGCAATTATCCTGCCACTCGACTCAAAGAGATGACGCCTCCAGCGAAAAGGACTCCGTAATCATGAGTTATAAGTGAATGGCGGGAGGATCCACGACAAAACCAAAAGCCGACGCACAGAAGTTTACCTGCGAAATCAGCCGGTGATGGGGACGCCTGTATTTCCCTGTTCGGCAGTTTCTAGCTTATAAAAGCTCCGTTTTCAGTGAAACTATAGCTTGTTTTTCGCTATAATGATCTATCGATACAGACCGACTTCAGCTTGCCCTCAGAGTCCCTTTAAAAGGCCCCAGGTGGTCTCAAACCGGAGCCCTCGACTAGGGCGTACAGTATGCGTAACCCTTGTGCAAAGCGCAGCAGCAGAGTGCACCGTGCAATAAAAAAAGGAATTAGAAAGCAGCCCAAGGTTTCCGGGCGAAGTCCATGTACCAACCTCGCTTGCACGTCTATGTGGTTGACGTCTGCGCAAGCGTTGCCTCGAAATTCTGTAAGCTGCGCTGAGGCGTCGACTTCTAGGCAGGGAAGTGCGTCGCTCGAGCGTTCTACACAAGGGTGATGCAAGCTGTACATCGTAGGCCACACATTTATTTGGCTTATAAAGCCTTCCGTTAGCTTACCCCCATAATTTTTTCACGCTAGATCGCATTAAAACAAAATGTGCGGCCACCCGGTGACTATCATTATACGCAAAATTTCTAGAAACAGGGTTTTCCACAAACTGCAGCTGACCTGACCTAAACAAGACGACTAGTTATGAACGCTCCGAGCCTTGAAAACGCGAGTGAGCGCGCGGTTTTTCTGTATGATCTCCACATCATGAGATTTCATTCTTCCTGTCTACGTCCCAGACGCTCGTCCTGCAGCCTTCGAAAACGCTTTTAGCAACAGCTTCGACATGTTGATTTCGTCGAGCGCAATATGTGGAGAAGTTCGTTTACATAATTTCCCGTAGGTGACAACGGCACCTGTCCTTTTTTAGGTAAGAAAAGAGCGCATGATGACGCTCGACATCGCTGTCGCATTCTTTTCGCGAGGCACCACCAGCGCTGACGACAGCGGCAGAGGCGTACCGAGGTCTCTGGGCGTCGCGTCACCGCCCGTAGAGATGCTAGCAAGTATACGTGCTTCGGGAAACCGCGCCGTGCGCGCCCGCAGGTGCGAAGCGCACGCCGGGTTGCTTGCTCGCTGATGCCAGCTTGCCAGCCACGTGACCGCGTCAAATGTTCGAGGAAGGCGCCAGACACGCGCGAGGTTCCCCCTTCCCCCACCCGCTGCTCCACTCCCTAGTGCGCACGCGCAATGCCTCGGGCACGACGCCGAGGGGTGCTCGCAGCTGAGCAGTTTCCTTCCTGTAATGTTTTTTCTTCTTTCTCCGCTGGAAGGAAGAAGAGAAATGCGGATCTGAGAGCGCAGAGCATGCACGCGCCGAGTGCGAAAAACACGCGCGTGAGTCAAATCCGCGGCGAGTGCGCTGCGTTAACCTGGCTGTGTGCATGCGTGCACCCTCGCGATGCGATCCTAACGAGCGCGTCCCGACGCCCGGATGATCTTGAGGGCCCAGCGAGTCGGGTACGAAAGCAGCTTCCGTGGTACGCGGACTGGGCGCCGACCGGCGGATGCGGCCACAGTACACACGCCGAGGATCAAGCGAATAGTGCGCCCGTTAAAAAGCCCAGGCAGTCAAGAAAATAACATGTAGCCCTTGAGAACAACCTTCCTACCAGCCTTTCCCATCGACTTCGGCGCTGGAGAGCTATCAACAATTTTAAAACAAAACAAAATATAAATAACAGCAGCATCCACGCTTTAAGTCCGGTCTAAGCCCACACACAGTACTTTTGATACTTCGCTCGAAAGATGCACGCAACTACCGCGCACGTACAGCAGCGCGTCATGCAGCGTGATCTGCGAACGCAGCTCGGCAGGCAGCCGCTGACATTGGCAGTTTCGCAGCTGCTGCTGCACAGGCAGTCCGCCGTTGCGCGCACCTGCGCTCACCGAAGGCTGCTGACGCAGCGCCACACAGTCTACGGGCCTTTGCACGAGGAAGATGAAACGCGCATGCAGGCGACGGCGTCCGATAAGTTTTGCTACACCTGCAATGCCACTGTTCTTACCGAGAGATTCGAGATTCGCCAGATCGTTCTGCTGCAATGAAAGTTCGAAGTACCTTAATTATTTCCCAGGTCATTTTTCGAGGACAGGAAACGATAGGACCACGACTAATTATCGTTTCCTGTCTGCCTCTGTTATTTCGTCTGCAATAATGAATACAGAAAGACACTGCCAACTAGACTAACGTTCACTGTAGCAGAAGCGCATCCGTGCTTCATCAGCGGTGGGGCAAATGATCCCCTCCTTTCGACGTTTTCCGGGTTCATGTCTGCCGCCAGTCTCCTCCTCGCAGTCTATGAGAAAGTGGAGCAGGGGAAGGAATAGTGAAACCACGCTCAAAACAGTCCGACCTATGAGGCTTGTGCTGACAAACAAGATTCTCACGAGTGCACATAGCTCAGTTTGACCCGTGCATGAGTAGGATCTGGCTAATTTTTGACATGACATAGGATTTGAGCGCTGTTTTTCTAGGAGTTACTGGAAATCTTTCGTTCTCAGAGCTTTCGCAAAAGTAAGGTATATAGATGAGCTTTGCACTGCAAGAAAATGCGACTTAGTTTCTATTCTGGATTCGGTAATTGCGAAAAAAAAAAAAATCCATGTCACCGCTGGTGTGGACTATCACGAAAAACGCATTACAAGTTTCACCCTGAAACAGCTATCAATTCCATCGCTTGATATAAAAGTAACGGGCCAGGAGGCGAAACTTGTTGACGCCTCCCCTGTCTGCGCAGACATCAACAAACGGTCCACTCGACGCTTCACCGACGTCATCGCGGCCGGTTTCCGATTGCGTGGACTAAAAAGCTGTGCGCAAAGGTTATCAGCTGAGCTGTTTATCTGGAGCAGCGGACAGGAAGCCGCGCCGACGACGCAACGCGCCAGATACGCAACGCACTGTCTGAAGAGGAGGAGACGATCGATGCGCGAAAGGTCGCTCAGCACAGCATCTGCCCCGCGGGAATGAAAAGAAAAGGAGGGAAGGAAATTAAAACCGCAATCGCGGTTCTGGGATACGCACACGAATAAGACTGCGTGTAAAGCGGCGGCTCTATTGCGAGCTAAGCTGCATTCATGGACCGGATGGAGGCTAATATAGAGCGTTGACATTTGCCTCATTCTGCTGGCGCTCTGTCGCGCTGCAAACAGCTGCATATCGTAAATAACACTCATTTGAAACTGAATTCCTGCTCCCCTGTCGGATGAATTAAGTACACTGACGAGTCTCACTTTGCGCTGTGCTCGAAATAGACGCGACGTCGTTAAAACGACGCCAGTAAAACTGGACGCTCGTCGAACAGTGAGTGGCACGTCACAGCCAATAGCGCTTTAAGGAAGAGCTCGCTCATGAGTTCCCTTGAGTGCATTCCTACTACAACTCAAGAACGAGGCGGCAAATGTCCCTCAAAGAAGGTCCATCAGCCAATGGCGTCGACAGATTTTCATGACTTCCTGGTTAATATGGAGTTACATCCCCCGTTACTCTAGTCTCTGAGCGGATTAACCACAGATTAACCACGACGTCATAAAAATATGTCGACGGCATTGGCCGGCGGGCCTCCTTTGAAGGGAATTATCCGCTTCGTTCTTGAGTTATGTCCGACTATACGTATTCGCAGCCGGTCGTGCTATCTTCGCCCCAGCGCCCATTGGCAACTGCTAAGAGCAGTCGGGCTTCCAAGCCTACTATATAAAAAAGAAAAGCATCCGACTATAGCACAAGCTCCCGACGAGGCAACGAGCTCGTTCGCTGACTGGCTACTGCGACTGGCTGGCACCATCGAACGCCTACTGATCCATATAGTCATCGAGGCTTGAATTGCCAGCGAATCACGAGCTGATCGTGCATGAGTAAAAAAAAAAAAAAAGAAACCCAAGTCCGGCCCCAGATCAGCGGCGAAGGTCGCGAAAGCAGACTGCATCTGCGCAATACAAAACTTGAGCGTGAACCTCGACGTTACGGCGCAGATGTTTCGATGCTCACGCGCAAGAGAAAGACACGCCTACGCGTCCCATCCGAAGCAGAAAAATGGCTACAGTTATAACACTAAACGGTTTTGCAAAACGCAGAATGCAAGCGATGACGCACGAATCTTTACCCCTCTTATTTCCGTTTCGGCCAAAGCCTGCCATTGTTCGCAGCTCGATTTATCCGGTAACAAGAGTGCGCGCTCGGTGAGGAGCCGCATAAATCCCACCCGCGATGCCCCGTTTCTCCTCACGGAGCAACAGGTGCGGAATAGCGGCCGGCACCAAGGGGCTCGCACAATGCACGGCAACAGCTGCGCAGGCATCCAAAGGCGCCGCAAGCGCCTTGCTCGCCTGCCGAGCGCATCGGCAGCAACGTTCGAAAAGCACGCGCTCAGCGCAGGCGCCTCTCGGTATCACGTGCTGTACGCGTACACGTCGAGCAAGCGGCTGGAAAAAAAACATGGCCGCTATGCAGGGCTGTATCGAGATGTAGAGCCCTTCGTTCCGGTCGCAACCCTCCCCCATATACAACAGAGATCGCCGCCTAGACAGCGAAAGGTTCACACCGCACTCATTCAACGCGCCGCGATGGCTAATGGCTACGGCGCTCGGCTGCTGAGCTGAAGGTGTCGGGATCGAATGCCCGCCGTGGCGGCCGCATTTCGACTGAAGCGCAATGCGAAAACGCGTGTGCTCTGCGATGTAAGCGCACGTCAAAGGATCCTAAAGTGGTTGAAATTAATCTGGAGCCCTCCACTACCGCGTCCCTGTAGTCCATGTGTAGCTTCGCGACATATAACATAACATAACATAACATAACATAACATAACATAACATAACATAACATAACATAACATAACATAACATAACATAACATAACATAACATAACATAACATAACATAACATAACATAACGCAACGCAACAACAAAACACGGCTTAGCAAGGGACTGAAATCCGCGCCAATCCGCCTTGCGCGGATTTCGGTCCCTCGATGGTCGATTATCCGTCGAGGCGGATGCCACATGCAAAGGCCACTTTCCAAAAATTTCACCCCAGAAGAGCCAAGCCGGTGGAACTCTCGTACCCATTATAAAATCGGTGGGTACCCGGCGGCACAGGAGATGGAACCCAGCACGTGCCCAATGCGAGGCGGATGCTGCGCCACCAGGCCACCGGGAAGGTCCAGACCGTATGTGACTATGAACATAATGTGCATGAACAGCGAAGAGACCACGCAGACCGCGTGAAGACAAAATGCAGACAGCCTTCAGCAACAATGAAACGCAGAAAGCGATGCGTGTTGAAAGCAAGATGGAAACGTCGAAAGCATCCATTCAGGAACGGCGACGGCGGCACAGTGAAGCTTCTGGCCCTGTGCGTGTTGTGTTCGCGTAAAAGATGGCCGTGGAGTTCGTTTCTCATCACTCGTTAGCACGAGTCAATCTGAACTGACATTGGACACACGGTAGTCTGTGCCCATCCGTCTACTGTGCATGAGAGACAGTCCCCGATGAATTGTAAGTGGCGGTATTTTAGTAGACCGGCCTCGGAGACAGCCTTTGGTCGAAACTGTGTTCACTGCAGGTTAGCTCTTTGAGGCTGGATGCAAACATGCTGCACCCGTAGGAACGCGAGGGTACTAGCCAAGCTCGCGGGAGGAAAGGGAATTCGCTGAGATCCCGATAGTGGAGAGTGTACATACTTGTATAGTACTGCTTGAGAGGGCGTGTCTCCTTCCCCAAATCTTTGATTAGATGAATGTTGGTGAAGTTAACTGGTTAAATGGAACACAACCCTGCGGTTTACGGCTTTCAAAGGGCATTTCACTGCACCGTTTTCTATGTGCAGTTCGGTTCTGCGCAGTGGAGCATGCGGGCAGCGTCATTATCTAAACACCACGTGAATGTGCCCGCGCAGACGCGGGGAAAAGAAAAACACCCTTATCAGACTTAGGTTCAAACTCCGGTCTCACTTTGAGGCTACTGCGTCGAAAAGAGCGGCGAACTGTACCCTGCTTATCAAGCAACTTCCTGACAAAGGCAAATCTGCGGACACCTCGTTTGAAACATCGTCTGGAAATTTCTCTCTAAAGGGCTCCTTCGGATCGGCGCTGTGACTATACTGGGGGACGCACTCAGCGCTTCTGAAGGCGGCACCCTCTCGTTATACACAACGCAGGTTAGAATACGGGCTCCCTAACGGGCTCCCTAAAGAGCTGCAGGTGTGCGTGTGCGCTAATCTCGTCTTTCATCTACCGTAAGTACAGAACATGAAAGTGCATAGCTAAGGTTTACTTCGTTACATTACACTCCGGAGCCCTTTTAGGGAATCGCAGCTGTGCGCACAACGTCTCGGCCGTTCTTTAACGTAAAAAGATCAGGCGTTAACACACGCTTAGGGCATACTCGCAAGTCTGCGCCTTCAATCGCAATGAACGGGCATTAACCCGCTGCCGATACCACGACTGAACAACGTATAAGGACCTTGATGCGAGGCTTCTGTAAGCCTCGCCTTCAGGAACCCTGCGTGTTGCACCTCCAAAAAGGGGCTTCGAAGACAAACACCACGAGCAAGTCCAACGGAGTCTCGCCACATGCCACAGCGTTATCAACGGAGGCCTCTCCGAGCTACAGGCCCACCGACGGAGAGGCAGCCGCTAGAGAAGGGCGCGGCCCGGGAACACAGCTGTAGCGCGCACAGCTGCGGCGCCGCGTCGGGTCACGTGACGGCACCCGACTACTAATTGCATCAGGTAGGGGCACGCGCGCCGTCGCTGCACGACGCCGCGGCCGCGAAGCCTCACGGCGCGCGGTTTCCTAACCTCGTTTGCGCCGACGCCTGGGCGAGGCAACCGCCGGTGAGGGTCTTCCCCTCCGCGCACACGCAAGGCTTCAGACGAGAAAGGGAGACTAAAAGCAGGCAATAAGGTCTGCACGCGGAAAGGGCGACGAGGAAGACCGAAACCCCGGTGCATCACCAGCCTTCGACGCGAAACACAATGGAGACAGTTCACAGGGACGCTGGCCCACAACGTACCCCAGGCGAAGAACACAACTCGCTGACTGTGCCAATTTCACATCCCATAATACGCGACAGAAAAGTGTGATATAAAAACTAAAGAAAGCGTACATTATTTCTATTCGTAAACGCTTCGCTATCGCCGCCGCGCACATTTTCGTGGTCCCGCGTGATTTCAAGAAGAATCGAAGTTCTCACACCGCATCCCCTTCTTCGCGGCCAAGTCCCAGACGAGACAGTTCCCGTCGTTGAAAACTGCCAAAAGGAATTAGAAAAGCAGTTTTGCCCCTTCAGCGACGGCTTGCTTAAATCAACCCGCAAAGTATCTATGCATCCAAATAAGGCCACGCAAGCTCAAAGAACGAATCCGTAGAGCAGGAAACCCAAGAAATGAAGCGAGACTCGCTGTACGAGCATACCTATACATCGTAATATCGGCAGCAAAAGCGATTGCATGCAAGAAGCACCGATAGATGGCTTGGGAGATCCCGAGGTCACCCGCCACAGCGAAGTCCTCCTCGCTAAAGGGGTAAAGAGAAACAAAAACACCTTTCCTCTTTGAGCGTTCTTGTTGACGTCACTCGGAGACGTCGGCCCAACTCTTTCCACTCCGTATTTGTTGACGATATATCCTCCCGTCAAACGAGTTTAGATTTAGGTACTAAATTTTCGACACGGGCGCGAGCAGAGGTCAGGGGCAGTCCAGGGGTGCGGGTTGAGGGTCGACCTTGGGCGAAGTCCTCCGCCAGGCGCGGGGAAAGTGCGCCCTCGACCGACCGCGAGGAGGCCCGGGTATCGAGCGCGCGACCTTGACTGGACGGCTCTTCCTTGGCAGCGCAAGGCCGCTCGGGTGGTGCCGCCCACTGGCGGCAAATAGAAGGAAAAGCCACCGCCCCGTTTTCCTCAAGCTGAGCTCGCAAGCCGTCTCATCGAGCCCGTACGTGTTCGCATCTTATTCGGAGCCGCCTTGACAGCCGAAATAAGCCAGAAACCAGTCATGCGTCGCGATGTATCTTTCGAGGTCGTGTAGTAACGAAAACAGCTAGAACGCGGGTAGGATTAGTCGGAGACCAATCGCATTTCCTTCCATTCTTGAAGCCATTTGCATTGCGGCAGATCAGCAAAAATGCAAGCGCCGCTGCGGCTGTCATCCTGCCGTTGATATCACCACTCCAACGTGAGCGGGAAGGTGAAGCTCGATTCTCTTCAACAAAGATGGTGCATCACCGATTTGAAAGTTCACCGCGCAAACTGAGGCACTGGCAAAGAAAGGGAGGCACAAATACGTAATCAGTGGCCGCTTGCGCTGTAAGCATGCGCGCATTCGTGATCGGTCGTCGTCCACACTGTCACGGTATACAACACAGGCAAAAAAAAAATGAAGCTAGGAACTTCGCTGTTCCACAGACACGAGAAACTCTCTATTCAGAAGCCCCATCTCCACCTCTTGCTGCGCCCTGCCAAATACAGGAAGAACGCGTCCCAGCAAATCGTTAAGTTTGGTTTGGTTGGCAACCCTAAATGAATAACCATCCGCCTTGCGTCACGTGCAGTGGCGCTACTAGGGTCAGGTGCACCCGGTGCCGACACTCGAACTTCACCCCCCCCCCCCCCCCCCCTCGTCACTCTTTCTTCAGCATGAGCATGGAGCTCGCTACAAACAAAAAGGCAGATAATTCAGAAAAAGGCCACATGAAACACCTACTTAAGTAACAATTCCATGTTCATCTGAGAAGCAGAAAAACAAACACGTGTAGTTTACTATATGAACAAAGGAGCAATAATAATAATAACAATAATAATCATAATAATGAACAGATGAACCCATATTGTTTTGTGACATGGATAGATGTGGCTATCGACCGCTCGATATTAGCATAACCGAGAATAAATAACTGAATAATAAAGACCTGCAAACACTAGTTGAGCATTAAAGAAGTTTACGACCAAAATGTGAAGGAATATTTAGGAATAGTTAGAACAGCCATGCAAGGAGTACTGAAAATGTACAAAAAAAAAACTGCATTCATATTCGGAGACATCACAACAACAACAAAAAAAAATGATGCAAACACTGTCCCTGCATATGAAAGGGCGTGTACTGATTGCGACGAATGGCGCAACGCCCGCTCGAACATGCTTAGAACAAGCGAACTCCTATGTGGAGGAAAGACCAAGAACAAATAAGCAACACACAGATACCGCAAAACAGCTAAAGTACACTTAAAAAACAATAAGGTATAAATATTTATCAATTGCCTGCCCCTTTCCCACGGTCACCCCCCCCCCCCCCCCCTGCACCCCCTTCGTCATAAGCTCCGGGTTTTTTGCTGGTATGCAAGGCGGAGTTATTAAGCCTTATTAAGAGGGTAACTAAATTTCCGTTCCCTACGATGGTACCGAACCAGGGCTGGCAGCACACTAAGCCACCAGACCAAACTAGACGGAACAGAAAGCACAGAGGAATAAAAATAAAACAAAATCAGGTGCACTAACTTTCAGCACGCACACTCCTTTTGCCGTTATCTGCCCACTTCCCAAAAAAATTCCAGTCACACCAACGGCGCCACCCACCAGATGTCAAGCAGTCAGGGGCTGCGATAGGTCCACATGGCAACGCGCCCATAATCTGATCCACGATGCCACCCAGCAAGCTGCAAGGCTGAATGCGTGGGTGGCTTGCGCCACTCTGAGAGCGGTGGCATTACTGTCAAAAACTCGCAAGGAGGCATTAAGTAACCCCTAATGAGAGCTGAATAATGACGGTTTTACGAGCTATTTGTGGCACGAAGCCACGGCTGCAGACAGCTTCGTACACCACACGCTGAAAACGAAAGGAAAAAAAGACCCTGCTTTCATCATGCTGGGATTTTTCCAGACGAGATGCTGTGAACTGTCCTGCCGAGGCATTCTTTCGTTTACGCGTGAAGTATTGCACACGTGTCTTATGATTAAGTACTGTTGTTCCGCATCAGCCTTGAAAACGTTGCAGCAGAAAGCTTTGCGGCAAGATTCTTTGCTCGACATGAGCCGCAGCAGAAACGATATCTTGATTCAGGTTTAGGTTTGGTTTACTGGGGTTTAACGTCCCGAAGCAACTCAGGCTATGAGGGACGCCGTAGTGAAAATCTTGATTCAGGATTAGCGAACCAACAATCGAATAAAAACGCAGTGAGTATACTTATTTACTACGACGCTCTACCGAGCAGACTGCAATACGCATCACGTAAATATTTCAACCTTATCCACAGCTAAATTTCCCCAGTGGCTGCCGCTAGCGCCAAACCCCAATTTGCAACGAAAAAGCAAACCCATCCCACTTTCTCAAACTGAAGGTTCGATCCAATTACAGACTTCTCGCAGCAAAAGATACGAAGCACGCCAGTGTAGCAACAGCGCCTGTTATTCCTTAAACACGAACGTTTTCTCAAGTCGGCACCATCGCGCACGGCCAACGCACGCGGCAAGAAAACATCACAGCGCGCTGCCTCGGCGCCTGTCGTCGTCCCCTGACGTCATCCGTCATCTCCGAATGATCTTTTCTTTTTCGTCTTGCGAGGAAAACAAAAACGCCGCACATACTTCCCACCACTCGCATTTTTATAGGGACTTCGTCCCTCTATCAATCCGGCAATACGGTGGGAAAGGGGGAAGACCGGTCGCGCGGCCGCCGAGGACGCACGGTAGCACGCACGCTCTTTGCGAAAACACATACGTACTCAGAGAGAGAGAGGCTGATCACAGCAGAGAGCTACCGAGCGTGCTTCTACCGCCGCCTCAGCTGCGGCGTCGCAAAGGTAGCGAGCGACACACACGCACTCGCGCCGTGAGGCATCGGCGGCCGCAGCAGGGGCGCGTTCCCCTTCTTCCGCGTGCTGCGGCGACGGACTGACGTCAAGAGGCCCGCCGGCGCAACGCGGCATTGACCTTGGCGGATGGTGCCCGCCGCCGTCCCAGGTCAGATCGCCGCCGCTCTCTCCTCCCTCGCCGAAGAAGGGCCGCGCGCCCACCGCCAATGAAGCCGGCCTCCCCGGCCCTGCCTGCCTGCGCATGTGTTGCACCGCCGTTGTACGCGGTGCTGCCGCTACCAACCGCGGCCTCGGGACACGCGGATGAAGCGCGCGCGCTCAATTTGCATGCGTCGTTCGTCCTCTTCCCGTGCGCTGCTCCCCCCTCCCCGTACTCGATTGCAA
The DNA here is from genome assembly GCF_055824585.1 of Amblyomma mixtum. Lineage (NCBI taxonomy): Eukaryota > Metazoa > Arthropoda > Arachnida > Ixodida > Ixodidae > Amblyomma > Amblyomma mixtum. The sequence goes on along the minus strand of NC_143016.1, from coordinate 38,358,141 downwards.
TCAATTACGTCGAACTGCCTATCGACACCGAGGGGCACCCCACGACCACTGTTATGACATGCATGCATGCGCAGGCAAACACGTGCGTGGCTTTGAACGCAACACGCCACCGTAGACTCCACAATAAATGCGTAGCAAAAGCGTAACGAAAGGCGCCAACATCACGATGCGTAACTTCCTGCCGACGTTAAGCTTTCCCGCCCGAAAGACAAAAACCCTTTCCGCTTATGCTCCTGCGAGTACGCTCTAAAGCGAGCACGAAAAGCGCAGCAACAATTTTCCGAAAAGCGAACAATATTTTCGTCTGTACGCTACCACTTTCATTCATGTTTTATCCCCGCCACGGTGCCCACCAATGCAACGCCGCCTACCCGTGTTTGGCGAGCGTTGAGGCGCGCGCCAATATCCAGTAAAGAAACTGCAACTGCCATATCTCACGCGGAACAAAACAAGTTACGCCAGCTTTGTTAGTAGTAGTAGTAGTAGAACTAGTAGTAGTAGTAGTAGTAGAAGTAGTAGTAGTAGTAGTAGTAGTAGTAGTAGTAGTAGTAGTAGTAGTAGCAATGTTTATTTTCGCCACTGCAAGCCGACCGCAGGTTCACCAGCTGGTAAGCTGCAGGTCTGTTATATTTAGACTCAAAGGGGTTGAGAATTGGGCGAGTTGGTACGAATTCATACTTTCTCTGCTGTGGCACCACAAGGAAGTAGACGGAGTGACGACGACACATATTTAGACTGAAGTTATTTAAGCAGCCGTGTTGAGGCAAGTATCCTGAAGACTCTAAAATCGGCTACTTAGTGACCTTTTTTTCTGCCAGGCCGGCAGCGACCGCTATTAGCAGCTCACAGTTAGGTTGCGTCCCAGTAGTATTCCACCGAATGCTATTGCGCATATTGGCACACCCGAATGCGCCCGCCGAGGCCAGGAACCGAACCTACAACCTCCTGGTCAGAAGCATAGAATCCTTAAGCCACATCCGCCAAGCCACTGTGTTTAATTGAGGGTTTTATATCTAGAGCGAGACCCACTGCGGTACGTGGCTCTCGGCAGACATAAAACCCTCAATTCAAGGACTTCACGTCACAACTCTACACAAGCGGTCGTCGCGTGGTGTGCGCTAGATATTTTCCCCGCCGGCGAAGGACAGTAATCCGAGTTCGCCTCGACTACTAAACAGCAGCCACGATGTAATCGCAGAGGCCTCCACGACGCAAACAGTGCTGGGGGAGAAGAAGAAGACGCGTAATTAGCGACGCAACACGCCGTGAATTACTGTAGGGATTAACAGTCGGAGCAGCATACGCGGGCTCTGTGCCAGCAGTTAACAATGCGCGTTCGACTGCGACCTTGCCAGGCGAAATTCGCACGACTCTACGATATGTCTGCCGTCTTCTCCGGAAATGTCGCAAGTGTCGCGGGGGGCCAGAAGCTCCAGCGCCGCGTAAATATTGCAGGAAAGTCGAGACGACCGTAACAGGCACCGTGAGGATGTTGCATACAAAAGCGCGCCTAGCGATTCATTAGTGCGCAGTCGTGGATTCTGGCCCCGCCATGCCTCTTCCTTGTAATAGTACAATTAGACTCTGAGCGACGCATTCCGCGCCACGTGCATGGCTTCGACAACACACGCTCCTCGCTCTGGACCACACAAGGCAGACTAAGCAGTACACAGATTATATTGAGATTGAAAAAAAGAAGAAGGAGGAAGAAAAATGTGTCCCAGCGACAGCATGCATGCTCACAAACTAACGCACAGTGAAGGCGTGGTATTGCAAGGCGCCACAACATGATGATGATGATGATGACCTCAGGCTTAACGCCACAATATTCCGTGCACACATACTCGCATTTCCGCCCTCCTCTCCTTTCCTTTTTACTGCAATGGTATAAGCCCGACACTTGCCTGGTTACGTGCGCGGCTTACGTCACTTTGCTGTTAAGAGTGCATTGTTGGGCGAGTCGGTCAGTCATGATGAACAAAGGGTACTGCGCACATGCAAAAACAAGGAATTCTGTACCCTTCGCGTCCTTCTCGCGCGGAGAGTGAACAGCGCAGTTAAAAGAAGCGGCTCTGTCTGCGGCGCGGCGTGCAGTACGAGATCGAATTAGAGTTTGACATACTGCGCGACTTTCCTATACTTTTACACGGAATTTTTAAGGCCATAATCTGCGTTAGACATGATCAATAATTCGATATATTCGGGCTTGACTTTACAGCCCTATCAACATCGACACCAACCGAGTGCAATACAAAGACATCTCCCACTGACTCCAACTAACTCAAACTCCTTTTCCCATGGCAGCTTCAGCCGCACTCTCATTGTAAATTTCCTGATCTCATAGGCCTAACCGACTCTCTGCCATCGTTAATCCACGACCCGGAGCGACGGTTATGTGAGCGGAGGCCTAGTGATTTGAGCAACCGCCTCGAATGCGGGAGGTGCGGAGTTCGATCCCCAGTGCCGCCGGGTACTCTTTCTTTTAATTTCAATTGGTTTCGTCTGCGATAACCTCTGGTTTGGTGCGACTTTCCTCTCACATTTTTTTGTTCGTACGTTTTGACAGTTTTACAGTGAAGTGTATACCCACCGGTGAAACAGCGGGTACAAGCCTTGCCCTGGCCTGATGCTTATTGGCTCATTTACGGTGAAATGCCTAGGAAATGGGTCTTTGACCACACGTCTAAAACCTCGCGCACTTTGGCCGCAGATGTCTTTGCAACATAAAAAAAATAATCATCACCATGCTGCAGCATTCTGTCAAACGACCGCTCATGTTACTGCAGTACCTCCGAGTGGTATGTGCTGCGCTTTCACTACGTACACTGCCCACACCTTTAAGTTTCAGCAACACACCACGCACAGAAGCAGAGAGCTGAGAAGGAGCCAGATGCCCGACTGACAGGATGAGCCGAGGTCTCAGTCTGTTGCTTCAGCTACCTAACGACACGTCACAGATGATCGCATTTTAACGTACAAAAGACAGGTCACCTTGATGCCGAAATTAACGCCAGAACGACAGTGCACCGCTCTGCATTCGTCACACATCCTAGCGAATTCACCAAACTGAAAATCGAGCAGTGATCGTGGCGCTCTGCTTTAGAGTGCTCCATTTCAGGTGCACCCCAGGCGCTTGCTCCATGGACAGCAGAACAAAAGAAGAAAGCACTCAGAGGCTGCTCACTCCTTCCCTGCGAGTCCTCGAGTGTTGATATTAAGGGATGCCGAAAAAGAGAGCGGTCAGGCATGCCAGTGCCAGAACGTTCCCTGCAGCAACGCCTGCGGATGGAGTGCAACACACATCGGGCCACTTTCCTCGCCGACCGCGTGTCTAGGCAAATCAGCGACCAGGCGCGCAACAGCGCCGAAGGCGGCAGTCTAATTCGACGCCGTTTCATCGCCGTTGTAAGCAACGCTCCACTCTCTCCACCGCGCCTGCTTAGCCACGGGAGCAGCACGATCCGCGCGACCCACGTTTCGTAAACGCGCAACTGCTCGGAGCGATTTTGCTCAGCGCAACGAAAGTTCACCCCACACGAGAGGAGAGAGATACGTCAAGGTCGGGGAGGAACCGCGGGCAAACTTGCGGTCAACTGCGATAGCCGCCTCTCGCCTTCCTTTCAACCCAATCCCGCGCCAGCGGGATGGAGACCAGTTTGTCCAAGCGAGCAACGCACACACACACACGCAACCGTGTGTACCCAGTGGCGGCGCCTATAAATAGTCGCTTGCGCGAGCTCTCCCTAGCCCAGCCAAAGGCGGGACGATCTCAATTGGCGTTTGCACGGCGGCGAAGCACGCGGCTGCAGGCGTCGCGCGACACGTTTTCGTTTCATTCGGCGACGACCACTGAGGCTATTTGGCGGACGTCTTTAATGGCAGGCGCCGAGGACAGCACACGACGCCGCCGTTGCCAGCCCTGGGAAAGCGGGTTACGGCTCGCAATCAACCTTCAAACTTTTCTTTTTTTCTTTCTTGCCGTTCGCGCTCTGCTACAGACTGAAGGTATTGCGAGCGCGTACGCACGAATCGAAGCTCCAGGACGTGAAAATCGAACGGACCAATGCTCTGCACTACTCGGGGAATTGCAGCGTACGGGCAATATTAATGGGTCTGCCTCTTTCATTTTTGTCCTGTAATTTTCCCGGTTCAACGGCTCCGCCGGTTGCGCGTACACGCAAGACCTCGTAGACCGCGAGCATTGCGCCACGTACGAATGGCCTTTCAGTTCATTCGAAGAGCGCAGAACATTAGCGACACGAACACATGTTGCTCGATTCAACAGGCCAAGCTACGGTCGTGTCCTCGCGACCAACACTAGAAGCGCACCATAGAAGCGCAGCCCTAACCTGGCGTTGGAGGTTATCGAATGCGCCACCGGAGTAAAAGTTCGTTCGATTAGGTAACAGCAGCGAACATAGCCATGATTCCTTGCTTTAGGAACTCATATACGGTGCACCTAGCAGCAAGCAATAAGCACCGTCAATTAGCTCCGCTTATCAATACAATCCAAACTAACCGTCTCCCGTTCATAGTGCACAGAGCAGCAGTAGTGCTGCGTGTTATTTTTGCCACACCGTGCTCTCCAAAAACTCCCTCGAAGAACTAACTAAGACAAACTAAAGTATTGAAACACTCTTAGTTCAAAGGCAGAACACCATTGTCGAGGTGCGACAAAGACGTACAGCGCAATATCTGTCAAGCGCACAACAGAAAACGAACTGCGCTCCATGCTGTGAGAAGACTTACATGCGGGCATTTATTTGCAGGCATCGAGGAAGTCTGAACAGAAGGAAAAGTAACCACGCGATAGATCCCAGTGGCAACAGATGCATCGCAGCGCTAGCGGCTACTCTCATTTTGGTCAAGGCTACCAAACCCAAGCGCGCGGCTATTTATTGCCAGGAAAAAAAAGCTATGCTGGGGCGCGTTTCGAAAAACTGCCCGAAGCTTCCTTCACGGCCACGCTCGCGTCGATCATTGCGCTCACAACAGTCGACGTAATAATCGATCGCGATTATTAGGTCTCTTACACACACGGCGCCCAAGCTGCAAGCGAGAGATGCACCCTGCAGCCAAGAGGTATCAAGAAGGGGCTCGATTATTATAGCACCGCTCTGCGCAATGCGTACGTCAGCGGGTAGCTCGTTAAGTCGGGACAGTTCCTCGTGTGTCCCCATTGCAAAACCCTTTTCCTCAAGTTTCACACGCGGAGGCGAGAGGTTATGTTCGCTTTTTGTTTTTGTTCACTACTCCTCGCAGCCATAGCAGCGAGAGCGTGAGACTATTCAAACAAGGCCACGCGAACTTGAAACGACGTCGCAGTTGTTCGCGGTGCCGCTCTCGCAATGGGACAATGGGTGGGAAAATGCGCGAGCTGCTACTACGCAGCCAAGGCGCTTCGCGGCACAGCGCTACCCACTTCAAGAACTGCCTCACAGAACTGATGGCGAAGGCACAACCACGAGGCTTAAAAATCAGTCCCCCCGCGCAGAAACTGCGAACACAGGACAGTGACTGAGCGAATTGGCCCTCAGTCCTCATCTGCGCATGCTCGCCTCGGAAGATCAACACCTTCTTTGTTCTCGGCCAGATCTAAATTTTTGCTTCCAGAGGTGCTTCTTCCAACATGCCAGCCTAAGAAAGCTCGCACTAACCAACACGTTTCGCACATTTTTTTTTTCTTTCAGCGGCTGTAATCTTCTCGTCTTTTGAGAGCACACTAACTGTCGGTACTGCATTAGGCTTCACAAGAGACAGAAGAGTCATCGGCTGTACATTGATTAGTCGTGCCTCGTAAATGTCCAGCGCTCATGACACTGATACTGCTACAAAGCTTTTCGCAGAAATTAAAACAACATTGAGAAAAAAAAAAACAGAACGGAAGAAAGACGCGAAGCGAGGAGTTCTACAGCAGCGCCGCTACCAGGTTCGTAGCCTCAAACAAGCGGGCCAGCAGCGTAGACGTCAACTGCAAAGGTCTTCTATACTAAAGAAAAAAAAAGAAAGGAGTGGAAGTTTGCCCCCTCCTCAAAGTGCGGTTGCGCTGCATCAGGAGTGGAAATCTTGGCCCGGGAAGCCCTCCGGTCACGCCCCCTTCAGCAGGCCACAAGGCATGCAAATCGAAGAGAGCCAATTGCACACGACAAGGCCATTCATTCCCAATGACAATAAGGGACGCGAAGCCCCTTATCTGCACTTTCACTAGCGTTCGAATTGCCTGGACGCGACTAACTCCGGAGGTGCGTTGCGTCCTCGTCGCGACAGCACCGCGAGCAAATATTTGTGAACGCATACGCATTCTGGGAGACACTCGCTGTCCACGCCTTAAACTCGACCTTATCTGCGCTGTTTCGTACCGGGGGCCGACGCCGCAAGCACGGCCGGAATGCGGAGCCTCCCGCGACCACGGCGTGACGAAAGATTTGTGCAACGTTTCCCACCGAGGGTTCACGTGTTTCGATCGACAACAGCGGGGAAAAACTCTGCAATCACTGTCCTACGCACGTGGCGCGATTTTGCGTACACGTATGGCTAAGAGTAAGCACTCCGTACATTTGCTGATAGAAATATACTCCGGGACTTGGGCACACCTTGCCCCTAAAAGATAGTGCGCTAGAGGCCGGTTTACTCCCTACTTACTCCCATATAGGCTTATTCGTGCTAACGGCCCTCAGAATTAGGCAGCAAAGAACTATTCCGCCGCGGTGGCTCAGTGGTTATGGTGCTCGGCTGCTGACCCAAAAGACGCGGGTTCGATCCCGGCCGCGGCCGCTCAATTTCTATGGAGGAGAAATTCTAGAGGCCCGTGTACTGTGCGATGTCAGTGCACGTTAAGGAACCCCAGGTGGTCGAAATTTCCGGAGCCCTTCACTACGGCGTCTCTCATAGCCTGAGCCGCTTTGGGACGTTAAACCCCATAAGCCAACCAATTCCAGGCTTAGGGCAAATATTGCGCTGGAAGTGTTTCGCCTGATACTGCGTTCCATTAACGTTCGACCCCCGAGCAAGATGCTCAATGTTTCGCACAAGCTACGGCAGTTCACGCTCAATGAAAACCTCCATGATGCTTGCGTATACCCGTGGCACGCCTTATCGCGACTCGCCATCTCGCACCACCGCGAACGGCAGCGGCGTCTCGTTTGCACGCGTGCCCGCAGCACGCATTGTTCCGCACGCGATATGCCGAGGGACCCAACCGGTGCGGGCTCAGACAAGCGGCTCCGCGCCGAGCTCGCCCGCCGCCGCGCGACGGCGCCGCTTTCACCGCCACTACAAGCTGCTCTTCGACGCGCGTGCCGAGACATCATCCGCTGTTGCCAGGGCGCTCGCCGTTGCGACACGCGCGATGGATGAGGCCTTTCATCGACTGCATGCGGGCATCCTTATATAGATAGGCTCAGTGCATTGACGTGAAACCTTGCCAACAATGCCAAGAGCGGCACTTTATACGGCTTCTTGCCAGGAAAGAAACGCCGCATAAGCGCGCGCAGCTAGCTGACGACAGCCTGTCGGCGCCCGAGGTGACACAGCTCACGTTTGACTATACAGTTTATCACTGGCCAACCCCTGCATGGAGAGACGCCAAGCACGACCCGTTCTGAGTGTTAACCGTTTCGGCGTTTGCTGGCGTCAGCTCTATAGTCTACGTAACGCTGTATTCTTCCAGAGACAGAGAGAGAGTGTCACGCGACTGTCGCGTACGTCAGTAATTTGGAAACAAGACACTGCCAATAAAGATTTATTTCCCCTTGCTTCCCAGGCGCGTCCGCGCATTACCAGATCATCAACGCCCCGTCGAAGACCGCGGCAATTCGTGACCAACATATCCTTTGCCGGCCGTCGCTGCGGGGCATTGCGTAATGGGTTTCGACAGCTGTTGTTTCAAACTCGCAATACCGCATCACCTCGCGGCACTCCTACTTCCTCGGGGATGGAAGGAGAAAGGCAATCGGAGACAGAGCGTCAATGACAGTGGAGGGCGCGTGGTGGAAGCACGGGATATCTGATAAACGGGAAAGCGAGTACCAAAGGGAAGCTTGCGAAACAACAAGAAAGAGCCATTTAAAACGACTACGAGCCGACGCGGTAACGCCCAAGGACACAAGAACGTACACAAACGCCAGACGCACCCCCCGAAGCCGCTCACTATCGGACAAGATACCGTCCATTCCTTGCACTTCAGTTTCCCAACGGTGAAGTAGTTCGAAGACGGCTTCCAGGCTCGGGTGATACGGCGTAGACACACAGTTCAAGAGACCTCTTCAGAGCGCACGCACGTATACATATTCACTTCCTCGTTCCTTCTCTGATATGCTCGCTGTTTACCTCCTTGGATTTGTTGCACTTGTGCGCCGCATTTATTCATTTTATTTTTACTGGTACACACAGAAGCTCAAAGAAATGCACTGCGAACTGTCCCCCCTCATGCTACGGAAACTGATCCCATTCCACAGCGCCTGATTTTGCCCAAGATCGTGACGTGTAAAGAAACAATTAAATGCATACCGCTTCTATAGTTGTAAAAAATACGAAGGGAAACAAGTGCTTCAAAGCAAGAGGCTGATTGGCCGCTATACCGCAGGATTCCTCAAGCAGCGAGATCATGCCTCCGTTGATAGCAAGTCCTTCAAGCAACTTCAGCTATGTGTCAAAATGTCAAAACGCACACAACAGCAGCGGTTGCCGCTTTGATAAAAACCCGCCAGCACTTATTCAACGGCCCCAGCAGCACTTACAACACGGTACTTTCTTTATCCGGGGTGTCAGCTATTTTACAATGCCTCACACCCAATGACAACGACATGTCAATCCGGATCCTTTTTGTTCACGGTTATACACATGATTGATGGAGACAGGCCACTAGGGACAACCAGCTCATACTAGTATTGTGCAGGATGCCCTGGCAGCGCCGCAGTGACCGCGTGCAGATGATATGAAGACTTCATACAAGAATAAATCATCCGCTTGTCAGGTCGCCGTCGTCGCTCATTCATAAACACAGGCATCGAAGTCAAAACAGGAGGATATCGCGAAGCGGACCACGCAGTGTCCTTTACAAAATATTCCAAGCTACTGGACGACCGGCAACGGTCGTCATCGAGCCGTGAGGTGTGCGTCCTGTTCTCAGTGCATGAAGTTGCATACCGCAATACAAAACTCCCTAAATCAGAACTCAAAGTCCCTATGTCCCGCCCTTTTTCATTGCAGCATCTGGAAAATTACGGCGGTTTCAAAAAAGTGAGACAATTTCGGTTCTCAAAATTTCTTATCTCACTTTCCAATGGGCACCTTTCAGTAACGACCCGGCAGCTCCCTTGACCGCGGTGCCCCTGAGCAAAGCGTTGTGCCAAAAGTCAGTCTTCGTCACATCTTTCGCAAGCAACCTGCGACCCTAGGTCACACCAGAGGAGTGCAAGGGAGGACTGCGGGCATGACCCAAGCTGGTGCGACTTAATTGCACCCGCTACACGCCCCACAAAGCCACCACAGAAACCGCAGCAATAAATAGACCGGCACGGGCTATCGGGTGCGCCCACGTATCGATAAGGCCCGGAGCGCTGGTGAGCCTTAACAGCGCTCCAGAAACAAGCCACTATCAAGAGGGAGGACCGCCTGCTGCGTTGAACCTTTCGAGAGCGCAACAATAGGGTTGAAGTGCGTGTGTATCTCGCCGCGCCGTAATCCCTCCTGCAGTCCTTTACGAGTCCCAATGCATCCTTTGCGTATTTCTTTTTTTTTATTCTGGGCAGCAGGCCATCGCCTCTCAGCACTCGTGTTCCCTGCAGGTCGACGTCATAGAAAGACAATTCCCTTCAGCTAAGTCACTTCAAACGAACAAACGCTTTATGTATACACATCACCGCAAGAAAAGCGGCTAACGTAGCAGCATTTACCTCGTTTATTAAGAGCCTGTCTTGTCTGTAGCACAACTTTGCTTGAACTATGCGCCGTTCAACACAACAATGTTGCTTACGACTACACAGCCACCCCTCCTCTCACTGTTCGACTTTTAAGGAGGTGTAGAGGCGGTTGGAGGGGAGGATTCTATATTCAGGGCTAACAAAGCACGCCTTCTATTTCGTCCTGGTGATTAGAGCTCTGTCTGCAGCAATGTTGGCAACAGAACTTCGCGAGTCTGATATGCTCCATCGAATCTGCATGGCACTCATCTCCCAAGCTAGCGCTGCGGCTTGGACATGATATTAATTACGGTGCAAGTAGTAAAGCAAGTTTATTGCGAAAGACGTCAACGTTGCTAAACGTATTAAAGGATTAAAATAATTACACTCTCTGTCTCTCTCCGGAGCACTGCTGCCGAACAGACAGCTACACGTAGTGCTTCTGAGATTAGTTGGAACATTACTCCACTGAAATATTTTCCCCGCGAACAGGACGAACAGGACGAACACGCGCGCAAGCAATGGCCCCAAACGACACAGACGGAGACTGTCAAGAAAGGTGAAACCTACTTTGCCAGCTTGAGCACCAAGATAAACACAACCCAGGTCTACAAATAATAGCCCGTCACATAGACATACTGAATGGGCAGTTACGCAATGGCCACTGGCTTCGATTAGGTAGACAGTCTCGACTAGATGTCCTCCTTTGCTCGCTGGGAACCCATGCAAATAAACAGTTGTAAGCCAGCAGCTGTTTTGTGCTGACCTTTCACGTGCCTCACTAGTGTTTTGGTGCTGTTCGCGCCGACATTTTTTCCACCAGAGAAATAGCCAGAGCCTGTGGCACGCCAGCAGCACGAACAATTCGAAATCAGTGGCTGCACGATAAGGCATTGGCACAACGAGGGCTTCGAGGCTCTGGCACGACTCGTACCACGCAGGCGCAGCATCGAACAAACTCGAAACAAACGGAGAAGAGCCCTTCACTGCACGCCAGCTCGCTCGCTCTGAACACATCACGGAAGACGTTTCCGATAAAACACAGTGTATAGGCTCAGATGAGTTCCGGTTTCGGAGCCTCATCGCGGAGGAATCCATAACGCTGGGGACTCGCATCAACAAAGAACACCTCGGACAACAAAACTGATAGCCCCCGGAAGATGACAGGCATCCGGAATTGGCGCTGTGTTTTTCCATGACGCTTCCATATCGCGCGTTTATTTTCTAGACACCGTGCATACACTATCGCCTACACACGGCATGTACTGCTCAGTGGAGCAGCGCACAGTTTGCACTCAGCACTGAAAGGGTGTGTTTAGGGGTTGCGAGGTTACATGCGTTAACGTCTAGCGCGACCTACAGCTGTATCGCTGGGGCAGGTTCAGAGGTTGATTTCAGATATACCGACGACCCTGGCCGACTCCACATTCCGAAGGCACCGACGTGGGGTTCGCGGCGGTTCTAGATATCGATAACGGGGCAAGCCAGACACCTGTAGAGATTATTGATGCGTCGGCGCAAAAAAATGAACGCCTTTCGCAACACACACCAGTGCTAAGGAACGGCGGGCGATAACGATGGAGTTAATGCAGGCGTCGTCACGAGATATCGACGTTCGGCGACGCTGCGTCGCTGTCCAGCCTCGAACGTGAACACTGGCGAGGAATGAGTTACGCCGACGCATGCAGATTCAAGTTCTTGGAAAAATGTGCACGCGAGGACGCCCCATGCTTTCTGATGAGGAGCTGGACTTTGCTCCAAGCGGATAGCATCACCGCAGCAAAATGTGCGTCAATTAGAGAGACGGGTATAAATTCTGTCTAAGCATGTAAGTCCTGCAATTATTTTCATTTTTTTTTTTTCGGGAAGGCATAGAAAGGCAAAACCTTACGGGCTGCGGGCGCCTCGGTTTAATTACGGCGCGGCCTGCCACAAAAACGTGGGCGTGAGGGCCCGCAATACCGACGGCCCTTTTCTTCGTGTTTTCCGTCGTTTGCAGTTCGGTCGCGCAGCTGTCACAGCGGGACCGCTACAGATAACAAGGCAGGCACAGTGACCCGTTGTCTGGGAAGAACAGGGTCTTGGCCTTTTATAAGAGTTTCGATGAAGCGATCCACTTGAAAAAAGGCCACTTAGGAAAGAACGCCGCGCACAGCCGTAAATATCCACCAGCACATCGACGGCGCTACCTTTCATTTTTTTTTTTAAAGGTTGGTACCAGATAACGAGAATTGTTACGCCTTCAAAGCAACAGAAATCAGGAAAAAAAAAAGAAAGCATGAGCCATTAAGACACAAAATACACGACGAAGGATAAATATGAACTAGCAATTGCTCGAGCAGAGTGTAACGTTGGCCGAGTTGGTACACAGACTGTTTGCATGCGCACGAGTGATTGAAGAATGCCACCTTTTCCACAGCGGACAGCGCAACTACATTTGCTTCGTCTTTGTTCACTTTGATCGCCGCTTGGAAACAGACCACGCGTAGCGGCTACGAAATCGTACGAGAGTGAGACACCGACAAGGCCATTTATTTATCCACTAAGCTTTGTTTATTCTCGAGCAGCCCTTCTTCAATTACAGTCGTGCACAACAGAAAGAACGTACGCAGAGTGGTTTACTAAACAGCAAGAAAAGGCATATCACAGAACAAATGCGGAGCTCAAAAAACTGTGCTGTCTCGAGGAAAGCTGCTTGATCGGCCGGCGAATGGCATACCTCGAATAGCGACAGACCACCAGCGAAGATGCTGGGGTCGCTGCTAGCTCCTGGCGGACCAGGCTTGCGTTATGATGCCAGAAATTGCGCTGCCATGCCGACACTTCAGATAACTGTTCTACGCAGACTATGGACGTCTGCTAACGAAAAATTTTCTCTGCAAAGGCAAAAGCCACGCAGTTACGCAAGGGGAAGTTTCGCAAACGTCGCGATCTCAGAAACCAATCTATCCGCGGCCACAACCGTGCCATGCGAGGCGACGCCAAGCTAACGAAACACGAGAACGCGAACGGCAACGAAGCGAAAGTCAGGCAAACGCGGGCCGAGGAGAAAGCTTTTTTTCTCTCTCTCTCCCTCGTTTCCCTCATTTACCATTCGTCGTCGTCGTCGCTGGCGGCGTCCTCCTGAATGCCTGGGCGTTGCCTGGGCCGTCGGCGTCGCAGCGTGTCCCACAGGGCCTTCATCGCGGCGAATAAAGGCGGCGGCTACGACGACGGCACACCGCCGGCGCTGAATCCGGCCAGAAAACAATACGCGGCGTCGCGTACCCTCGGCTACGCGCGCGTTACGTGCCGACTTCGGCCTTTGCCGCTGTCGTCGCGAGGGTAAAGATTAGGGCCAAGGAATGCGGTGTGGCACAACACGCAGAAATAAAGGGGGGGGGGGGGGGGGCGTTATCAGGGACTCCTCGCAAAGAGGGAGACGTCCAGCTATCCATCCGTCGCCCTTGCTGCTGCTGTAGCCCTTATCGCAGCGGAGTCCTCTATGGAGAGGCGCAGAGAGCACGCAACCGGAACCGCCTCCCCACGTGACACAAACGTCGGGAACCGAGGCGCGCGAAGACTCCGTCCGAGTGAAGTGCCACGCCCACCGCGCAAGAAGGCACGCGCGTGCGCGGTGGACCGCGTGTTTACGCGTGTGGCGCGCGAGTTATGCGCCTCGAAGAAAGCGATGCACACTTATCGCAGCAGCCAGCGAGCGGTGTTCGCGGTGCTTCGGGTCGGACACACGATAAAAATCCCTGACACGCAAGCAAGCACGACGTTTACCATAGTAGGTAATCCAGGTCGACGATTCAGTCGTCAATCTACGATGAAGGCACGCAAAATACGCCCTTATCGTTTCTTGACTAAGGAAGAGCTCCATTGTCTTCGACCGTGCAGACACCATCGGGAATTAAGAAGCAACACATTTTTCCGTGGCATGTGTACAGAAACAGAGATCAAGCCAAGCAGAAGCTCTGGGAAGGTGTCCAAAGAGAGAGGCTTCTCAGTTATGCGATGGAAGAGTGACACCGGGTGTTTCGAGCCAGATTTACGACAAAGCCGGGGTAGCGGGGAAATGAGCGTCGTCACGTGCTGCACTAAAATCAGAAGCTGAGAAACTGCGGGAAGATCTGTATAGTCATGAGCACCGAGGCGCCTTGCGTCCAGCACTTAACTAGGTCTGCCTTTTGGCAATGGTGCAGAGATTTAAACGCACCCCAACTCCTTATCAAAAATTTCAACGGTAACTAGGGAAGCTTTGTTGCGACAATTAATTGGCTACAAGAGAACCGATATACATAGCTCCAACAGTAAATGCGGCGATCGTTATGTTGTCTAGCACTACTACACTTCCGTGACATACGCAGCACAATTTCTTTCGACATTACGAATATTACCATGATACGAGCTCTTCCGACATTACGAATTCATCATCGCAAGCGAAAACAACGCAACGAAGACGATCGGAGCTTGGGCTCGCGCAGTAGTCGGAGCAAGGCAACGCAGTGCCTTTCCCGTAGCCGGTCTGGCAATGCACTACTCTGGCGTTCGCTGTCATCACCACAAAAGCTTTGCACACCATGCGGCGAATGAAGAGAACTTCTGTAGTGTGACGCCAAGCACGATGAGCAGTCTATGCAACCTCGGCTTTTGCGAAGCATGTTTCTCGTTTCATGCGGGCGTTTGTATTTTCTCGATATGCTTCGATATGCAGTTACCTGTGCACCTGCAAGGCTGCAAACCAATTTTCAATCCGCGCCTACATCAGGGATTGCTTTCTTAATCTCTCCTGACCTCCTTATGGCGCATTTACCTTTTCAATACTTCAGAACGACGGTACTCAAAGAACGTTCGAGAGAATATCTTTGAGTGAAATGTATAGCGAATTTATCGGAGTTCTTAAACGGCCAGTGCTCCTAGACACCATCCAAGGAAAGGAAAAAAATATTGAAGCTTCTCGCGACATTCACGAATGAGCGGCACGAATGGCTTTTCTTTTTTTCTTTTCTTTTTTTTTTGGGGGGGGGGGAGCGGGAGGGGGGGGGAGGCATTTACGGACAATATGTTTGTGTTATTAGACGTTCTAACAGTAATCAGCAGCGTTACGACTAGCGCTTCCTCGCATATATACCGGGACGCAAAGCACAGGAAATCGTGCAACGAGGCAGTTAAGACAAAGACCAGGGCACAGCAACCTGCAGTTTCTTTCTTTTTTTTTCCGCGCCCTTCAAGTACAGCAACGAAGTCCTTGAAACGAGCCGACCGAATAGCGAGGCAAGGAAACAAAACCTCGGCCGGTCGGTCGGCAACCCATACGGTTCGCGTTCCTGCAATTCTTTTCCCCCTCAGTGCAACGTCACGGCCGATTAAATTGTTTCGCAAAGAGAAAAGGGTGGACGTGACAGCGGTCCCCAATCGGCTTGCGGGGCGACGACGCACACCCATTACACGCGTGCGTGCGATCAGTCGAGGCCGACTCTCGGGACGAAGGCATTTTTCTCGCGTGAGTACACGTACCCAACAATCCCGCCGCAATCACGGCAGTCAGGCTCCGTGCAGTCGACGCGCGGTATCGGTGACCAAAGCCCACTGCGCTCCACCCGACCACTCGAAAGGAAAGCCTATACCTACGCAGGCATCCAAGCTTCTTCGCGTTCGTCCGTTACGCACACGGCTGGCTCCTCGATCGCGCGCCGAACGAACGCGGACAGGCAGCTCCTGGCGCCGTGTCGAATGCATAGTGTGGCACCTTTTCGACGCCCGCATTAAGTGCAGGCGCGCCCAGTGCTGCCACGTATACTAGGCAACACGAAAATACAGTGCACTCCTCGCAATCCCATTTAACGGCCAAGCCAGGGACCGCTAAGAGGAATAATTGGAGGCGACACTTAAACTCCACCTTTAGGGTATGGTGAGATAGCGTTGATGGGTTAATGCCCACATATGCGAAATTGGACATTTTATCTTGTGTATCCGATTTTAAGGTGCATGTCATTATAAGGCTCAATTTGCAAAAAAAAAGGTGGCAGTCGATTTGCGTGGTTAGACCAAAGCCGAATTAGGTGCGCTAGCGCTGTGTGACCATTGTTTTGCATTGTTTGTCGTCCACCTGCCACCTAGGTCACGTGACCTAGTGACCCGATATATATATTACCTAGTCGAAACATAACTTCTGGTTCATAGTACCTTCTTCGTAACTAATTATATATTACGTACACACGCCTTGCCAGGTGGGCAGCCTACCACAAAAGAGGCTTCAGAAAAACAAACACAACGCTTAAATGCAGAGAACTGCCACTATACGCGCTCGCGCACCAAAAAAGTGCGCACTACAATCGCGTAAATGCGGTACACTCGTGGAGCCACCGTAGGGGGACCGGCCGCCGTGCCGACTGTGGGATTCGAAAAAGCAGCAAAAGGAGTGCGGCGACGGCCAGTGCGGCGTCGCGGCCACCTAAATCGGCGCCTTCCAACGCGTACACGAGCTATAGACGGCAGGCTCCCCGTGGCGATGCCAATCGCTCGTAATTCGCTGCCACCCGAATATACACGGCGGGCAGTCGCTATTACGAAGTCAATGAAACGGCGAAAAGTTTCGATATAACCGGTGCTCCCATCAAGGCGAAGGTGCCGCGGATGCAATTATAGCACCTCGCGAGACCACAAAACCCCTGAAGCCAGCCGGCGTGTCTTGTGAACTTATTACGGGAATAACGACGCTTCACTGCACGAGTCGCACTGCGCAGCTATGGATAAAGACGAAAAGGCTATCGCTTCGAATTCCAGCCACCTGATCTCAAACTCGGCTCATTCTGCAGACGTCGCTAACGAAACGCTACGGGTACTGTATATATACCGCTGAGCAGGGGACCACGTTCCGTTCGAGGCCGAGCTGCCGCATGCCAGCGCAGGCAAGTAGCGAAGAAAAATGGCCACATGAGAAGACCTCGAGACCGTCGGTGCAATGCCGAATAACAGGTGTTTCCGCCAAAATCAATTAACGGCGTCCGACGTTCAACGTCAGAGTCAGGAAGGCAATAAAAGAATAATAATAATAAAAAGAACAGGCACCGGAACCGGCTAGAAAGTTTTTTCCGAGCTACGCGTCAAGAGGCTTCCCGCAGGTAAAAGCCTTACGAGTCTATAGAGCGACGAGATCACCCACAAGCTGCAGTCGCTAGCAGAAGAGTTACTGTCTGCCTCGAGCTCTTGGGCTGATCGTTCCGGAAAGGCTCAGGATTGTTTTCATATCTGCTTCTGGATAGGACTGTTTTCATAACTGCGTCTTCCAAGCTCTACTGTACCACATGTGCCTTTCATGCATACACTACCTCCCGCATTCAACTAATGAGAGAAAGAGAGAGACCGCCGCGGTGGCTCAGTGGTTATGGCGCTCGGCTGCTGACCTGATCAAAAGACACGGGTTCGATCCCGGCCGCGGCGGTCTAATTTCGATGGAGGCGGAATTCTAGAGGCCCGTGTACTGTGCGATGTCAGTGCACGTTAAATCACCCCAGGTGGTCGAAATTTCCGGAGCCCTTCCCTACGGCGTCCCTCAAAGCCTCAGTTGCTTTAGTACGTTAAACCCCCCATAAACCTAACTCAACTAATGAGAGAGAACTAAATGAAAATCCTAGAGCAACAAGCCACTTTCGTTTCGGACCCGACATAGTGGCCTTCAGCATCCCATAACGTCTATTCCTCTTGTCTCCCCCTTGTTCTTCTCTCCTCCCCGTCTTGGCTAGCCGCCCTATATCCTGGCTCTTAATTTGGCTTGCGTTGCCTAGACGCCGATCTGAACCCAAGCCTACAACTACGAAACGTCGTGAATTAAAGCCTGTTATGTTTTTCAATTTCTGGTGACTATCTTTGAGCTTATATATATATATATATATATATATATATATATATATATATATATATATAGATGTTTCAGGGGTTCACAGCGACCCTCGCTGTGAACCCCTGTTAATCTGAATAAACAGAAACGCCACAAAGTTTTTGTTTAAACGTAGCCAAACAAAAAACAGCGTCAGTTGATGCCAAAGTCGTGCAGCCATTGTTTCCTCGGCATTTGTGTTGAGCTGCATGGGTCAACATGCCACGCGAAGATAAGGCGCAACTCAAAACGACGCAACGGCATTTTGGAAACAGAAGCCTCCTCAATTCGCTGCCAACTAACTCGTGCGCCCTATCGCCAACGAAAGTACCCGGCGGCCCTATCAGCCCTAGTTCTCGCGCTGCATGCCAGTGTCGCCATTCTTCGTGCCATCACAATGGCACGATAAGAAGGACCGGGCCGACGGCGTGCGTCGTATCCCGTTCGCCCCGGTGCCATCAGGACTAACCAATGTCATACAGGCATCTAGAGCTTAGGTATTTTCAGTGGCCGCTAACGGCAATAAAAGGCCGCCGTCCCTATCTGTCTGCAAAAAAAAAAAAAAAAAAAAAATAGCTAGCACACTTGAAAAAGAACATGCTTGCAGGAGCCAAAATAGCGACGGATACAAAGAAAGGCGACAAGTATACCACGCTTGGTGCTGGCAGGACAACAGCACGGACGAGAGAGCGGACTCGTGTAGAGGGAATGTGTA